>NC_133527.1:55626920-55962325 GCF_048544455.1 Silene latifolia | reverse complement strand
TGATAAAACAGCGGGAAGGGGACCTTGACTGGGACATCAGGAGTGTTAGGAGCTATGACAGACTCTAACTCCGACTCAGACTCAGATTCTGTAACACCCCCATATCCAGAGGAGCCTTAACTAGGCCTTCCTTAGCATATAAGGGCGTTACCATCTCGGTCACCCGAGGAAAGTAGTTACCAAACGTCAATAAAAGAACTATTAAGCTTTATTACAAGTGATTCAAACCAAAATACAATACAAGGTACAACTCAAGACTACTCGCTATGACCATCCTATCTCGTGAGAACTCATCCCTGCCTGGACTCCAGCTATCCACAACATCAACACCTGCTAAGACCGACTGCTCACCATAAGGGATCACGGCAGACACATAACAAACAAACAACCAAACAAGGTCAGTACTGAGATAAGACAAGATAATGGCAACTACAATCAACAATACGAACAATGACAACAGTCCCAACCACAATCACAATAATCCAACCAAACACATCCATCGATCGTCCACTGGACCAGCCCGCGCCAGTGGGGGACCGCAGCCGTTCCCACCTAAGCCCCGCTCATCATACGAGCGATAACCCTGTCCCATTAATGTGCACATCCCCTTCCGTGGCGGGTTCCACGAAGGGCAAAACTAGGGCGTGAGATCACTCCCGCAAGTGACCCCACTCAGCCGAGAACGCATCTCGAGAACATCAACAACAACCACAACCATCACGATACAACAATTATAGCAGACAACCAACACAACACAGCCACAATATTCGACACACTAGACCATCTACAGAAACTGAGTAGGCGAACCTACCTTTACGCATCCGCAACCAATCCATGCCGACAAACAAAGTATCCAGCGCACAAGCAAAGCCTATCACCATCATGCAAATATCTATTACTACAAGCAAAACCCTAACTATAGAAACAAAGGCACGGATGATGAATATGACATACCTATTAGGGGAAACTCAAAGAAAAGACCGCTACCCGACTCAAGAGACGCTCTCCTAAGGCTCAAGAATCTTCAAAAGGCATCCATGGAGGTTTTGAGGTGAAGGGAAGGAAAGGGGCGATCGAAGGATAGGAGGAAAGTGGCGAAAGTGGTTTGCGGATTTAACAAAACGCGATATAAAACCCTCGCTGAAAACGCGGTACTCGATCGAGTACCCAACCTACTCGATCGAGTGGCCCCTACTCGATCGAGTACCCTAGCTACTCGATCGAGTAGCCTCTACTCTATCGAGTACCACTCTCAACACGCAGCCCAAACAAGTTTTGGCACGCTTTCCTAAGACTACTTCCACTCCCAAGGTCGGTCAACGACGGTCAAAGGGTCCCTAAAAGGGCGGGTATTACAGTCTTCCCCCCTTAAAAAGAACTTCGTCCCCGAAGTTCACCTCACCCAACTCCCGCTTGAGACACGAGAACAACACCTCACTCATCCTCCCGCTCAACCCACTACTCCCTGGAAACACCATCCCCCCTCCATGTCATCATCATCACCGTCTATACTTATCTCTAAAGACTTTTACTACTATCATGCAAGCACTATTACCGTTAACCGTTACTCTATATACCTATGAAACATCAAGTTCGTCATGCGAATCACCATCTACGATCACCCGACATACGGTACCGACCGATATGATGATCGACTATCAAACTATCGATCAGGACATGTCTCACATTAATTATCATATGGTACAACCAACGCCACCATGTTACTTGGCAACGTGATTCGAGCACGATTTATCACACTATAACTATTTTTCATGACCGTCTCTTGAAACATACAACCCCTTCACTTTAAATAACTAAAGTAATTCGTTATATCTCAGAAATTTTTGTAACTAAAGCAAAACATAATACCAACAACATTGCAAACAAGCAAAGCATTATTCAAAAACAGCCTTTTTATTTCGCGACATTACTCTTCCCCTCTAAAAAGGAACTTCGTCCCCGAAGTTCACCACCCAAATGTCAACGCGTATTGTATCTTAACATTAAAGGAAACCATATTATTTGTTGTGGACATTACTCGCTAACTACATACTCGTTAATTTAGAAATCATACGCAAGTCACCGGAATAACTAGTTACCGTTGACAACACACGTTAAAATGATATGCACAAATATAGGCGGAGTTACAACTCCGATAAGTAGATCGTAATGAGGCGTATGTAATATTAAAGTAACAAGGAAATGATTACCGCTTCACTAATCGTGACAACTATGCTTATAAAAGTTCAACCACAACTTGCAACATATGAATTAACGGTTTAAAGGTGTTACTACGCACTCACAACTACTTTAAACATTAAACTCGCAATTATAAAACAGTTGGGCATTTTTAATTTCCAAAAACCCCCTGTAACAGAGCTACTCGATCGAGTAACTAGCGGTACTCGATCGAGTGCCATGCTACTCGATCTAGTGTCTTGGCTACTCGATCGAGTAGCCCGAGATCAGAATGTCTTCTTTCTTCCTTTCCTGCAGCTACTCGATAGAGTGTGGGGTACTCTGTCGAGTACCTGCAGGTCAAGTACCTTTCATAACCCGTCGTAACCCAACATATAACACATGACTGTCACATAAATTGAGTCGGGATGATGCCCCGACTCTCAATAATCCTGCAAAAGGTTAGTGTAGCAATTCCGGCCTTATGGCCAATCATACAAATCCGACTAAGTTTCAATAATAAAAGGAAATAACTACCAAAGTCTAACAACAATATCACCATCTAACATCAACTACTATCAACAAAGATAAAGACGAGGAGTATCACTCCTCCTGCTGGTGCTGCTGCTGCTCGAACATCACCACATCATCACCTCCACCACCTCCTGCCATGCCCGCACCTGATGAACCCACTCCCGCATCACCTCCTGCTCCTGCTCCCGGGCCCACGTACCATGGGGTCAAGCCACCGTAAGGGAAGGACTGAGGTGCCCCCATGTCGACCGATCCACCCCGTAGGAATGGAAAACCCCTGTGTAGTCCCCGACTCCGCTCCACCACACCGGATGCGGTCCCTCCGTCCCTATCCCCTGAGCGTAGGCCATCTCATGCATGTTCCGGAGTGTCAAGGTAGATGACACTCTCTCCGCTGTAATCGGATCGCGTCTCCGAGGTGTCGAGGTAAGGGTAGCATGGAAAAGGCTGCTGCTTCTTTGTGGTGCTACTGTCGTGACCTAGTCTCCGAGGCCCTCTCTCTCACTCGACGGGGTCCCCTCACCACTCGGGTCTCTCGCCACCGCACTCCCGCATTCTCACCCTTCGCCGGCTCCGGCATCTCCGTGAGAATGGCGCCGTCGATGAGATAGGTCTGTAGCTGGCGGGGTACGTCCTCATCCTCCTCCTCCTCATCATCGGATTCCACCGTCACTACTGTCGGCTCCAAGGGCTCCGTGGGTGGGAGGTGCTCGGGAGCTGGAATTTTCATCCAACTCATCCCATGCACCCTCCATGCTAGACTGCCGTCAGCCAAGGTCCTCAACCATTTCAGGTTGAGGTAGTATTCACGATCCATGGTAGGCACTGGGGTAGCTAGAGGCACGTACGCCGGAGAAGCCTCAAAGGAGGTTAGCTTTTCAGCTAACCGAGTGGCAATGGCACCACAACTCAGGTACCGGGAAGAGGAAGAAGCCATGAAGGCAAGAGCAGCACAAACTATAGAAGGAGCATTAAAGACCACTTTCCTGGCCCGCTCCGGGTTGAGGTACGACATCAAGAGTAAGACTTCATGGTTGTTCAATTTACTGATATCCTTACGGTCATAGAGGAGGTTCGAGAGAGAACGGAGAAAGACTCTCAAGGTAATATGTCGAACATCATTAATCAAAGATGTCGCTAGAGGTGGGAGCTTGCTTCCCAGTCAAGCAAGGCATTAGGCGCGACGCCGCACTCACTGGGATGTCGGTGAAGGAGTCCTTGGGAGGCTTGGCCAACCCAAGGTGAGAGGCAAACAGGTCCATAGTCAACATGAAACTGGTATTCATCAATCTAAACTGACAATCGACCCATTTGGGTCATAGTTAAAAGAGCTCATGAACTCCAAGGTAAGAAAAGGGTAAGTATGCTTCCTCAGCCTATACAAACCCGTAAAACCCAAGGTCTCGAATATGTGACGGACATCCGTCTCTATCTCTAACTCCTCTAATACACTGGTGTCTATACACTTTGTAGGTCTCAATTTGCGTTTTTGTAAGACTACAAAACGCTCCCTTTGCTTAAAGTCAACAAAAACAATCGTAGGGTATTCGGGGGATCATGCGGGTACACACAGCCCACTTCCTTCTCCTAACTCGGGTGGGTTACCCCTCCCTCGTTTGCTTTGGCGTAGTCCAAGGTTCGATCTCGGCATCGCTTAAGGCATATGGTCAAACAATTTGTGTAAAACATGTAGGCATATATTCATACGATTTGAGTTTTATATACTTAGCAAGTTCACTAACTCATCAACTAGTTCCATATTTGAAGCACATAAATCATGCCATTAAACTTAGATGCTCAGCTAGGTACACACATTTCATCAATAGTTTCCCTCAATTTTAACATATAGTCTCAGTTTGTAGCCACTTAATAACCGCAATTATGAAAATTTGGCATGTGAACACATATTTTCAGCAATTCGAATATCCTAGCATGCTTCTAAAGGTCGTTCCATTTACATTGCTAATTTCATGTTACTACTTCAAGAGAAAGAATAATTTATGGCATATCATCATCACTTTCATGTTATGTTCAACAACTCAACTAAAATTTGCAGACGGTCTTTACAGCTGTGAAAATTTGGGCATATATTCATCACTCATCGATTCTATTAGCATAATGAAATTCAACTCATGCTTATATGTCAATTACAACCTCATTTTTTCAATTATAAATCACGAATTTCCACTTAAGGCACTTTTAAGACGGAGTTTTAAGGCAACTTTCTAAGGTAAAATCACCAAAAATCCATCCCCCAACATGATATAAACCATACTTAAGGCTCAATTCTTCCATCTAATCATTGTAAAACAATCAAAAATCGACTTCAATTTTGGAAACCCTAGAAATTTCAGGTTCAATTTTGCAATTTCTAATCTAATTTACAGCACTTAACCACCAACAAACATGGAAAGAAGGCATGTGAATCATGTTTCAACAATTAAAAGCACCAAATTGATCATTATAATCGAAAATTTCAGATTATTACACTATTTTAACACATTCAAAGTAACAAATCACCTAAATTAAGAAGAATAACATACCTTAATTGATTAGTAAGGTAAAGAAACGAATTAAACAAGAAAATCAACCCCAAGAATCACTACTAACCCAAGAGAAAGAGAGGATTTGAGAGGGAATAAGGGATTTGAGAGTGATTTAGGATGGGTGTGTCGAAATATAGAGGAATAAGGAGAAGAAATAGAAAGATGGAGGGTTTTAAGAAAACCCGTAGGGATTACTGCACAGTAACCTACTCGATCGAGTGCCTGGGGTACTCGATCGAGTACCACCCTACTCGATCGAGTAGGGGCTAAATCGTCGAGTATCTGCAGGAAATTTTCCAAATCCCGACGTTATCGCCTCCTAACTAGATCGAGTGAGGTCTACTCGGTCAAGTAAGCACTCGCACTCGGTCGAGTATAGTTAAGTACTTGGTCATAAGTACGAAGTAACTTGAAGATTCCTGCAAAAACAACACCGCGTGTCGATTCCAACTAAGTTCGGAATTCGGCACTCATTGTCAAGTTCGTTCGCGCATTACTATTATTAACAAAGCCTACCATATTGTCGAACAAATGAAGTTCATTTCACGTACACTACACCCATTACTCTACTCGGTTTACCTGCTACCGAACCTTCCGTAAACATAATCACGTCATCGTATTACATTTAAGCCTACTTTATATATTACTACTAAATTGAAACTTTTAACTTACCATTCGTTCATTCTTTCATTTGTCATGTAATTGCATAATTTTCATAATAAATGAATCTATCACCTCTCGCATAATGCATACTTTTAAACAACTCATTCGATCATGTCCTACATTCTATCATAAGCAATTCACCTTGCATGAATCAAATATTATGCAGCGGAAAAATTTCGACCATCCTATAAGGCAATAACGCATTACCATACGCTATATCTCGAATTATAACTCACTACACTATAATTACTATCATGAAAGCTACATAAATTTTCGTCACATATCTCATAACCATCATATAAGCTCACTACTCATCCAACGAGCTTCAATAATCTTATCAATAATTACCATACTCGGCCCAAACATTACTATCACACCTCTATTAATTCTAACAAAACTTAACCGGAGGTAGCTCCGGCACAATTAACATACATAACACACATAGACACACGGACTCCACATTCCCACCCCATGTGACTGGCTTAAGCGTCATGGGGCCAAGATTTTGAAATGACGGCGCCTACTCACCCAAAATCTAGCATCAGCCGGGGCTCCCATTACACATACACCAGGTTCATTTTATTAGACTCTCTACGTTCATTATGTTAATTTGTTACAGGTTCCAAAATCGTCGCTCTGATACCACTTTGTAACACCCCCATATCCAGAGGAGCCTTAACTAGGCCTTCCTTAGCATATAAGGGCGTTACCATCTCGGTCACCCGAGGAAAGTAGTTACCAAACGTCAATAAAAGAACTATTAAGCTTTATTACAAGTGATTCAAACCAAAATACAATACAAGGTACAACTCAAGACTACTCGCTATGACCATCCTATCTCGTGAGAACTCATCCCTGCCCGGACTCCAGCTATCCACAACATCAACACCTGCTAAGACCGACTGCTCACCATAAGGGATCACGGCAGACACATAACAAACAAACAACCAAACAAGGTCAGTACTGAGATAAGACAAGATAATGGCAACTACAATCAACAATACGAACAATGACAACAGTCCCAACCACAATCACAATAATCCAACCAAACTCACATCGATCGTCCACCTGGACAGACCACGCCAGTGGGGGACCGCAGCCGTTCCCACCTAAGCCCCGCTCATCATACGAGCGATAACCCTGTCCCATTAATGTGCACATCCCCTTCCGTGGCGGGTTCCACGAAGGGCAAAACTAGGGCGTGAGATCACTCCCGCAAGTGACCCCACTCAGCCGAGAACGCATCTCGAGAACATCAACAACAACCACAACCATCACGATACAACAATTATAGCAGACAACCAACACAACACAGCCACAATATTCGACACACTAGACCATCTACAGAAACTGAGTAGGCGAACCTACCTTTACGCATCCGCAACCAATCCATGCCGACAAACAAAGTATCCAGCGCACAAGCAAAGCCTATCACCATCATGCAAATATCTATTACTACAAGCAAAACCCTAACTATAGAAACAAAGGCACGGATGATGAATATGACATACCTATTAGGGGGAAACTCAGCAAAAGACCGCTACCCGACTCAAGAGACGCTCTCCTAAGGCTCAAGAATCTTCAAAAGGCATCCATGGAGGTTTTGAGGTGAAGGGAAGGGAAAGGGGCGACTGAAGGATAGGAGGAAAGTGGCGAAAGTGGTTTGCGGATTTAACAAAACGCGATATAAAACCCTCGCTGAAAACGCGGTACTCGATCGAGTACCCAACCTACTCGATCGAGTGGCCCCCTACTCGATCGAGTACCCTAGCTACTCGATCGAGTAGCCTCTAGTCTATCGAGTACCACTCTCAACACGCAGCCCAAACAAGTTTTGGCACGCTTTCCTAAGACTACTTCCACTCCCAAGGTCGGTCAACGACGGTCAAAGGGTCCCTAAAAGGGCGGGTATTACAGATTCAGATTCTTCTTCACTTCCCTCTTTGAACATAGGGCCTTCTCCAGTTGTGATCTTGAGAATACGGCCTCGGCGATCGGTCCACTTGACGGTCTTCCTCCAGCCTTGTGCAGCTTTCTCCGGGTCAGTGTCGGAGATCAAGGCGGTTGGGTCAAACTGGTTGTCCTTCAGGGCGATGTTGATGACGTCCTCATAGTCGAGGTGCTTGATGTTATCCTCTCCAAAGAGGAGGGTGACAGCTTGTCCATCGAGGTGTGACGATGGCTTAGACTCGGTTTATGCAGCTTCGGTGTTGTCGGGGATGAAGTAGCAGTCCTGGAAGACTTCCACACCCGGGTACCTGGTCTTGGTCACAGAGTCATAGATCGGCTCCAGAAAGCCATGGTAGAGCTCAGACTCTCCCTCGGGGACAAAGTATCCATTGAGAGTCAGATGATAGGGACGGAGGATAACCCCGTGCTTCTTGTGTTTTCGAACTAGAAGGTTCATCTCCTGGATATCTTCATCGGTAGGTTCATAGCCCAGTCCGAAGGGGATGTTGGGGACCTTAGCCTGTTTCAAGGGATGTAAGGTGCTCTTCAGTGGATTGAGGGGCAGACCCGGGAAGTAACCCTGGCGCATCATGATACGGTTGACTGTGAGGTTGGCAAATGGGTCACAATCAAAGGGTGTTGATTCATCAGTTATGGCGTTCACGGCTTGGAATCCCCATATTTCATTATCATCCTCCTCAATGGCTTGGGAGGCTATTCCCTTTCTCATGACGGCTTTGATCGGAGAAGTCGGAATCGTGATCGTTTTCCCGTTGAAGGGGACCCTGATTTTCTGGTGGAGAATTGAGGTAATTGCCTTGACGACGTGAATCCAGGTACGTCCCAGGAGCATATTGAAGGAGGCGTCGATGTCGACCACCTGAAAATTGGTTTGCCTTTCCAGTGGTCCGGTTGCGACAGTTAGAGTGATAAGCCCTGCGACCTTGTGACGAGTGTCATCGTAGACGCGTACTCCTTGATTTGTCGGGACCAATTCAGCATCCTTAATACCCATTTTGTGAGCCGTCTTGAGGGGAATGACATTCACCGTGGACCCGTCATCCACAAGGACCATGGGCACATTCTTCTTGAGACATTGTACGATAATTTACAGGGCAAGATTATGATTGGCTCCAAAGGGAGGGATATCCTCGTCAGAGAAGACGACCGGGTTATTCAAATCAGGGGCGTCCCTTGTCATGTGTGCCACTATTTCTTCAGGGGACAAGGTGGAGGGTACAGTTAATTTTCCCAAGGCCTGTAGCAAAGCCTGTCGATGCTCAAAGGATGTCGCGATCAGTTGCCAAATTGAGATTTCAGCTTTTGCCTTCTGGAGCTGCTTGAGGATCGAATGCTCAGGAGCCTTTGGTTGAGTGCCCATGTCTGGGACGACTTGGTCATTCGTTGTTGGAAGGACCGTTATATTGTTCGGGTTCTGATAAGGGCATCTGGATCGGGTAAGGTGACCGATCTCCTTTGCCTGCTTCCCTGGGACGATATAGACATCCTCAACATCATCTCTCCAGATGCCATTAATTTCCGAATTCCTAGGGTACCTTGGAGGGGTATTCCTCGGTGGGCAGTTTTGGTGAGGGACATTTTTGTGGGGATGATTCTTGTGAGGGTAGTTATTGTGAGGCTGATTATTGTGGGGGTGATTATCGTGAGGTACATGCCAGAATGGTCGTGGGAGCAATCCATCCCGGTGAGGGTAGTTTTGGGCGCTCGGGGGACTCTCCCTCGGGCGTGGTGGTGGAGGATTGAAGATAAGTCAACGGTAGGCATCATCAAGTCGGGTGATCCTTTCGGAGAGACTGGCTATGGCTTCCTCAACTTGTTGGAACATGGCAAGCATAGTTGCGGCACTGAACACAAATACCCCATCTGAGGGATCTTTCTTCAAAGCACTCACCTCGTCATCAACTGGCAGAATGAGGTGTGAGCAGTCCAGGGTCGGCTCATCGTTGGAGATGGCGTGGATTCCCAAAGGGTTGGTTTTGTTGTTCGGCTTAGTTGGTGGGGGTAAAGGCAAATCCCCTTTTTCAATCATGTCTTGGATGATGTGTTTGAGTTTGAAGCAGGTTTCTGTGTCACGCCCTTTCCCTTGATGGTACTGACAGTAGACATTAGGGTTCCAGAAGCGGGATTTCTTAGCATCGGTCGGATCCGGGGTGGGTCCGATTGGTTGTAACTTCCCCTGGTCCATGAGCCTCTTCAGGGCGCTTGTATAAGTTGACCCTATATTAGTAAACACTCTCTGGGGGCGCTCAGCTCTCTTGGCGGTTGGTTCAAGGAGGTTGACCTCATCAATCTTGTTCGTTTGACCATAAGGGCGAGATCCGGTTGATGTGGATCCTTGGTAGCCTCTACCAGTGGTTTTGGCTAAGACGCCCTTTCGGAGGTCATCTTCAATACGTGTCCCGAGGATTTGCAGATCCTGGAAGGTCTTAATATTTTGGTACCTCAGTAAGTTGGCATACACTGGGCGGAGATTGTTGACAAAATTTTCCACCAAGGTTGATTCACTCGGCTTGCTGACCAGCTGAGTACTTACCCTCCTCCAACGGGTTAAGAACTCGGTGAATCCCTCCTTGTCGTTCTGGGTTAGGACCTCAAGAGTGCGGGTATTGGCTTGGATTTCAACATTGTCGGCATATTGCTTGGCAAATTCAACTGTGACCTCATCCCAAGTAGTAAGGTTCTTTGGATCAAGGGAGTAGTACCATTGGCGAGGGATCGGTTCCAGAGAGGACAGAAAGATCCGGGTGAAAAGTTCTTGTTTGACCCCTTTTATGGCCATGTAGTCTTTGAAGGCACGGATATGATTGAGTGGGTCCTCCACTCCTTTGAACTTGGGCACATCAGTCAGGGTAAATTTGTCAGGTAATTGATCCCCAACAGGTTCGAACCTTCGGTTGTTCTCAATATGGATATTGTTACCCCGGGCTAGGAGCTGTTCTTCCAAGAGCTTTAGCCTCTTCTCGGTTTCCGTCAAAGGTGGAGTATTATATTCTCCAGCTTCCTTGTTTTCCAGGGCGTCCATACGGGTCTCGACGCGATCCAGGGTGACCATACGAGCGGTGAGCAGGCTGGCTAGCTGATCAGTCGTGACATCTCTGTTGTTATCATTGTTGTTGTTGTTGACAGACGAAGTTGAAGACGGGGCCATGGCTCTGAGGCTGAAAAATGGCTCACATTACAACTCAATCCGACACGGTTCAAAGACTGAACGCAGACAACACAAAGGGCAAGACAAGGATCAGACTCAACAAGACGAGGATGACCGTGTGTGGTACCTCGGTGCTGACTCGATTTATGACGTGACGGTGTTGACCGAACTTTTGACACGCGTCCAATGTAGTGGCGTGGCGCCATTGGACGAGTCTCGTGGTGAGACGACTCATAAGTAAAGACCCATAAGTACGTTTGCTTCGATTCGATAAACATGAGGCGGAATTGGAACGGTGGACTGAAATTTTCGAAAATAGAAATTTCCAAAAAGATTCATTTGTCGCTTTATGGACGGCTTCCGAAGATGGAGATCCCCGCAAATCGGTCAGTTGAAAGGGTTGTCTTGAGTTTATTTGCAAAAGACGGTTTCGAGTTTGAATCGGCTCGGAAAACAACGTATTGTCTCCCAAGACGGTTTTTTGAAAATCAAAATTGTATGTTTTGAAAATCGAGTTTGAAATGTTTGAAGAGGTCTCGGGGACGGTGCATGGTCCTCGGGTTAAAATCCGTGTCTAGACGCGGCGATTATAACGGCGTAAAAAGGTGATTTGAAATGGTTGTAGAAAACCGAGTTTGAAAATCGTCATTACGACGGCCTAAAAAGGCGTGTTGAAATGGTTATAAAACCGGTTTTGAAAAACCGTCATTACGACGGCCTAGGAAGGCGTGTTGAAGTGGTTATAAAAACCGGGTTTGAAAATCGCCATCACGACGGCCTAGAAAGGCGTGTTGAAATGGTTATAAAAACCGGGTTTGAAAAATCGTCATTACGACGGCCTAGAAAGGCGTGCAACGGTCGGCGAAAGACCGAGGTTTGAAATGGCCATTATAACGGCGCAAAAGGGTATTTTTGAAAGTTTAAAAATGACACTGAAGGACTTATGATCAAGTAGCACATAAGCACTCACAGTTTCATTATATTATGCATAATGCTGACACGGGTTTTGGCTTAGAAGGGTGGGTTACACAACAAGCAATCAAACCCCGATTTGCGAGAGGGATACCAATCCAAACAAAATGTGTAAGGAGAGTGCCCTAGCCTCGTGCTCGAAAGTGATGAAAGCTCTTTGACAAAACAGAAATGTGTAACTTCAATGGTATGCTTGACTCAATCGGGATTCGAAACGCGGGGACGAAAAAACTCACGCCGAAGAGACGAGCCAATTGGTCGAAGAGGGTTAGGTTGTGGGTCCGGACAAGGAACCCGACCGTGACCGTAATATCAATTAATGCATTCCAACCAAGACCTCGTTCGAGTCTCACCATCTAGGGATCATAAAGACGTAAGTGTCCTAGTTATCCCCAGCGGAGTCGCCAATCTGTGGACATCGGCCCACATGCAAGCCCGGTCGATCTGCGGACGTGTATCGGTCTCTTGAAAGCCACGCTCGGCGGCGTAAAAATTCTTTCGACCGGATCGTTTTAGATCGGTCGGTTTCATCTCGGTAAGGGTCTCAAAACGATTAGAGATGTTCGGAGTCGCCACCAAGCATTTGTGGGATGCTTGGAACCCGTTCGAATCCACTTTATACCTCGATCAAACGAAGCACAAAGCAGGGTTTGACATAGGTACTAAAGATAAGGAATCGTCCCTCTTTAGCATCCTATCTCTAGAATGACTCTCGTACGCCCTGGATAAGGTCGTCCACTATCCAAAGTTTCTTAGTAAGAGGTGAAGGTGCGTATTGGGAAGCCCTTTAATCAGACACCCAATCCCGCCCACGATAGCGGCCTCTACTTATCGATCTTGGTTGGTTGAAGGCAAAAGTTGATAAAACGGTTTAAATGCATGAATGCGCATCCAATAATTTAAACCTAACATGTGAGAGCTTTCTAAGTCGGTTAATTTAATCCAAGTATCAAGTATAAGATGTCGAGTTGGATTTATGGTTGATTTGCATGCAAGACGGAAATTAAACATCCATTTACCGTATTAGGTTTATGGTGCATAACGCGATCCATTTGTCTTAGTAAGGCATTTTGCAAATGTGATTTTTTAATGAACAAATAGTCATCTGATCCGTCCTATATCCGGGTTGGCTGGAGTCGGGATCGTCCTAGACTAATGCTGGAAAGGGAACAGACCCTGCACCAGGCGGCCACATGAGGCGCGAGCCTGTTGGCAGTGCAAGGGGGTCTCCCCTGGTTTTGAAAATAAGAAAGAAAAGGCCTGTTTAGGCGCGGGTCAGACAACGGTTATATGCCGTGCTCTGACCATTTGAAAAACGTTTATGAAACGTGTTGAAAAGTGGGTATTTAAACCCGTTTTGGTTTGAAAGGGTCGTTTAGACCGTATTTGTTGATTTGAGGAACGAGACTCGAATAATCATCATTATTTCGTTGATATTCGGTGTCGGGTTCGACTTGACATGAATAGTTTTGATAATGATCATGAACTAATTGTTTTAAGTTCATTTGAATATAATTAGTCGATACTCATCATCGTACCCGGGTTAAAATCTGGCATGGTATGTGGAACCAAGGATGACTTTGTGTTGGTGACTAATATGTTTATTTTGGAAATGTAAAGAAATGATGAAAGGCTTTAAAATACCTCTCAAAATGTAAAGAAATGAAATAAAAGGCTTTAAAATACCTTTTAAATGTTATTAACCAAATATTATCACCGGAACACGGATTAAACCGTCATGGTATTAAGAACCAAGGGTGAAAAATGTTTTATGGTTAAAATTTGTAAAAATAAATTAAAGGGTTTGAAAAAATTCGAAATGGTAAAAACCGATTACAAATATGAAAATAGATTAATGAGGAAGGACGAGAACAAACACGGTTGAGTTCTGACCTGGGCACCCTATTGAGGCGCGGGCCTCTGTGAAGAACAAGGGGCTTCTGCCTCAGGCCAAAACTCAGTTTTTGCTCGTCTGTCCTATGTTTTGGATCGTGTTATGCATGTTTTAGCATGTTATGGTCATAAAACAAGCAAAGACATAATAAAAGAAGGATTTTTACACCCTCATACTTACATGTTTGGTTATGGCGAGAAACCGACGTAAGTGTAACAACTCGTTTGGTCGGAAAAGACTCGGTTTAAAACCGTTTTTGTAAGTAAAAAGAATGTTTTATTAAGATTAGTGACGGTGTAGTGGTCGAAATGGTCGGTCAAGTGATTTAATACACGATGACGGTACCAAACAATGTGTAAGGCTTGTATTTACGATCGGTAGGTCGTAAATACGCGTCGGATTGTGACTTAAGAAGTCGAGTCGAGAATTTTAAGGGAGAAAAGAGGGGGCGGACACTCGCGTAACTTCTCAAATGGGGGCATTTGAGGAGTATTTATAGGAAAATGAGTGGTTGTGTGAGTTTTGAGCACCTGGGCTGCTCAAAGAGGCGCGAGCCACGTCGCGGGTCTTCGAGTTGTCTTGTCACTTTCACACAAGTGCAATCATGATTTGTTCTATCCTAGGATTTGTAGTCACATGTTTGGTACTTGACCATTCATGAATCCGGGAAATCTTAGTATAGAAGGTTTGAAATGGTTTGTTTTTTGTGGTTGACTCGGTTTGAGTCGTTGTTGGAGTCGGGATTTGAATTTTTGAGTCGGTTTTTGGTCCGGTGTCAGCTTTGACTCTAGTTAGTGTCATTGCGACCCCGTCGTCGTGCATTAAACACTCCAGGTACTTTTGAAAAGTTTTGAAAAGTTTTATTTTCGAAATCGTTTTAAGTTTTCCGTCGTAAAGTTGTACACAAACTGTCGATCAAATGCCGCGATTCCAAAACATGTTGTAGTCCGATAATCATCGGGTGTTTTTTGGAGTCTCAGCAGATACTGGGTATCTACAATCCCAATCATTTTTATTTATGGCATTGTCGATTAGGACATATTAACGAGAAGCGCATTAAAAGACTATTGTCGACTGGTGTAATTAAACCTTTTGATTTCGAATCATTTGGTACATGCGAATCTTGTCTTCTTGGCAATATGACTCGTTCACCTTTTCAAGGAAAAGGAACTCGAGCTAGTGAGTTGTTGGGTTTAATACACACCGATGTGTGTGGTCCAATGACAGTCGCAGCTGGAGGTAATCATGACTATTTCATTACTTTTACCGATGAAATGAGTAGATACGGGTATATCTACTTAATGAGGTATAAAAGTGAAGCTTTTGATAAGTTCAAAGAGTTTCCGAATGAAGTAGAAAACGAATTAAATAAGAAGAATAAAACATTACGATCAGATCGTGGTGGGGAATATTTAAGCAATGACTTTAAAGATCACCTTAAAAACTGCGGTATTGTATCTCAGTTAACTCCTCCTGGCACACCACAATTAAATGGTGTGGCTGAAAGGAGGAATCGAACTTTATTAGATATGGTCCGATCAATGATGAGTCAAACAGAGTTACCTAAGTCATTCTGGGGTCTTGCCATTTTATCTGATGTACGTTCACTTAATCAAAGTCCCACTAAAGCAACTGACAAAACTCTGTATGAGATACGGAAAGGGAAGGTATCGATTTTGCGATACATGAAAGTATGTGGTTGTGATCCTTATGTCAAGAGCAAGTCTGGCGATAGGCTTGCACCTCGTTCTAAAAAATGTATTTTTGTAGGCTACCCTAAAAAAACTTGTGGATATTACTTCTACAATAGTAACAAGAACAAAGTGTTTGTGGCTCGTGAAGCTGTCTTTCTAGAAAAAGAGTTTATTTCTAGAAGACAGAGTGGGAGAAAATTTGAACTTGACGAAGTTCAAGAGCCACAAACTGATGTGACAGTACATGAAGATGTTCCTTCTACGTCTGAATCGGTTATTGTTCCTTCTGAACCTAGGAGGTCAGAGAGGGTTAGTCGCCAACCTGATAGATACCTTGGTGTTATCAAGCAAGATGGTGACTATGAGGTTTTACTTTTGGAAAGTGATGAACCTAAGACTTACAAAGCAGCTATTACGAGTTCTGACTCTAAGAAACGGCTCGAGGCCATGCAATCCGAAATGGATTCCATGTACGATAATCAGGTATGGGACCTGGTTGACTTACCTAAAGATGTTCGACCTCTTCAGTGTAAGTGGATATTCAAGATTAAAATCGGTATGGATGGACATAGAGATGTCTACAAAGCTAGATTGGTGGCAAAAGGTTTCACCCAGGTTCATGGTTTACACTATGATGAAACTTTTGCACCAGTTGCTATGCTTAGATCTTTTTGGATAATGTTAGTGATTGCTGCATTTCATGATTATGAGATATGGCAAATAGATGTCAAAACCACTTTCCTGAATGGGTTTCTGGAAGATGAAGTGTTCATGACACAACCTGAGGGTTTTGTGGATCCTAAAAATCTTAACAAAGTATGCAAACTTAAGAGATCCATTTATGGTCTTAAGCAAGCGTCAAAGAGTTGGAATCATCGTTTTGATCATGTTATTAAACAGAATGGTTTTTCTCGAAGTGTCGAGGAACCATATTTATACATGAAGTTTAGTGGGAGTAAAGTTGTTTTCTTACTTCTTTATGTGGACGACATATTACTCATTGGAAATGACGTAGATATGCTTGCTTCTGTCAAGAAGTGGTTAGGAAATCACTTCCAAATGAAAGATTTGGGCGAAGCTCAGCGCATCTTGGGTATCCGAATCTATAGGGATAGATCCAAAAGGATATTAGCATTGAGTCAAGAAGCCTATATCAATAAGATTCTTGACCGATTCAATATGAAAAACTCCAAGAGAGGTTTTCTACCTATGGGCAGTGGGATCACTTTGAGTAAGTCACAGTGTCCTACTGAGCCTAAGGATATTGAACGCATGAAATCGATTCCCTATACTTTCGCTGTTGGATCGATCATATATGCTATGATGTGTTCTCTTCCTGACGTCTCGTATGCTTTGAGTATGACGAGTCGTTTTCAGAAAACACCAGGTGAGAGTCACTGGATAGCCGTCAAGAATATTCTAAAGTACTTGAGAAGCTAAGGACTAAATATTCATTCTTAGTGTTTGGAGGAGAATCTGAATTACGTATAAGAGGTTATACGGATGCCAGTTTCCAAACCGATAGGGATGATTTGAAATCCCAGGCTGGTTTTGTCTTTTTGTTGAACGGAGGGGGTTTCTTTGGAGAAGTTTTAAAGAGTTCGTGATCTGCGATTCTACAATGGAAGTGAGTACATTGCACCCTACGAAGCCGCAAAGGAAAATTTGTTTGGATTAGGCAATTTTTAGAGGGACTGAAAGTAGTTCCTACCGCCGAGGATCCTATCACTTTGTATTGTGATAACAGTGGGGCTATTTTTCAAGCAAAAGAGCCCAAGTCTAGTAACAAGTCTAGACACGTACTTAGGAAATTTCATGTAATTAGAGATTTAATCGAAAGGAAAGAAATTACAGTTGGTAAGGTTGGGACAGCTGACAACATCGCTGATCCTTTAACCAAGCCTTTGTCTCAAGCCAAACATGATAGTCATGTAGTTTCGATGGGATTGAGACGAATGCCAGAACTGTTGTAAATTATATGATATGTAATAATTAAGATATTGTATTTATTATTTCATATATGATAATTACATTTATCTTTGCGTTCAGTTTTATGCCTGAATTTTATATACTTTGTTTTCTCCAAATAGGTTGTAGTGACAATGTCGAACCCTATTAAAGTGGACTGGATTAACATTTTATTTTGTCCCTAGTTACTTAATAAGGTGATGTCTTGGAGTGACTATATTGTAAGGCGATATATGACAAGTTCGACTGTCATATGGTCATAGTGATGGCTGATCGATTACATAGGCAGATTGTGAGACAATTTGTCGGACAATGACCGTTTATAGAGTCCTTTTGTTGCTAGGTCATGGCGAGGATTTCTATTTATTCCTTCGAGTCAATTCTTTAGATTGGTAACTATTTTCCTGAGTTGGTGCGATTTTCCGGTGGCTTTGGTATTTGTTCTAGGTCGCACCGTAAAAGGAGGCCGATGAACATTTACTGGGTCATTGTGATCTGTATCGAACGAAGAAGATAGGTCAACGGGATTGTCCATTTATGTCATATTTTATCTCAAGGCCACTCGAGGAGAGGTGACTGGAAATGCGTGGCCACGCTTGGATGAGATCTATAGTAGATTATCCGGTCAGACAGTCATTCTCCTGATCGAGGAAACCAATTTATGATATGATCACGTGTAAGAACGACCTGAAAGACATCTTGCATTGAGTGGGAGATATTATTAGACAAGAGAAATGGTAACGCACATTTGTGTCGGACAAGAGGGAGATTGTTGGAGTAGTGTCCTCCACAATAAGTGCGTTTACATATTAAATCTCGTAAAAGGAATATCAGGGATTTATCTTTTTATTTGTCAGCTGGTCATCGTTAATCGGTAATGATTGGCTGACTAGAGTTTGACATTACTGTCGTGTGATGGCGGTGATCAGCTGATCCCTTTAGGTCACACCTATAGGATGACGCCCAAATAGAATGAATTAATTGTTTGTATGAGATACGAGATAATTAATTTCTTGTATTATTTGACTTTTAATTAGTCATGTAAAAGTATTATTTGATGACGGTTTACGAACTCGGGCAGAGAAGATTTATTATTTAATTATGTGATATTTAAGTAATAAATTAATAATTAATAATTTAGAATTTATTAATTAATTGTTAATTAATTAATTTTATGCGATATGTGTATATGTTTTGAGGTGGAATTAATTAGCTATTTATATTTTATAAGAAGTTGTAAAATTAGCTAATTGGGATAATATTGACACATTGTATGTTGATAAAATGGTCTTATAATTACTTAATAGTTAAGTAGTCATTGGTAGTTAATTTATATTATTTAAGTGTTAAATAATCAAATTAATATTTAATTATATCAGATAATTAAATATAAGACTTATAAGCATTTGTGGGGCAAATGTCGAAAATTAAAATGGACCCGGAGGGGACCATTTGGACAGATTTTTATACACTACTAATACACTCATTGTGAGTGGAAAAGGTGGGCATTTCCCACCAGCATTTGTATGTGAATTGTATACATTTTAATGCCTATATATACCTAAGTCCTTCCATCATTTCTAAGGTTGGAAATTTGAAGAAAAATTGGTCTTTGTGTGCTTGTTGTGGATGGTTCATATACACCATCAATAGACCATATTTTTCTTCTTATTTTGTTCATCCCTTTACAATAAACACATATAAAAGTAAACTAATAATATTATCAAAGTAATAATATTAGTTAGTATATCAAATATACATACATAATACTCAAATAATATCTAGTTAATATTATTTGTAATAAGTTTTGGGCTACTCTTGGGTGCACACCAAAGGAGACCGTCTTTTTGGTGGTTTGGTGTAAGAGGAGGATCATCCACATTTACATAGCTCAAGAACTACAAAGATAGGCGATCTTTGTGGTGCCTATTTCGCCTTATACCCGATGTAAGGAATTTCCGTCTTAAAATCTTTGCATGCATGTAGATTTTAGACTGTCACATAAAATTAGTAAGTAATTTTATCATCATAAGATGAGTCTTACATGGTCTAAAATACTAACACCTAACTGCCACCACCACCACCAGTCCGAAAAAGCCATCTTCTTCGACTGATGCCCGACCATGGAAGACACAGAACTACTACAAGGCTACCTTGAAACCTATTACCTCCAAAATAAAGAACTCAAGAAACACAAAAACCATTTTAAATTGGCTGGAGAAGCACCACCCCCGACACACGATCATCAATAATTACAAAAGTGGGTAGAAGAAAAAAATTGCATCAAGTAGAGAAGATAAATGAATTAGACTAAGAGATTGAAGCAAAAAGAAGATGAACCAGAAACGAAAGCGGATTGGCAGATGAAAGTCAAATAAAGTTCGGATGTAATGAAAATTGACATAAATCAAAGAGATGAGCAAAGCAAACGTTTTAAATAAACCTTGTCATCCAACAACCTAATTTGTCAAAAAAAGGTAACCAAACCTCCGATAGTAAGTCTCCAGAGAGGCCATCTCTCACTACATTAATGAGAGACAACCAATAAATAACCAAGAACTAATTAAAAAGAAAAAGAAAAAAATTAATAAAAGTAGTAACTACCTATTATAAGAGAGGTCTCTCACTAATATTAATGAGAGACCGTCTCTCTTAAGAATTTGTGAACTTTCGAAACCCCTAAATCGAACTGAAAATCAGAAATAGAGATACCCCTAAAATTATGACATAGATCGAGAGAGGAGCATACCATCAAAAATAGACAACTCGTAGGAGGGTGATGATGCATATACTCAATTGCAAGTCAAATACGGGACGGGGAATCACACAGCCACATCCCCAATGGCGTCCGAGGGAAGCTAGGGTGGTAGGCAGAAGAGGGGTGAAAGTAGTACAAAGATTTATTGGAGGGAGGGTGTAATACCCGGCCTTTCTGGGACCCGTATTTAGACCTTCGGACGCGTGAGAGGACCTTTAGACCGATAAGAGAGCACTCGAAAGGGAAGGATTGCCTTACTCTAGACCTGGACTAGATCGAGTAGTGTTGTAGCGGATCGAGTGGGTCCACTCGGTCGAGTGAAGAGTACACTCGACCGAGTGAGTCCACTCGACTGAGTGGACTCGGGACTCGGTCGAGTGACGCTGTTTTCAGAAACACGGGATTAAACCCCTTTTTTCCCTAACTCTAAAATTATTTCCACCTTTCTCCTTATCTCTCCAACCAACCCCCCCCCCCCCCCCACGCCTCCCTTTTTCTCTCTAAACCCTCACAAACACCTTCTACTTGGGATTTAAGCTTGGATTAGAAGATTTACCACCTCCCTCTTCATCTAGTAAGTAAAGATCTACCCTTTTCTAGTGTTTTAATCCCTAACTTTTGGGGGAATTCGTTATGGGTAATTAATTAGTAATTTGTATGTGTAATAGGGATAATTAAGGGGTAATAATAAGGGGCTTTGTAATGTATATTAGTATACGATGTATTGTGATAGTTATTATGTGATTTGTATAGGATGAGACGGTTCCTTGAGACGGTTTCGGTACGGATTCGAGTAGCTTGAGGAGATTACAAAAAGGTAGGTTAATCCTACTCGATTTCAATAATGTGATGTTGTTTATGTTGATGATGTAGTTAGACTTACATAATTAGGGCATTTGAATTATAACATGTTTAGTGGTAATCATATCATTAAGAAGATGATTATGATATGTTGAGTGTGGTTCATGTATTGGTTATTATCATATATGTTGCAGGATTTGTTGATGTTATTGTTGTTGTTTTGGAGACGTAAGACGGTTGGGTGACCGTCTTTCGCTTAAGTCGCCTCTTGGAGTTTCCCACTCCAAGAAGGATGTGCACATTAATGGCTTGAGTTACGGAAGGACTCGTGTGGTTGAGACATGACGTCTGGCAGGGGATCCGGTTGGCTTCCGGACTCGGTACGTCTAGGCGTGTCCCGGTACTCGTTTGCGGTTGTTGGTAAATCTTGGCGTGTCATGGTACCAGTGTGGTTGTCGGTATGTCTTGGCATATCCCGGTACCATGGTGGTGCTTGTTTGATAGCGTCTCATTCACATTAGTAGTCATGTTGCATATTCACACATTTGAGTAGTGTCGCACTTTATTTGCTTATTGAAACTGACGCTTTTGTTTCTGTGTAATTGTCACGTGTATCTTTTGGCGTGGTCTGTGTCGATCCATATGATATTCTTTAGTCATATGGGGAGGAGGTTAGGTATAGGTTGTTTGGATAGTACGCGGGAGACGGGACGAGCTTGATGAGTCACGCGACGAGTGTAGTTAGTTAGATGAGTATAATAGTCATGAGTTGTATTTTATTCATTAGTTAATGGTTTGTAATCACTAAACTTGTCATTATTATAAATGTTTCTTTATTGTATCTCCGATTCACCGTCTCGGGAAACCGAGAAGGTAACATCTCCCAATTACCTTGGCCGGGTAAGAAGGGGTGTTACAGAGGAGGAGTTCGATTTTCATTTCTTTAGAATTTTTGTTCCTTTCATTAATTTGAAGCATTTTAAAGAATTTTTTGGATAATGAGGATTATTTAACAAACTAATTAGGGATTTAAGGTCCATTTCAAACTATTTTGGCCCAATGGGTCCACGTCATCACTTTTATTTTTATTTTTTTCCCGTTTTTATGTGAAGCCGCTAAGGTTCCTAGCGGCTTGTATCGCTACCATTTTGTAGTATCTACTGCAAGTTTTAGAAAAATACCCAACATGTGAAGCCGCTAAGGTCCCTAGCGGCTCCACATTTTGACATCTTCCACATATGATTTAAGCCTACAACTTGCAGTAAAAAAACATGCAAAAACGCCAAGAATCTTAGCGGCTTTCATGCCAACCAAAAAAAATTGCAGCTGGTTCTACAAAAATGGTAGCGATACAAGCCGCTAGGGACCTTAGCGGCTTCACATAAAAACTGGAAAATAAAATAAAAGTGATGACATAGACCTGTTGAGCTAAAATAGTTTGAAATGGATAATAAATCCCTAATTAGTTTGCTAAATAACCCCATATCCAAAAGGGTCGTGCTAAAGATCGTCGACACTTTTACTAATTATCGTCGACATTTAATGTTAATTTCCATGTTTGCCCTCCATAACACAACTCAATTTCCGTCTCACTAAAATCTATCTAAAAAAACAGCGGGTTTTACAATTAACACAACTCAATTTTCGTCTCACTAAAATCTCTCCAAAAAAACAAGACGGTTTCTCAAAAAAAAAAAAGAGCGGGTTTTGTAATTAACAACATGAACGAGAACGATTTTAACAACGATTTCAACAATGAATCTAGTAACGAGGTGAGTTTACGATTTAATTTTGTTTCAAATTTATGTTTTATTAGCGATCGATTCCCGAATTAGGATAGATGCCTTGATTTCAGACGGAATTAGGATAGATTTGTTGACGGAATTAGTCAAAAATGGATTCGAAAAAAAACAAACTATACGAAATGGGCTGGACGAAGAACTTTTTCGTCGAAACCCAGACCTGGACAAAAAATTCGTTCGTCTGGGTCTGGGTTTGGACGAAAAAGTTCTTCGTCCAAGACCCATACTAGACGAAGGAACTTTTTGTCCGGGTCTGGGTTTGGACGAAAAAGTTCTTCGTCCAGCCCATTTCCTATATTTTTTTTTACTTATTTTTTCCGTGTTTTTTAGTTTTCGTACATTGTATTATTATTATTTTTTTTAATTCTTTCCGACTCAGTTTGTTTTCGTATAAAATAATTAAAATAATTAATTATTAACTAATTTATCAAAATACGTGCGCAGGTGTATAACGATAATATCGGTGGCGACGATTGATTACTCTAATCATTTTATGACCTCCAAAATTTTTTCGTCAAGTATGGAAGGGTTTACTTGGGCATTTGAGACCGGACTTAAACTCGGTTTTGGTATAAAAAGAGCAAGCAACAAGAGAGTTGGTCGTCACACGAGTCTGAAACAGGATTCTTTTGTTTGTCGGATGGGTGGAAGATCTCTCGTAAATAATGATGTTGATGCTTTAATGAGGGCTAACACGGTTACCGCGTGGTGCAATTTCAAATTTCAAATGAAAATTGTTGAAATACAAGAGAATAAGTGATAGCTTGTCATGCTATTCGGGTTTCATAATCATGGTTTAACGTTGTATTGTGACGACGATAGATACTTTGCAAAGTTTGATGAATAAGAGTTGGCTTATATCGACGACCAAGTTAGAGCTCACGTAAGACCGGCTATTATTAGTGCGGATTTGCATCAGCGGAATCCTGAAAAGTCAAGACCTAATCGGCGACAAATCTACAATCGTTCTCAGAAAGTAAGGGTCGAGGAAAGAGATGGGAGAAACCCGGCACAACAGATGTTAGCACTTGCGATTCAGCATAAGTACGTTCATTACTGGGTCACTGATCGGGAGACCGAGGAGCTAACCCACGTGTTCATGGCTCATCCAAAAGCCGTTAAGATGTTTCGATCATACTATTATGTGGTCCTAATCGCTTCCACGTACAAGACAAACTTATACGGTCTTCCGCTTGTTGAGATGGTTGGAGTCACACCCGTTGGTAAGACCTTTGTGATCGTGTATGCTCTTGTGATGCATGAGTCCGAGGATGGATATCGTTGGGTCTTACAACAACCAAAGGCCCTTCTCAATGATGTCGTTCAACCTAATGTTATTGTTACTAATTGCGAGCAAGGGTTGTTGAACGCGATTCCCACTGTTTTTCCGGATTCGTCTCACTTGCTATGTCTTTGGCATATATATGCTAACATGGAGATGAGAGCACTTCATATTGTAGATACCTCGTTTCTGCACCTCCTGCAAGCCACCCGGTGATGATTGGGCCGCATGTTTGGTACGCGGAACGATTTATGACAGTTCGTAATTTTATCGTCAAGTGATAGCTCAAATACTTGTGTCTACCCCTTGTTCGTCATCTACGCGCCGGTACAGTCGTTTTGATAGTAATTAGAGTTCATTTGGAGTCCGGGTCAAAAACCGCTTCATTTTCTAATAAACCATTTAAAATGCCGAGTCGGAATGTCCTAGAATATTCTGGATATTTTTATTCCATAAAATAATTTTATATCCTTTTGGTGAAATATATCCCGAAAATTTTATTTTAGGGAATAAGGAAGTTGAGATCCACCGCAATTCCATAAAGGAAACGCGGAAATCTTTCTTCCGTAGGAGGAAACCTCTGGGGAAAGGACGCAGCACCTGCTGCGACTCTTCGAAGGATCGCAGCAACTGTTGCGCCTCTTCCCCAGCTCTTTTCTGCGTGTTTTTAGATTTTTTCGAGATTTGTTTCCAAAGTTTGAGTCATTCCATAATTCCTCCGTGTGAATAGTATAAATAGGGACCTTCGTTCCACATATTTTTCACGCGAGTGTCCGCCCTTCTCTTCTCCCTTTGCATTCTAAGACCGTGCTCTAAGCTATTAACGTCTACGTGCTTGATCAATCGACCACGTAAGCTCAGATCATTCTGAGTACCAGTCACGTTGCATGACCGACCAATTTGACCAACTACACCTCAATCAATCAATCAATTTAATCTAAATCCTCTCACGAGGGCACTTTCTTCATACATTCGAGTCGAGCAATCACTAAAACGTTAACTTAGTTAATCTCGTTTCATCAAACAAGTAAGTCTGAGGGTGTAAATCCCATTTTTTTATTGTATTTTATTTTTGTACCAATTAATATAAGATTTACCTTAAAAGTATGCTTAAAACCGATTTCTAAAACCCTTTTGTTAAACTGTTTTTACGGATTAACAGTTGGCAGATGTCGAGAAGAAACGCAGCAACTGATGCGCCTCTTTGGAGAGTCGCAGCATCTGTTGTGCCTCTTCCAGAGGCTGCCGCAGTTCCTGCTTTTCTTCTTCTCCTCGCCTCTCTGTTAATCCGTTCCCCTTTCCTTTGTTTTCTTATTTTTTTCTTCTCTTTTCTTCGTACATAATACCTTAAATACATATTCATAATAAATATTACGCTTTAGTTCCGACCTAACTCCCTTATAATCAATATTTGCGGGTTTTCGTCATTAAATCAAACCCGAATTTTGGAGATTCGATTTGTTCATATCAAGTCTCTGGAATTCGACTTTTGTATATGCTTCCATCAGTTTATCACGTCTTTCAATTCGTTTCCGTCTTAATAGTTTAACCTAATTAATTAGTTGTAACTCATGTGTAATTAGTTTTAATCCGTTTTAATTCGTTCTAATTCGTTTTTATCGCCTTCATGACGTATTCATATGTAAATAATACGCTAAATCACTTTCATCCGAGTCAAATATCTATAATCAACCATTAAATACACCAACGAGCAATAACGAATAGCAGTTCTGACTTCACAGCCAGAATTCACCTCAGGAACAGACGTGGTGACCACTGCGCCTCTTCCAAGAGACGCAGCATTGTTGCGCCTGTTCCGGGTTGATTTCTATATTTGAACTTCCGTTCTTGATTTCACCTAATTCTTTAATTACGTATCAATCGACTATTAACAGTAGTATCACCATTAATCTGTCCGTATTTTCTAACCTAATTTATTTTCCCTTGTTTTTCTCAAATTATCCGTCTTAAATATATTTTTGACGTAAATCATTAAACCATTGTAATTGTTGTAATTATCGCATTTTATTTATTGTATTTTGTCATGTATGATTTATTCACCTGTTTTTACATGTAATTAATTCTAAACCCTACTTCGACATAATTGATTGCCTAATTATTTGTTCACCGACATAGTTTAATCTTCACATGTTAGGATTAATCTGTGGATGTTGCATTGCATGCATATAATCGACAACATATCGAGTGCAAACAGTTTTCCTAATCATTAGTAGATGTTGCTATCGAGGAGGGCGGGATTAGGTGTTCAGTAAAAGGACTTCCTAATACGTACCCTCTCCCCTTACTCCAGATCTCTGTGAACATCCGTGTTCATTGGCATTCACGAAAGTCATTCTAGACATAGAATGTAAGGGTAATGAGTTCTTAGTGTTCATGTCACTACTTTGTGTCTTGACATGACACGAAGTATTCGAACGGTTTCCAATTTTCCACAATAAATTGGTGGCGACTCCACAAATGCAAACGCTTGTTTAACAAGCGCCCCCATGGGCCCCCCGTGTCCACAGTTTGGCGACTCCGCTGGGGAGTAATACACTTACGTGTTGCCAAGGGTGAAACTTGAACAAGGTTAGGGAATAGTTTATATGAGACAGTTGTCGGTTTTCATTACTCGACCTTCCTAGGTCGTTTTATTCGGCCTTCCTAGGCCCAACCCACCCCATTTGACCAATCGTCCCGTCTGGACGGTCCAAATTCTTATCTGGGCCTAAGGATAGATAGCAATTGACGTCAACCATACCCTGATGCTTACTCATGTTTGTATCAAGGGCTTTCACTACTCGAGGAAATGGACTAGGAACCGACCTTACTCATGTTTGGCACGGACCTATCCACAGACCAGGGTTTGATTGCTTGGTATGGCAACCCACTCTTTTAAGCCAAAACCCTTCTAAATGCACTCAACATACCGTTATAATGCCTGTATGAATACTTGTATCATATGTGATCACCATTTTGTAAACAAAACCATGACGAAATTTTGTAAAATCAAAGAAAAAAATAATAAAAACCGTTTTAAAATGTAAACATCTTCAAAAATAGCCGAAATTAGCGCAAAATGAGTCAAAACTCTGTCCAAATATCCAGTCAAAATTCGGGCCTCAAAACCCATTTTAAAACCTCACTTCGAGTCAGCACTCCTTCAACTACACTACAGTTGCCCAGGACAAACATTTCAAGACTTTGTCATTTTCAAATCTCACTTAACACAGTGGCACACTCCCACTTCACAAGCTGAGTCTTTTCTTTGAGTAAGTGTGCTAGAATGGTCGATCGTGTTTTGATTCGTCGTCAATCTCTTATCCAGTTTCCAAGATGCCTGAAACTAGTACCACGAGTGCTAGTGGTCAAACTCACAATGGTAATGATCAAATCCTAGCTGCGCTCGTCCGTCTCCAAGCAAGCCAAGACCAAGCCCATGATCGCCTCAATGCTATTGAAGGCCGAATTGTTGCTGTGGAAACTAGACTCCCTCCTGCAGAAGACGATATTCCTAGCGAGATTGTGCATGATAACCTTCCACCTTTTGTTGGATAACAAGAAACCAAACCTCCAATAGGTCTTACTGAAGCTGAAAAGAGACTTTAATACTTGGAGGAGCAACTAATGTACCTTAAGGGAGATGACATCTACAGGGAGAATAGTCGTAAGTATAAGGCTGTGAACGCTTAATTGCCAACCAACTTCAACATGACTGACATCCCAAAGTTCAAGGAACATGAAAACCCTCTGAACCACATTCGTGCTTTCAAAGACTACATGTCTATCAAAGGCATCAAACCTGAGATGTTCTTAAGGATCTTTCCTTCATCTCTCGACACCATTCCTAAGCAATGGTTCTACTCTTTGGAACACACGAAGATTGCCACTTGGGATGATGCTACAATTGAATTCACTAAGCAATACATGGATAATGCTGAGATCCAAGTCAATATGCATAATCTAGAGGTTCTTACCCAAAATGAGAAAGAAGGCTTCACCGACTTCCTAAGTAGGTGGAGGAAGACTAGCACACAACTTGTTGAACGACCAGATAAAGCTACCCTCGTGGAAAAGTTCGTGGATAATTTAAGACCCATTTACATAAACCACTTGAGGTATCAAAACATTAAGACCTTCAAAGATCTGACTGCGCTAGGGAAGAGAATTGAAGATGACATCCGCAAAGGGCTCTTGTACAAAACGGTAGGTCGTGGATATCAAGGTTCAACGAGTCGTTCTTATGGCTCTACTAGCAAGACTGATGAGATTAACCTTGTCGAATCATCAAAGAAGAATAACCCATAAAGGAAATTCACAAACATTGGCGATACATACTCCAATGCTCTGAAAAGGTTGATGAAACAGGGTAAGCTCCAACCCATAGGGCCTACACCTGACCCAGAAAAGAAGTCCAAGTTCTGGGACAAGAATGCATACTGCGAATATCATAGAGGTAAGGGACACGATACAGAAAAATGCTTCAAGCTAAAGCATGTCCTTTAGGATATGATCGAAGATGGTCGCCTATCCATACCTCCTGGAGGTAAGCCTAACAATACTCAGAATCCTCTTGGAGTTCTGATGATTACAGATGAAGAATCCACCTTGGATTGTTCACACCTCATTTCTCCAATCAAAGATGAGATTCATGCATTATAAGCTAAGGGGAGTTACTCCACCATTTCTCCTACCATCGCCGATTTTATTGCATGGGCAAAGAGTGTAAGTAGGCAAGTTTCAAAACTGGATGATGTAGTAGCATCCCTCCGCAATCCAAGCACCATACCCCAGGAGAGCATGCCACTAAATCTGTCTTAAAATTCTACAATGCAAGAGGTAGTCGCCGTAGTTGACAGTCTAGTCGACCAAATAATCAGTTTAGAAGCCGAGATCATCAGATTGAGGGAGCTTACTAACGTCAACGGAATATGGGCCGATGGCGATGAATATGAATACCTCACTGAGCACTATCTAATCAAGGTTTGTGAGGATATAGTCAAAGCTAGCAAAGATCAAGATATAGACCACCTTACTCGTTCGGGGCGTCCATATCAAAATGTTTCTCAAAACGGTCCTATAGCTAATGGTCCAGTTACTAACTAGTGGCAAGTTCATTTCCTCATCGCCAGGCTTTACTGCAAGCCTTGGCTAAATTGAACATAGCGCACAACTCTACGCCTGACGACGTAGTCAACTTGGTCTTCCAAGATTCAATTAAGCTAAGTAACCCAGTTAATTTCTCAGATGAGGATTTGCCTCCCTTCGGCGCCACTCACAACCTAGCTCTGTACATTACCGGCATATGCTTAAAGAAGAACGTGCCAATGACTTTGGTAGACGATGGCTCCACAGTCAATGTCATACCACTAAAGAGAGCATATAAATTGGGCATGAAAGAACTAAACTGGACTCCTACTAACCAAGGTGTTCGAGCATACGATGGAACACGGCGTAAAGTGGTAGGACTAGTCAACCTCACCATAACCATAGGGTCGATTGAGCGAAAGGTTAACTTTCAAATAGTGGATATCGAAGCATCATTCAATATACTTCTGGGAAGGCCTTGGATTCATGCTTCCAAAGCAGTAACATCCACCTTGCACCAGAAAATCAAGATCCCACTAGATGGCAAAGTAGTGACGATCACTTTGTCACCTATCAAGGCAGTGATAGAGAAGATGTCAAGCAACCAAGTAGTCACTGATCCAGTATACGAGCTTGGGTGCTTTCATAGCATAAACCTTGTAGAGAGCGAACTAGCACCTCTATACTTCGATCCTTACTCCAATTTAGTGGTCAACCACATACTCAAGTCTCAGGGATACTTCCCGGGAATGCCACTGAATCCTGCCAAGAAAAATACCTTTGCACCTTACAAAGAAGGAAATTCTCAAAGGATACCATTGGGATTGGGATATAAACCCACAAAAGAAGAAGCTTTGGAGATGCTCACCCAATTTCAAAATCGAAAGAACAAGGGAATCCAAATGCGACCCTACCTCCCTACCCTAAATGGATACTTCGTTAGAGAAGGGAATCAGGAGTACTTTCACGAGTTTCCCGAACCTTGGCACTATAAAGGAGTGCAACTAGCTGGAATCGAGGTCTTCCACGATTGCTACTTCATTCCTTCAGAAACGGTTCCTACCGTCAAAACTCGTCAAGCACCTTGCTTAGACGAATAGGCTGTTAGTCTTCTGTTTGGGGAGGACCGATTTGTTAGAGCTGCACAGGATAAGATCATTACCATAATACTTCAAGATGACCATTTCAATCCCACATCATTGATCACCGAAGCCAGTTCGAACCAGCAGCAAGGATGGAGAAAGTCGATCAAGTGGAAAAATAACCAAGGAAAGCTCTTCAAAGTCACCACTAGAGAAGGAGAGATGTTCAAAGGAGAACCTGAAGACAACGAATTCGAGTCAGAGTCGGAGTCGGAGTCGGGAGTCGGAATCAGAGTCTGAGTCTAAAGAAGTCCCTAGAGAGTCTCCTCATGTCGTCACTCCCAATCCCCTTGTTTCTCCTAGTATAACATCGAGTAGTAACAGTAGCTCGGGTAATGCCCCAGCAGCTATCCCTTTACCGCCACCGACTACTGAACAGATGGCTTCTTTTTTTCAACTCTTTTCAAAATTTAATATGAATAAATCAGATTCTGCTTACTCTTTGTGTTATTCTGAATGCAATTCTATTTACGATGATAATGAGGATGATCCTGACCCAGACTCAATCGAATTACCTCCCTACATAGCTAAAGAAATATTACAAGAGGGGGAAGGGGCACCAGTTATAGAGAACACCGAACCCATCAACGTGGGAACCGAACTAGAACCTCAAGAATTTAGGATAGGGACAACCTTAAACCCAACTGAAAGGGCCGATTTCATAGACCTCCTACACGAGTTCAAGGACGTCTTCACTTGGTCCTACAAAGACATGTCAGGAATTGACAGGGATATTGCAGAACACAGAATTTCAATCAAACCATGTTTTAAACCTGTAAAGCAGACGCTTCGTCGAATAAGGACCGAATGGGCTCCTAAAATCAAAGAAGAAGTCGATAAACAATTCAAAGCCGGGTTCATCAAAGTTTTCGAGTATTCAGACTGGGTGGCTAACATAGTACCCGTACCCAAAAAGGATGGGCGAATCCGAGTTTGTGTTGATTTCAGAGACTTAAACAAAGCAAGTCCCAAGGACGATTTCCCTCTACCACACATCGACATATTGGTAGACAATACAGCAGACCACGCGTTATTGTCCTTTATGGACGGGTATGCAGGGTATAATTAGATCAAGATGGCCATAGAAGACATGCATAAGACCGCCTTCATCACTCAATGAGCACCTATTGCTATATTGTTATACCATTCGGGCTAATCAATGCTGGAGCTACATATCAACACACTGCGACCACATTGCTACATGACATGATGCATAAAGAAGTAGAAGTGTACGTTGATGATATGATTTTCAAGTCCAACGATAGGAAGGGACACATTGACAACCTTCGTAAATTCTTCCTGAGATTGCGAAAGTACAACATGAGGCTCAATCCCCAGAAGTATGCGTTCGGGGTAAGATCAGGCAAACTCCTGGGATATGTCGTCAGTCAAAGAGGAATAGAAATTGATCCATCCAAGATTAAGGCTTTAATCGAAAGGCCACAACCTCAAACAGAGAAGGAGGTTAGAGGATTTCTAGGCAAGGTGAAATATATAAGCCGATTCATATCGAAGCTTATTATGATCTGCAAACCTATTTTCAAAAAGATCAAGAAAACAGATCATACCATATGGGAAGACGATTGCCAAAAAGCATTTGACAGAATTAAGGAGATACTAGCCAAGCCAGCAGTGCTCATACCTCCTCAGCGAGATCAATCTCTTGATTTATATCTCACAGTGACCGAAACAGCCATGTTTCTACACCTGTTTCGCCCTCACTTTCTTTCGTTTATGAGGTTTCTTTCAGTTTCTTAGTAAAAATGGGTGATGGCATTCGGCCTAAATAGTAGACACAGGTAATAAATAAGATAATACTAAAGATTCAAGGCATAGAATTTTTTAATTCTGACACCAGATACTTATTAGATCGAATAAGTACATTAGGGGCTATGCTCGCATAAACTGTGGGGAAAGAAGAAAGAGCTATCTACTACCTTAGTAAGAAGTTCTTGGAGTATGAGTGCAAGCACACACCTCTCGAAAAGACATGCCTTGATATTATGTGGGCAACAAAGAAGCTACGCCATTACATGCTTAGCTACTCTGTTAAGGTGTATTCCAAAATGGATCCTGTCAAATACCTCTTCGAAAAGCCCGTTCTCAACGGACGCTTGGCAAGATGGACCTTAATACTCTAAGAGTTCGATCTTAAGTATGTACCTCTGAAGGTTATAAAGGGGCGCGCCGTTGCCGAGTTCTTCGCAGATAATCCTATCAACGACACCCAAGCAGTAGACACGTGGTCATTTCCAGACGAGAACATACTACAAGCTAGCGTAGACTCTTGGGATCTTTATTTTGATGGAGCATCGAATTTAAGAGGATTTGGAATAGGAGTGTTGCTCATTTCTCCTGAAGGTGAGCATACACCACTCTCTGTCAAACTCGAATTCGAGGTGACAAATAACGCAACAGAATATGAAGCTTGCCTAATCGGGCTACAAGCAGCAGTAAGTTTAGGCATCAAGAATCTTCGAGTTCACGGAAACTCATCCTTGATCATCAACCAAATTAATGGATCTTGGAAAATTCGAAGTGAAAGTCTAGCACCCTATCAATCTAGGATAGACCAAGTTGCCCAATTCTTCGATCAGGTCACTTATCTACACCTACTTCGTGAAGAGAATCAATTTGCAGACGCTCTTGCAAAACTTGCATCTCTGATTAACATGCCAGACAACATGGTAAAAATGCCTTCATGCATCGAACGACGGTCAGAACCAGCCTATGTACACCAAATTACAGATGAGGAAGAAAATCCAGGGGAACCTTGGTTTCAAGCCTTTCTAAACTTCAAGCTCAATGGCACATATCCACCAGATATGGATAAGAGGGGACAACGTTCTATACGCCTACTAGCCTCTCAATATCTCCTCATGCAGGGAGAATTGTACAAAAGAACACCTCTTGGTGTAGTTTTGCGTTGCCTTGATCATTCACAGGCACAAAAAGTGAAGAACGAAGTTCACAATGGAGAATGTTGTCCTCACATGAGTGGACCAATAATGGCAAAGAAAATCACGTGCCTGGGATATTACTGGACCACGATGGAGTCAGATTATATCAAATACGTCAGACATTGCCATAATTGCCAAATCTTCGGGAATGTGCAACACGTCCCCCCTTCACTACTCTACACCATGACATCTCCTTGGCCGTTTTCTGCTTGGGAAATTGATATCATCGCGAAAATCACTCCAGCCGGAACAGGAGGCCAGTGTTTCATATTGGTAGTTATCGACTATTTTACTAAATGGGTCGAAGCGGCATCTTACACTAGTCTCACAGCCAAAAACGTGGCAAAGTTCATACAAACCAATATCATTTGTCGATATGGTTGCCCACATGAGATCATCAGTGACAATGGATCACATTTCCAGGCTGAGACTGAGCAATTACTAGCCAAATACAAGATCAAATACCACCATTCCTCGCCTTACATACCTCAAACTAATGGCGCGATAGAGGTAGCTAAAAAAATGTCGTCATTATCCTCTAGAAAATGACAGTTATCGCGATTAGCCCAACAAAATACCATTCGCACTGTGGGGTTATCGCACATCAGTTAGGACGCCCACTGGGGCTACTCCTTTCTACTTGACATACGGCATGGAAGCTGTACAACTAGTTGAACTAGAAATCCCGTCCTTACGCATTCTGCTCGAAAGTCAAATTCCAGAAGCTGATTGGAAAAGGGATAGATATGAAGAACTCATCCTCTTGGATGAATGAAGATTGCGCGCATTGCATAATGTGCAAACATATCAGGCACGTATCAAACGAGCCTTCAATAAATGGGTTAAGCCCAGAAACATCAAAGAAGGAGACTTAGTCCTCAAATCAGTCAGAGCTTTACTACCTGTTGATCCACGTGGAAAGTTTAAACCCAACTGGGCCGGACCATTCTTAGTCAAGTCCATACTCTCGGGGGGTGCGGTTAAGATTACAGACCAAGATGGGAATGAATTTGCTAACCTAACTAACCTCGATCAACTAAAACGATATTATGCCTAATGTAGGACAAGAAACGCGCCTCGCGTGACACCTACGTGCCGCTCTTGCAACACGAAATAAAATGGTCCGTGGCCCGCTGAAAGAAAGCACATGTCACTTTGCTCTTGCATTTTGATACTTCGTCATCCTTATATCATCAAATAAATTGAGTTGTATTTTAGGAGTAAGTAAAGCTCATGCTTATTTTCTAGTTCACTACAAGCTCTTGCTTAGAACAATTGTTCATTTACATTTATTCGAACTACGCGCAAGGGTTCGATTTCATTTTTTAAAATGAATATGTAGGCAATCCTTCACATGATACAACCCATTATTTTAAATGTAAATAGAAGAACATTTGCATTTGCATTTGAAATTCGACAAGAATAATAAAAGAAAATCACAATAGTTTTATAACTAATAAATCTTTTATTCTTTTGTTCCATAAATAATAATAATAATAATATGCCACATAATATAAAATGCTGAAAAATAAATGCTAGGCTAGGATTCTAAAAACTCCGCTATTTATTACAAATAATAATAATAATAATAAATAGTACTACGGCTAAGGCTACTCTTCCATCTTCCCTTTGCCTTTGTCATTTCTATCATACTTCTTGTCTCGACCACGAGCCAGGCGCTCTTGTGCTATCTCCGACCTAATCACCATAGGTCTCTCTCACAGTCTAGCCTTACCATTTCAATCCACCATCATCTCTGTGGCAGGAGAGGTCTTCGGTTTCTTCGACGGATGAACGACTCGGAATCCGGCCTCTTCCTCCTCCTCCGTCAAGTATTTCTGGTTCTCCTTTGCTACTTCGCGAATCTTGTAGTCAACAGGATCGTGCTTCACTAATTTCTCACGCTCTTCATAAGTAGCAGCCTTTCTCCATTGCAAGTATGAATCAGATACCCATAAGGAGCCAATAGGAGAAAGTATGAACCACGTGTTCCTCTGAGCCCACTTGAGGGTCCACTCTCGACGAATCTCTATAGTATGTGCCAATGCAGTCTGAGGAACGGTGCCAAACTTCGGAATCTTCTGCTTAAGGCCCACTTGCCTCATCAATCTCTCCGGGAAGATGCAAATCATGAATTCAAAGCTAGGGATGCGAACTGACCGAATCGGATCTAAAGATGAAACCCCAGTGACTGACCTGAGATGCCACCATGGCACAATCCACCGGATCAAGGGACTTCCTTCATTCTTCAGCTTATTCTCCCAATAGTTGCAAACCCGAGTGAAGTCCACCAGTTAGAGCCTAGTTCTCATCGCAATTGACCGAGCATGGTATCCTGGCACATTAACTGGGGGCTCGATCAACCGCGGATGCTCCATAAGCCAAACCTACAAAGAAGACGGGAATTAATGCCTACATGGTCAACAAAAAAAAAATGAAAAAAAAAACGAAAAAAGAGAGAAAAAAACGGTTGAAAAGAAAGGGAAGGAGGGTTCTTACCTGCAAAATGATGGGACTCCCCAAATAAGGGAGCTCGCGATTGGCTTTTTTGTTGTCCAACCCCAGAATGATCTCTCCTAAACAAAGGCATGTTGGGCTCTTGCGCAGCTCCATTTGTTCCACTAAGCTCAATAAATGAGGATCCCCTCTCATCTCCTTGTCAACATGCCCTTGAAGGATATAACAGTGAAGTAGACAAAACCCGAACGCCCTGCGTCTCGCAACATAAGAAATAGAAGGGTCTTCCCTATTTATGAATCGGTCAATGAAGTCAAACATACGGACTCCTTTCGAGGTTACAAGATGGTCAGCCTCAGCCTTGGTCAGTCCAAGCAAGTCTCTGAATTTACTCTTATACTCTTGAGAGCTAAAAGGTATAGCGGGTGTATTTTCTGGGTCCCATCCTCCAATAGCTGCTATTTCTTCAGGGAAAGGACAAATATCGCCACCAGGAAAGGCGAATACGTGGAAATTAGGGTCCCAATATTCAAGACAAGTGTTTTGGTAAGATTTTATCGACTAAAGATTTGTGAATCAATGCGGCTTTTTCAATTAAAATACGGTATAAAGGACTTAAGTAGATCAGTAGTAAGAACATAACCAGAACGAAAGTAAGCAAACGGTACGAAAGAAAAGAAAACGAAAAGGAAAGAGAGACAAATGACACAAGCAAAATGGTGACGCGACAAACCCAAAATGTGGGAAAAACCGCGGGGGGAATGGTATCCCACCAATGATCCACTAGTAGTAATAGTTTTCGAGGGTAAACCTAGCTGGAACAATCAGGAGGAACAGCAGTAATCTCCAAATGACTAAGTACAAATGATACGAACGGTGTATATGTTTCTAAGTGTGTAAATTATTATTTGTTGTAGGTGATGAATGTTGTTTATTCGAGTGGAGTGAATGAGGAATGAGAGGTCCTTGAATCTCGTGTTTGTTGCTCTTTTATAGCCTTCCTTGAATTGTCGCACATGTCTCTATATTCGCTCAACCATACGCTCCACTTCCTATGAAATAGGGAGTGGTTGCTGACTTTATCAAAGCTCCTGCTGATAACTGCAATGTTCCTGATGACAGTTTCAACGTTCCTGCTGGCTGTTCGTTATTTAGCTCAATCGTGGCCTTCGCATTACTTGAATGTCCAGGTCATCCCCCCTTGTTCTTCCTGGTGTCTAGCAGTCTTCTGCCTTGTCATTGATCCGTGTGCCTCTATTTTACCCAATAGCGAATTTCCACGTCATGATGAAAATGAGAGGGTATTTTTACCCATACAATTACCCCCAAGCAACTGCCAGGTTCTGTTCTCGCTCGATGGATGCTGGGAGTTGCATCCCTCCTGGATGTTCCATGTAGTGGTGATATCATAGTGTCATGTCAGCCAACTTGCACTCTTATCCAATGAGACTCACCGTTAGAGGTCCAATCAGTCAGTTTCTCTCAGTAACTCCCCACCTCCCCCACGTCTCCTTTCCCTCGATTTCTCCCCAACCTAACTTCCTCCCTTAATTCTCTTCTTCTAACCTCCTCTCTTAACTCCCTCTTTTTTGTTATAAATACACCCTTCCCCCTCCCCCTCCCACTTCTCTTATTTCTGTCTTTATTAACCTCTTTCCTAAAACCCCATTACTCTCCCTCTCCTATAAAATCTCCCTATCCACCAGGTAACTTCTCACTTTTTACTCTCTCTCTTAATTTTTTCGCCTCTAAACTCCCCAATTATGGTCAAAAAGTCTATCCGCCGTACAGTTCCTCCTCCTTCTCCCCGTGGGGGTCCATCTGCTGCTGCTCTCTCTCCCTTCCGATACTCTAGGATTCTCACAGACCACTATCTGTGTGATTCCAGCTTTGGTGACACCGGTAAGAGAGAGGTTTGGCCTTGGGCAGGAGGTCGTGATTCACATTCCTTAGCCTGGGGAGGCGCCGGATGCCCATAATCCCGGTTGGGCGTGCCTGTACGAGTACCCTTTTACCCAGGGTTTGTCTTTTCCCTTTCCTCCTTTGGTGCAAAGTATCCTGCGCCACTATAGGTTGGCGATCTGCCAACTTGCGCCTCTTGTATGGCGCATTCTGGTCTCGCTTTGTATCCTTGCTGAGGATCACGATCTGGGGATTGGTCTGGGTGACCTTGCCCTGCTCTATACTTTCAGGCCCTTCGTTGCCGGGCTTATTACCTTGAGGTCTTGCGACCGCGGCAACCCTAGCGTTATCCTTCCTCCCAAAGTGAGGGATGAAGGCTGGAATACAAAATTCATCTTTGTTAAGATTGACTCTCTTACCCCCACCCCCGAGTACTTATTTGATAAGTGGGGGGGCTCTAAAGGTAATTTTAGTTTCTAGGCGTTTGTTGTTTTTATTTTACCTTAATGTTCTTACTGGTGTATTGCTGCAGGTTTGAAGCAGCCAGTTCCCTCAAGGGATTATAGCGTGATTAGCCGTTTATTTGCTCTCCCTGTTGCAACTCGTTCTTACCCTGGTGTGCTTTCTTCCCCTGTTGGTGCATCTGCCTCCGTGCCTCTTGACATTAGTGAAGGGGATCAAGAGGAGGAAGAACAAGGGGAAGAAGAGGTAGAGGAAGAAGAGGAGGAGGAAGTTGGTACCTCCACCAGTCAGCAAGAAACCCCAGCTGCCGAATTCCAGATGTCGTCTGGTAAGGCTTTGTTTTTCATGAGTATTTGTTCTTGCTATATAGTCATTTTGTGTTTATGTTCTAACTGTGTTCCTGTACTAGGGAATACTCCTGTTTCCTCCCTCTCCCTGTTGGATAGAAAGAGGAAGCAAGTTGCTTTTGCCTCCTCCGGTCCTTCTCCCAGGAAGAGGCAATCGCTCCATGCTGAAAAGGAGCCGGTTAGCACGCCTGTCCCTATTGAGATTGCTCCTCAGGCTGCAGTGGCTCCTATGCCACCCCTGCCCAATACTTCCATTGTAATCAGCCTTTCCAAGGGGTATGGCTCCATTGGGGTACCTCTCTGGCCTCACATGGAACAGTTCCTGCTTCCGGCTGCTGTCCATTCTCTGGGAAATACTCCCCTCCCTGTTGTGCTAGATGAAGCTCCTAGGCGCGCCCTGCAGGTACCTTTTTAATTCCCTTTATGTTTTGCTGGTCTATTTTGTTCGTATTGTTGACTGTTCTTGTGGCAGGTTTTGCAGGACGGCCTGTTCTTGCGCAGGAAGGTTGCCAGATTGATGGGGGAGGTGAAAAACCTCAATGTCAACCTGGGGAAGGTGGAGGCAGATCTGGCACTGGCTAGGAGGGAGAAGGTGGCTGCCTAGAAGAAGCTGGCTGAGGAGAAGGCAGCTGCCCAGAAATAGCTCGATGCTGAGAGGAAGATGGCAGAAGGGCGTATGGAAGAGGCTCACAACGAGGTGGAGCTGTTGAAGCACCTTCTCTTGGACTCTTCATTGGTTTCCGCCTGGGAAACAAATATCAAGTGCATCAAGGAGTTTGAGGCGGGTGAGCACTCCAACTGTGACGTTGCTGAGGAGGAACGGTTGTTCAATGCTGCGTATCCAGTTGTTAGGTCAAATTTAGCCTGGTCTGACTTTAGTCTAACCTGACTTAATTAGGCTGATTGGGACAACCAGAATCCGGACAATTACAGTTCTTATTTGACAGGAAAGCTGCTCAAGAGGCCTGATAGCAATAGTAGAGTAGCCTAGTGGGAATCTCCAGCAGGATGAATAAACAGCAAATCAACAAGACAGTTATGCACATGCTCTATTCTTACGGAAGACCAAGTCCAACTACAAGAACGTGCAATTTCCATAAACTATAACGTGCAAGAAGAGAAAAAGGAGAAGTTGTTGAGTTAGAATAAGTCAACCGGATTAATATGGCACATTCCTTGTTAATCAGGGGACGGTTTCAACAACCAGGGGGAGCATAAAATCAATTGTAATGTTAGAATAGAAAGAGTATAAATAGAGTGGAGGAACATTTGTAAAGGAGACGAAGCAATATACAAAAAAAAAACATATATAATTAGCTTGTTATTCTTACTACACTTTCTTCGTACTTTCCTTATTATCATTCAACTTATCCAGGAAACATAAACATTATTCCTCTTATATAATTTATTCCATCATCACGATACATTTTTCCTTAAATATTAAAACTAGATACCTACACTACTAAATCTTCAGGCCGGATCCTTTCAGGGGAATTCGTGCTAAAACAATTGGCGCCCACCGTGGGGCATCTAGCTCATTAATCAAAAAAATTTCCTTCATCATTTTCCATTTAATACTCACATATAAAAATGGTAGAACTCACCCCAGAACAACAATTGGCAGCTGCCTTGGCTAAGATCAAAGAATTGGAAACAATTCAGGAAAAGGCGGCTCAAGCAGAGGCTGAGATCACTAGGCTTAAGGAATCTGAGTCTAACCTAAGAAAAAAATTGGAAAGTCGGGCTTCAGGCTCCAAAACCAGATTCGAGCCAGGAACCCCATTCTCATCCATCATCAAGCAAATTGATTTCTCCAGTTTTGGAACTCCGGAGAAGGATACCTCCTCTGGTCCATAAATCATTCCTGACAACGAAACAAACAAGACTGAAGCAGCAATAATGATGGTTATGCTTCAGGAAATCCTGAAACTCCATAACAAGATAAAATATATATACCCGGGGTGCCAGACCCTGTGGCTGAGGTGGAAATTGATAGCTTCGCTGACTCACCCTTTGCAGATGAAATTGCAAAGATTGATCTCCCCAAGAAATTTACCGTCCCATCCATGAGAACTTATGGTGGGACCTCTGATTCACAAAACCACGTTGCTATATTCAAACAGAAGATGTTAGCCGCCTCAATACCCAGTGAACTCAAGCAGGTTTGCATGTGTAAAGGCTTTGGTACTACCCTGACTGGAGCAGCGTTGCAATGGTTCATCAATCTCCCAAATGGAAGTATCAAGAACTTTGCAGACCTGGTCAATGCCTTCAATCAACAGTTTGCAAGCAGCAGAGACATGGCTAAGAGACCCAGTAACTTGTTCAGGGTAAAATAGCTTCCTGAAGAATCCCTCAAAGAATTCCTGACCAGATTTGTCAAAGAAAAGGTGGCCATTCCCAGATGCGACGAAGAAACAGCGGTGTAAGCTTTCAGGCAAGGAGTTCTGCTTGACAGTGACATCTACGCAGACCTAACCAAAAAAAGCCTGTCCAACCTTTGCCACTGTTTATTCCATCGCCTTAGAGCATGTCAGATTGGAAGAAGATCTCAACTTCAGAACAAACTCATCCGGAGAAAAGCAAAGCTATGGACACACTAACAGGAAGAGCTCCTACTAGAAAGGAAACAACCCCAGATCAGCACCTATTCTAGACCTGAACGATCTGAAGTCAACATGGCACAAGAACACAAAGGTAACCTTTCTAGCTTACCAACTATTCCTGAATATAACTTTTCTATAAATATTGCAGGATTAATCAAACGCTTGGAAAGCCTGGGAGACACGGTTAGATGGCCCAAGAAATATGACAACCCCAGGAAAGATCCAACAAGATGGTGTGACTTTCACCAGGATATCGGACACACCACAGAAGAATGCATTCAGCTCAGGAAACAAGTGGCTTACCTCTTAAAGAAGGGCTATCTGAAAGACTTAATCCAGCAGCCCAAGAACAAAGATGAAGGACCGGGCAAGAGAGATCTAGGAAACATCAGAGATCCTCCTCCTCCCCCCATCTATGAAGTCAAGTTCATAAACGGAGGCTCAGAAATCGGTGGCTTAACCAGCTCGGCTGCTAAAAGAATTGCCAGGGAGTTTAAACTTCAACCCCCTTCTAGATCTAAATTATTACCTGTCGTTACTTTTGATGACTCAGACTTGCAGGGAGTACCCGACTTACACCATGATAACTTGGTAATTACCATGCAAATTGGCACGGCTAAGGTATCAAGAATCCTGATAGACGGAGGCAGTTCAATCAACTTGGTGATGCTCGACGTCCTTAAAGCCATGAAAATAGATGAAGAGAAAATCATCAAGAAATCCAGTGTCCTGGTCGGATTCAGCGGAGAAACAAAGAACATCCTGGGAGAAATTAGCCTACCAACCTATGTAGAAGGTGTAGCTTCCTATGAAAGATTCGGGGTAATGGATTGCCTATCCTCGTACAACGTAATCCTGGACAGACCTTGGATCCACAACGTCAAAGCAATCCCGTCAACCTATCATCAATGCGTGAAAATACCAACCGAATGGGGGATAACCACCATCAGAGGAGAACAGAAAGCAGCCCAGGAATGCTATACCCAGGCTTTGGAACCTTCAAAGTCAGGTAAGTCCCTTGCATAGCAACTAAAGTACCCTGTCAGGAAAGACTATATTGCCCAATCACAAATGGAAACAGGAGAGGTCATTCTGGACCCAGAATTCCCTAACAGGAAGGTACTTGTAGGACCAGACGCACCTGACTCAGTCAGGCCCAATCTGGTCAGCTTCCTCAAAACTAAAATGTCTTGTTTTGCCTGGTCACATTTTGATATGATTGGTATAGATGCTGATATTATAACTCATAAATTAAATATTGATAAATCGTTTAAGCCTGTACAGCAAAAGAGGAGAAAATTTGCTACAGATAAATGAAATTATCAATCAAGAAGTTGACAAGCTATTGGACATGGGAATGATCAGGGAAGTGATGTACCCAGACTGGCTTGCAAATGTAGTAGTTGTCCAAAAGAAGAATGGCAAGTGGAGAGCCTGTGTGGACTACACCGACCTAAACAAGGCCTGCCCAAAAGATCCATTTCCTCTGCCACATATTGATACAATGGTAGATGCCACTGCAGGCCACGAAATGTTAACATTCATGGATGCTTTCAGTGGATTCAACCAAATAAAGATGCACCTCGCGGATCAGGAAAGCACAACCTTCATTACTGAAAGAGGAGTATATTGTTATACGGCTATGCCTTTTAGATTAAAAAATGCAGGTGCAACCTATCAAAGCTTAGTCAACATAATGTTCAAAGATCAAATTAGAGACACCATGGGAGTCTACATTTATGACATGGTAGTCAAGTCAAAGAAGGCAGAAGACCACGTCAAAGACATGGAAGTAGCATTCCAAATACTAGAGAAATTCAACATGAAGCTAAATCCACAAAAATGCCATTTCGGAGTCTCAGCAGGCAAATTCTTGGGCTATATGGTGACGAAAAGAGGAATAGAAGCCAGCCCTGAACAGATCAAAGCCATCCTGGAGCTAGAACCACCAAAAACGATCAAAGACATAAAAAAGCTGACATGAAGAATAGCAGCCCTGAACAGGTTCATTTTAAGGTCATCAGAGAGGTGCAAATCATTTTACAACCTGCTCAGGAAGAATAAAGACTTCCAGTGGACCCCTGATTACCAAGCTGCCTTTGAAGATTTGAAAGCATACCTATCCTCTCCACCCTTGCTGGCAAAACCAGTCAAAGACGAACCCCTGACAGTATACCTGTCAGTTACTGAGACTGCTGTCAGCGCAGTTCTGGTCAAAGAAATGGACGGACAGCAACACCCTGTCTATTATGTAAGTAAAAGTCTACTAGATGCAGAGATCAGGTATGGCCTACTTGAAAAATATGTTTTAGCTTTAATTATGAGTTGTACCAAATTAAGACCATACTTCGAAAGTCACCCTATAATAGTCAGAACCAATCTTCCTATTAAGTCTGTACTTAGGAAACCAGAACTATCCGGGCGAATGTGCAAGTGGTCAGTCCAGCTAAGTACCTACAATATAACCTTTGAACCCAGGACATCAATTAAGTCACAGGCACTAGCAGACTTTGTGGCCGATTTTAGTCCAGTCCTAGAACCCGACCTGATAAAAGAAGTAAACAGACTGACCAATGACCAGACAGGCCTAGAATGGACCTTGTTTGTCGACGGTGCATCAACATGAGGGGTACCGGCCTAGGCGTAGTACTAAAATCGCCACATGGAGATAAGGTAGTACATGCTATAAGTTGTGCATTTGAAGCTACCAACAATGAGGCTGAATATGAAGCCCTAATAGCTAGATTAAAGGTATGTATTAACCTTGGTGTACAAAAGTTAAAGGTACGTACTGATTCCCTCCTTATTTCAAACCAAGTAAATGGATTCTATACCGCAAAGACTCAAAAATGATGCTCTATTTAGAAGTTGTCCAAAATTTAAAAACCAAATTTTGTAATTTTAATATTGATAAAATACCTAGGGACTTGAATACCCAGGCCGATGCCCTAGCCGACCTAGGATCCAATTTCAGCCCCCCTGATTTTGATAAAATCCCTATCATACATTTATTAGAACCTGCAATAAATAAACAAGATGAAACTTTCCCAATATATGTCGCCAATTCATGGACAAAACCTTACTATGATTGGCTCCAGCAGGGAATCCTTCCCCTGAATAAACAAGATGCCAGAGCACTTAAAGTCAAAGCTGCTTCATATACTATTATTAACAATGTGCTTTTTAAGAAATCGCAGGCAGGACCATACCTCAGATGCCTGGAACCACATGAAGTTGAGCAGATACTATCAGAAATCCATGGAGGATATTGTGGCAATCATAAAGGTGGCAGGAGCCTGGCAAGAAAAGTACTCAGAACAGGCTACTTCTGACCTACCCTGAGGGCCAACTGCTTGGAATTCAGTTCTAAATACGAAGCCTGCCAAATTCATGGACCATATATCCACCAACCATTTGAGGAGCTACATTCCATATCTACTCCCTGGCCATTTATGAAATGGGGCATGGATATAGTAGGAAAACTACCTCTAGCACTCGGGCAAAAAGTTTTCATGCTAGCAATGACTGACTACTTCTCCAAATGGATAGAGGCTAATTCATACATGCAAGTCAAAGAGAAGGATTTCATAGAATTCATCAAACGCAACATCATATGCAGATATGGCATACCCTCAGAAATAGTATATGACAATGGCACGCAATTCATGGGAAAAAGAACAGCACCTTTCTGTGCTCAATGGAATATCAACCTGGTGACCTCCACACCAGGTTATCCAAAAGCGAATGGCCAGGCAGAATCCAGCAACAAAGTAGTAATCAGTTGTCTGAAGAAGAAGCTAGAAAAAAAGGAAAGGTAGATGGGCTGAAGAACTCCCTTTGGTCCTCTGGGCTGACCGGACCACGCCTAAAACATCCACAGGACAAACCCCCTACTCCTTGGTCTATGGGTGTGCAGTAGTAATCCCAGCAGAAGTCGACATCCCATCAGCCAGATGTAGCCTGAATACAATAACAAGTAATACACCTCTAATGGAGGATAGCCTGGACTTAATAGAAGAACTGGGAGATGCAGCCAACATTAGAATGGCAGCCTATCCGCAAACAGTGGCCAAAATCTACAACAAGACTGTTAAAGCCAGAGTATTCAGGATAGGAGACCTTGTCCTCAGAAAAGTTTTTCAAAATACAAAGGAGAAAAACGCAGGCAAATTGGCCCCAACCTGGGAACGTCCCTACCTGATCGACTCAATAGTCGGTCAGGGCGCTTACAGGCTACAGACCCTGAATGGCGAAATGATCCCTATAGCTTAGAATGTTGCGCATTTCAAACCATTTCACATATAAAATATATCCCCCAGCCCAGGTAAAATCTTTACCTTACCTCTTTTTGCCTGGCCTAATATGCAACTAAATGTATGATACTTGCCATTATATGAATAAATGTCTTATATGATTCTTCTTATTATGTGCCTAAATACTTGTTAATGTTCTCGTTTTTCTTTTTTCCCCTACCACGTAGAATCTTCAATATTTGTTTAAAATAATGCATTCAATTAACACCTTACTTAATTTAAATTTTCAAGATTGAGGGCCACTCCACTAGCATACATATTACTCATATACAAAAAATATCCAACTTTTAGTTGCAAAAATAGGCCTTAAAATACTGGGCTCAGTTCAAATATACAAACTTGGGAAAACTTTTCCTGGATTGTATATCATAAATGGGTTATAAGCCCTCCAGACAGGCATGGGATGTAAGCCCTCCAGACAGGCAATAACCCCACCCATGACACAAAAGCTTGGCCAGATCCAGTGCAAGAAAACCTGGCCTCGATCGGTCAAATAACGGCCCGATCCGATCCAAGACACATCCAATACTACAAATATGCCTTATCCAACTATCCAAAACACAAAGAAAAACCATCAAAGATCGATTGTTTAAAGATAGAAACAAAATGTTCATTCCAAAAACATCAACCCCAGAAACGACATACCAAAAATTACCCAAAAAAGAAACAAGTATCCATTCCAGGAACATCCCCCCTGGATGGGTCAAAACAAAAAACAAAAACACAAGTCTAAACAGGTTTCGAATCAGAAACCGACCCACAACCTTCTACCATTTCCTGATCAGCAGATTTTTCCTTAGAAGGAGTAGAGTCTACTTCTTCTTCATGACCCATATTGGCTAAATCAGGATACTGGGTGTCCAGAGCTGTCTCGTCCTGATCCGGATCCCACTTAGCCCTGTCAAATTCCGGATCCCTCATAGCATCAACCCGGCCTTTCCCAAAGAAGTACTGAGCAGCATCAGCAAGCCGTGCCTCCACCAGCTCCTTCTCAGCACCAAGATCTTCATTTTTCCTCAGCTGATCCTGCATTGCCTACTTCTCAGCTGCCAACTCTCTCTTAACAGCTTCAAGCTCTCCCATTACTGCTTCAAGCTCTTGCTTGGCTGCTTTCTCAACATTTTTTGCAGCCACCTCGCAAACCTGAGTAGCCCTAGATGCCTCCCTGGCTGACTCTAGCCGAGACTGAAGTACTGACTCATTACCCCTGGACGTGTGCAAATCATGGTTAACCTTGTCCAATTTTTCTTCCAAGCCAATGATTCTAGCCCGGGCATCCTTGAGCTAACAAGCAGTAATTAACCCAGCATCCAAGCCTTATAGAAGGATGAAAGGAAACCAATTAACCAAACCCAAGGGAAAAAGGCAATACAAAAATACATAATAATAAAAGTAATAAACCCTTTGCAACTAACCTCCTTGGCTTGAGAAGCAAGAGCAGCAGCCTTTGCCATAAGAGAAGACAGGAAAGCCACAACCTTAGTAGGAGATTCAAGGGCGTTATCAGATAAAAGCTGGCCACTGGCATTGGCAGAAAAATCATTTATCTGTGCCCGAGCAGCATCCATATCATCCAACTGAGCAGGCACCCCCTGACGCTTCTTATTGGTTGGGCCTGAATAGACTCCTTTTCTCCCCCTTCTTCCTCAGGGATAGTAGCCTCTCTTCTCCTCTTAGAAGACTGGACAACCTCTGGGGACACAAGCCTGGGCGGCTCCTTATGAGGCTAAACATCAGAAACCAAAATATCAAGAGTCTTGTCGCTCCTACTACCAGTAGCCTCTTGACTCTTGGATTGCTCAAAAATCCTAGCAACCCCAACCTTCAAGTCGGCTTCACTGAAGCTAGCCGGTCTAGCAGAAGACCTATATACTGAATAAAAAATAATAATAATAAGTATCAATAAAGAAATAACAGGAAGACAGCAGTCAACACAAAAATATAAATAAGACATACAGGAGAGAGCAGTAGAGCTAGGCTTGCCTTTGGGCACTTTAACTACACTCAGCTTAGGCTTCATGTACCGAGGCAACAAATCCCTACCCATACTACCAGGCCAAGTCCTTTCTTCCACGGGAAGAGCAAGAAAGGCCTCTATCCTTGAAACGGATTCCTCATCAAGAGGATCAAAGTTCCAGTCAGGTGCTGCAAACACCCCCAAAATACTCAGGCAAAAATTAAATATTTTGAATTCATACAATATAAAATGCAAATCAAAAATACAGGACACCTACCACTCTCCAAAGGAGGATATCTCAGATAATCCAGGCCAGATCCCAGGGTGTCAGTCCGGATGAATAAGTAAGTCTTCGCCCAGCCTTTATCGTCTCCAGAATCCAGATTAGTAATTAATGGAGACATTTTTTACTTAATTCTTAAATTAAAACGACCAGTAGAGGGGTTTTTAGGTGATATACTGCCTTGATGTCATTGACAGTAATTGTAAGTTTATGTTTAGTACATAAATTCTCAATGGAATGGACAAGTTTCCAAACCATTGGCATAATTTGGAAGGGTGATACTTACATGGCTCGGATAGTATCAATCATCAAAGGAGTAAAAGGCAACTTACAACCAGCCTTGAATGCCCATTCATAGATGCAGAACCAGCCAGGTGACACCCAATTAGCTCTGACCGGACAAGATTCAGGGATCCAAACCTCAGCTGAATCAGGGATCAATTTTTTCTCCCTTAAAACCCCATCATAGTTCGTTTTCAACAGATTCTGTTCAGGAAAAGAGGATTCAAGTGATCGGAAAGCATAGAAAACAGAGTCCTGGTATTTAAACGCTATAGCATGAGCAGGAGGATCAGTCTCAACCACCTCCTCTTCGTGGATATCTGCTGGTTCAGGTTCAGCTGCAGCCTTCTGAGAAGCAGGACGTTTTTTTGGCTCCCATACTCTTTATTGTTTCTTTAAACAAAGATTTTTGTGAAAGATTAAAGAGATTTATTGAAAAATTGCAGGTAGCAGACTAAATTCCTGGGAAGATAAGAAAGAATTTCAGAGAGAATATAGTGAGAGAAGTAGAAGAATTTTGGTGAAGAATAAACTCACCATCAATACCGTATTTATAGGAGAAAAATAACGGTGCAAAAACCCTAGAAATTGCAAAACTGTCAGCGTGACATCATCTTGCTAGCCGTTGCAGTGTTTAATGGTCACTAGAAGTCTAAGAGTCATTGAGTAATTGTGATTCTTTTTTATTTTTGAGCCCGGTAAATTGACATCTCACCCCTGGCCTGATCCAGCACGGGTAAAATGTCAAGTGGCAATTGTTAGGTCCAATTTAGCCTGGTCTGACTTTAGTCTAGCCTGACTTAATTAGGCTGATTGGGGCAACCAGAGTCCGGACAATTACAGTTATTATTTGACAGGAAAGCTGCTCAAGAGGCCTGATAGCAATAGTAGAGTAGCCTGGTGGGAATCTCCAGCAGGATGAATAAACAGCAAATCAACAAGACAATTATGCACATGCTCTATTCTTACGGAAGACCAAGTCCAACTACAAGAACGTGCAATTAACATAAACTACAACGTGCAAGAAGAGAAAAAGGAGAAGTTGTTGAGTTAGAATAAGTCAACCGGATTAATAGGGCGCATTCCCTATTAATCAGGAGACGGTTTCAACAATCAAGGGGAGCGTAAAATCAATTGTAACGTTAGAATAGAAAGAGTATAAATAGAGTGAAGGAACATTTGTAATGGAGACGAAGCAATATACAAAAAAAAACATATATAATTAGCTTGTTATTCTTACTACACTTTCTTCTTACTTTCCTTATTATCATTCAACTTATCCAGGAAACATAAACATTATTGCTCTTATATAATTTATTCCATTCATCACTGTACATTTTTCCTTAAATATTAGAACGATACCTACACTACTAAATCTTCAGGCCGGATCCTTTCAGGGGAATTCGTGCTAAAACACCAGTCAAGCTGGACTTCAGCCTCATAAACGACTTACTGGGTGGTGATGATGGAGAGACCAGTTCTAGGACTGAACAACCAGCTATCGCGTCAGTTGAGGAGGTCAGGGAGGAAGCCCGCATTGCCCAGGGAGGGGAAGGTCCATCTGGAGGAGAGGCTATTGTGGAGCCTAACATCCTTGTGGATGTTCCTGCTGATGCCGCCCTAGATTCTGCTGCTGCTGCCTAGTTTAGGCATTTAAATTTTATTTTTTTTATCTTGATGTTTTGTTGGGCACCCTGTGTGGTGGCCCGTTGTAATCCAACTCTTTGGTGCCTAGTAGTTTTGGGCACCTCTTAGTACTTTTGTTTTTGCCTCGTAGGAGGGGCAAAATACTTGCTTTTCAGGTTCCCCCCATTGAGGGGTGTTTATGAAATTTTTGTTTTGTTCCTTCTGTTGTTTTGTTAGCAATTCTTTTGTTCTTTCTGTTTGTGTGCCGGCTTCGTACTTGTTGAGGTGCCTATGGTGGTTCAGGGAGATTTCTGTCCATCAGGATGCTCGAATCCCTCTGTTTCGACCACGCGCACATTGGGTACTTCCTGCAGGAAGAACAATTTTCTAGTTCCTATTCATGAGTTAGCCTACTAGGACATTGCCTTAATATTCAACTTACCATATCCACATTCAATCCAAAAACAACGATAAACTTAAAAATGGAAGCAATTTCATAAATCCAAAATAGCATAGGGAGCACAAAGTGTGTTCCCCAAAATTTTTACAACAACTTAAAAGAAAGAGATTTTGTTTTGGCCGTTTGAAATACTAAGTACGCTGCTTCCACATTTTGCTCATTGTGACACCTGTGAAGTTGACACCAAGGGAAAATAAGAAAAAGGGTTTTGACTCAAAGGATTTGAAAGATACGTTGTAAGTTGTCATTTCCTTAGTAGTACCTGCTGAATTCAGGAGACTTAGCACGTGCGTACTGAACGAAAGACCTTGCCTGGTGACTTAGTTGTTCCTGCTGTCAAAAGAGATATCGTTGTTAGACCAATGCAGGTGGTAGAGTCAGGAGGTACAAAACAAAATGATTAGTTATTTGCGTATGTACCTTATAAGAGAGTGAGCTGTGGCTCCAGCAAGTGGGTTCTCGGGTTGTTCCCCTTCAAGTGATAGCTGCTTAGTCAAAGACACTTTTAGCAAGTTAGTTCATGTTCTAAGGTTTCTGGAGTATCGAATGCTGAGATTCAAGGGTCCTGGGGTGTACCTGCTGAAGGTGGAACTTCTGGGTTTTGCACCTGGAACCTCAGACATAATACTTTTTAAGGTGAATGATGTTCTAGGACCTAGGGACAGCTTCCTCGTCCATAGTCTCCAACTTGTATGCCTCATTACCCACAATGCCTTCTATGCGGTATGGACCTTCCCAGTTATAGGCGAATTTACCTGCACTCTGATTCTTGGTGTTTGGGAATACCTTCCTGAGTACCAGGTCCCCTACCTGCAGTGTTCTCAGTCTTACGTTTTTGTTGTAACTCCTGGCTGCTGTCTGCTTGTAGGCTGCCATCCTGATTTGGGCGCTGGTTCTTAGCTCATCAATGGTATCCAGACTGCTGGCCATTTTTACCTGGTTCCTCTCTTCGGTGGCATTGGCATATCGATGCGTCGGTATTTGTACCTCAGAGGGAATAACTGCCTCAGCCCCATATACCAGACTGAATGGTGTTTGACCTGTTGCCACTTTGGGGGTGGTTCTATCAGACCATAGTACGAAGGGGAGCTCATCTGCCCAGTTGGCTCCTATCTCCTCCAGCCTTCTTTTCAGGTTGTTCATGACTATCTTGTTGCTGGATTCTGCCTTACCGTTGGACTGTGGATTCCTAGAAGTGGACTTAAACAGCTTGATGTTCCACCTGGCGCAGTAATCTTCTATTCTGTTGGATATGAATTGTGACATGTTGTCACATATGATCTCTGAAGGGATGTCGTATCTGCTGACTATGTTCCTCTTGATGAAAGATATCACATGCTTCTCCAAGATCTGAGGGAAAGCTTCTGCCTCTATCCATTTAGAGAAGTAGTCCGTCATTGTCAGCATGTACGTCATGTTTCCAGAAGCACGGGGTAATGGTCCCACAATGTCCATTCCCCATTTCATAAAAGGCCAAGGCGAGATGATCGGATGCATATGTTATGTTGGCTGGTGGCTGACAGAGGCGTGTCTTTAGCATTCTTCACATTTCTTGACGTAATCTATGGCGTCCTTCCTCATATTAGGCTAGAAGTAACCCTGCCTTAGTGCCTTGTTGGACAGGCTCCTACCCCCTGTGTGATTTCCACAATCACCACTGTGGATATCACACATCACTGCATGTGCCTCCTGTATGCTCAAGCACCTCAGAAAGGGTCCTGCCAAGGACTTCCTAAATAGGATACCATCAATGAGTACGAATCTGGAGGATTTCATTTTGAAGCTCCTGGCGTCTTTCTGGTCAGGTAGGTAGCTAACTAATGTAAGGCTTGCGACAATCATCAGTTTCTTCCTGGGGTGTGGCAGTACACAGTATCCCTGCTTCGTATGTCCACTGGGTGGTTGCAGCCTTACTGGCGTTCTGCTGTTCATTCTGACGTATGGCAGGTTTCATGACATGTAGGAATGGTATAGTACCCACTGCCCCTGGAGTGAAGGCTGCTCCCAGGGTGGCGAGAGCATCCGCTTCAACATTATGATCCCTAGGTATTTGCTGGATGTGGAAGGAAGCAAAGCGGAGTTTGATCTCCTTCGCCACTTTCAGGTAGGCTACCATTTTAGGATCCCTGGCCGTGTACACGTTATTCACGTGGTTCACAATCAGTTGGGAGTCACTATAAACTTTGATGTGGTTGATTTGCATTTCTAAGGCTAATTGGAGTCCTAAGATTAAGGCCTTGTACTCAGCCTCGTTATTCGTTGCTTTGAACTGACACCGTACTGCCTGTATTATCTGTTCCTCCTGAGGTGATTTCAGGACCAGCCCTACCCCTGCTCCCTTTGTGTTGGATGCCCCATCAACATGTAATTCCCATACCTGCTCTCCTTTAGCCTCACTTAGGGTCAAGATTTCACTGTCGACTTGTTCTTGAAGGGTGGGGCTAAAGTCTGACACGAAGTTAGCTAGGGCTTGGGACTTTATGGTTGTTCGGGGTTCAAATTTCAGGTAGTACCCACTTAGGTGGACAGACCACTTAACAATTCTCCCTGACAGTTCGGGTTTCCTCATTATGGTTCTCAGGAGGTAGTTGGTCACGACTGAAATTGTATGTGACTCAAAATAGGGACGCAATTTGTACGAAGCAGTGACAAGTGCTAAAACGAGTTTTTCTAGAGATGTGTACCTGGTCTCTGCAGGTAACAGAGACTTGCTTATATAGTATACTGGTTTCTTCATACCCTCGTGCTCTCGTACCAGTACAGCGCTTACAGCTGCCTCCATTACTGACAGATACAAGTACAGTGGTTCTCCCCATTCTGGCTTAGAGAGAAGAGGATAGGTGCTTAGGTACTGCTTGAGTTCCCCAAACGCCTTTTCATGCTCCGACATCCATTCAAACTTCTGGCTCTTTCTCAGGATGTCATAGAACAGTCGGCACCTGTCTGAGGACCTTGATATGAACCGATTTAGGGCTGTTACCCGTCCTGTGAGCCTCTGTACGTCCTTTGGCTTCTGAGGAGATTCTAACTGGAGGACTGCTTTGATTTGCTCCGTGCTGGCCTCTATCCCTCTTTGCGTCACCAAGTACCCCAGGAATTTCCCCGAGGAGACTCCAAAAGTGCATTTCAGGGGGTTTAGCTTCATATGGTATTTTCTGAGGATCGAGAAGGTATTTTTCAGGTGGGACATGTGTTGTTCTGCCTTCTCGGATTTGACTACCATATCGTCAATGTGGACTTCCATTGTTCTCCCTATATCCTCCTTGAACATTTTGTTCACCAGGCGCTGATAGGTGGAACCAGCATTTTTGAGGCCAAAAGGCATCACATTGTAGCAGTACAGGCCTCTGTTAGATCTGAAGGCTGTTTTCTCCTGATCCTTAGGGTCCATTTTTATCTGGTTGTACCCACTCCAGGCGTCAAAGAAGGTAAGTAGCTCATGCCCTGCTGTTGCGTCTACCATGGAATCGATGTGCGGCAGGGGGAACGGGTCTTTTGGGCAAGCTTTGTTAAGATTTGTGAAATCAACACATACTCTCCACTTGTTGTTCTTCTTGGGTATCTCCACAACATTCGAGAGCCATTCTGAGTAGTTAACTTCCCTGATCTTGCCTACTACCAGGAGGTTGTCTACCTCCTGGTTTATCACCTCGTTCCTTTCAGGAGCAAATTTCCGCCTTTTCTGCTGGACTGGAGGAAAGCTGGGGTCTACATTTAACCGGTGTGTAATTACACTTGGATCTATGCCAATCATGTCGCTATGGGACCAGGCGAAACAATCCATGTTAGTACGTAGAAATTCAATTATCTGCTCACGAATGTTATCTGCACAATCAGTTCCCACCAGCACTATTCTTGCTGGAAACTGCGGGTCCAGGACTACTTCGTCGAGTTCCTCCTGGGGAGGTGCGATATACTCCCTCTTGACGTACAGTTTCTGTAATTGATATGCTGGACCAGCTGCAGTGGGTTTCAGAGCATTCTTGTAACAATCCCGAGCGATATTTTGATCTCCTCGTATCTCCTGTACCCCCCAGGGTGTAGGGAACTTCAGGCTCTGATGGTACGTTCATGGTACCGCTTTCATTTCATGGATCCAAGGCCTGCCAAGTATCACGTTATAAGTTGACGGACCATCAATGACCAAGTACCGTACCTATTTGTTCATATCCCCTGCGAACGTAGGAATCACTATTTCTCCCAAGGGATTGTTTAGTTTCTCCGCTGAAGACTACCAAGGGTACTGCCTTCTGCACCAGGTCTTTCTCGCTAAACCCCATGTTCTTCAAGGTTTCCAGCATTATGAGGTTCACAGAGCTTTCTGTATCTACCAATATCGTTTTAACAAGGCAGTTCCCTATGGAAAGGGTAATGATCAAGGCGTCATGGTGGTGTTCTGCCTCATCGGGTATGTCTGCCTCGTCGAATGAGATTGTTTGTAGATCCTGTCTGCTGACCCTGGAGGAGAACTCTCGTTTATCTCCTTTAGTCTCGGTTACATGGCGCTTTGCTGCTGAATAAGTGAGACCACATATTTCCGATCGTCCTGTGATGGCGCTCACGACCTTTGAGTAAGGTGGAGGTGGGGATGGTTGGGCCTGGTCAGCAGTTGTGGACAATGGGCCCACGGGGGCGCTTGGGGGAGAACAAGCGTTTGCATTTGTGGAGTCGCCACTAATTTATTGTGGAAAATTGGAAACCGTTCGAATACCTCGTGTCATGTCAAGACTCAAAGTAGTGACATGAACACCAAGAACTCGTTACCCTTAGCATTCTATGTCTAGAATGACTCTCGTGGATGCCAATGAACACGGATGTTCACAGAGATCTGGAGTAAGGGGTGAGGGTACGTATTAGGAAGCTTTTGATCGAACACCTAATCCCGCCCGCCTCGATAGCGGTACTCTACTAATGATTAGGGAAATTGTCTATACTCGATGTATTGTCGATTATATGCATGCAATGCAACATCCTAACATGTGAGAATTAACGCTAAGTCGGTGAACACGTAATTTAACATGCATTTGGGTTAAAGTTGAATTTAGGATCGATTACATGTGAAAACATTGGAGTTGGTCAAATTGGTCAGTCATGCAAAACGAGGCTGGTACTCAGAAGGATCCGAGCTTACGTGGTCGAAAGTTCAAGCACGTTGACGCTAAAAAGTAAGAACGTGGTCTAGAATGCAACGGGAGAAGAGAAGGGTGGACACTCGCGTGAGAAATATGTGAGACCGAAGGTCTCTATTTATATTAATCACACAGAGGAAGTAGGGTTTTCGGAGAAACTTTGGAAGTGAATCTCGAAAAGATATGAAAAAGATACGAAAAATACGCAGAAAAGGACTTGGGAAGAGGCGCAGCAAGCACTGCGTCTCTTGGAAGAGGCGCAGCACCTGCCACGTCCTTTCCCAAGTGGTTTCCTCCTGCGGAAGAAAGATTTCCGTGTTTAGTTTATGGAATAACGGAATAATTTGGTTTTCCTTAATATTTTGTGTGAATATTACGGGAAATTGTTTGCCAAAGATTAAAAGATTTATAAAATATGGAATAGAAATATCCGGAACATTCAAGAACATTCTGACTCGGCATTTTAACGGTTATCAGAAAATGAAGACGGTTTTAGGCCCGGACTCCAAATGTACTCTAATTACTGCAAAAATGACCGTATCGGCACGTAGATGACAATTAAGAGGTAGACATAAATGTTTGAGCGATCACTTGACGATAAACTTACGAACTGTCACAAATCATTCAGCATACCAAACATGCGGCCCAATCATCACCGGGTGGTTTGCGGGTGGTGCAGAAATGAGGTATCTACAGAGCCCCCACTTTGACTGAGGCTTGGACAAGGCGAAAGTCAAAGTATAGCCATCAGGTCAATCGAAGATTACAACCTGACGATTATGGCGACGCGAGGCGGCTCAAGGGGTCTGAGCCAAGGACCTGTCATCGGGAACATTTTAGAGTCTGTCGACTTCCGGGGAGGGTCGTTTAAAGTCCATTAGACTACGTAAGGAGGCTCGCCAGCCATAAGAAGAAATCATACCTGAAATTCCTTGAAACTCCAGAGGAAAACAAAACGCGATATTGGGAGAAGACAGCATGACACAGTCTGGAACTGCCGGGAGAAATCTGCTTGTGTTCAGCTTCAAACAAACTTCAGAAAGACTTGGGGTCGATGTTGATCCCCATGTCTCAAGAGAGAATGACTGTCAGTTGTGAACTCTTGCTGGGGGAACATAATCGGGAACTGATCTCCATATCTCGAGAGGGGATCTCTATCCGTGTACTCTCGCTGGGGGAACATAATCGGGAACTGATCTCCATGTCTCGAGAGGGAATGTCTATCCGTGTACTCTCGCTGGGGGAACAAAATAAAGGCATGTCGAAACACCTGTCAAAGAAGGAATACTCGTTGTGACAAGCTAGGTCTGGGATAAAAAGGGCGATAATTTGCTGTTGGCTTGGAAAATGTGGATCCGGGCGAAGAATATACGTCAAGCGGACCAAATATGCGATATAACATCAAGGAAGAGGCGCACCAAAGATGGGCCCACAAAATAACGAACTCATAACAAATTTTTGAAAATTCGTATGAAGGGAAGCTGAGGAAGAGGCGCAGCAAGAGCTGCGTCCCCTGGAGGAGGCGCAGCACCTGCTGCGTCTATTCCTGGTGTGGCAATTCTGCTTAAAAACCCGATGAAACAGAGGGTTCATTTCATTATTTCGAAACATAAAATCTCAATTTCTCTCTCAAATTCCAACCATTTCCGTCAAAATTTGATCCAGAAGCTTGAATTTTCCATGACTAATCGAGGTATGTGTATCAATCTTGCATTTATCTTCTGTATTTGATCAAATGGGATCGACGAAATTAGGGTTTTTGACCCTAATTAGTCGAAAATTTGGTGCTCTTCCACCAAACGATTTTGCCTTGTGAAATTGACTTTGTAAATGGCCAATTGGTAGTATAAGGATCATAACCATGTATTTTTTTCGAATTTTCGTTGAGTTTTGAGCATTTGAGTGAAATTGAGACAGTTTCACAGCTAAATCGTAAATCGCTTCGAAAATAGCCTTAGGATTGCCCATTTGTGACGAAACTTGATATTTGGAATCCTTGTGTGATGGGTAAACTTCCTACCATCTCGGAAGTTTGATTTGTGACGGCTTTTTCAGGACACTTTTCTAGGGCATAATCGCCGTTATAACGAAATGTTGCCGAAATTCCGACTCGAACCCATGACTAGGCTTCAACTTAGGCTTGACTTGACCCAAATTACCAAAGGAGCAGACGGGTTTGTGGGAAAATTGCGAAAGATGGCGAGAAAAGAGCGATTTCGGAGCTCCGAAAACTCGAAAATCCCCTAATCAAGGCTTGTCGTCACTTGACGCGGCCTAAATTTACTTTAATTTTGCAGGTGACGAGGCTTCTACGTCAGGGAGAGCTCCCATGGACATGGACACTGCTGTTGACCCTTCTCAGGTGCTTGAGGAGGCGTTAAGGGAGGCTTTCACTGCCGTGGTGACAGCTGCTGAGGACGAGGTCCTAGAGGAGGAGGCTGCTGAGGAGGAGGAGGCCCCGAGACGGGCCAACGTTGGACGAGGTGGTCGCCAACTGAGGGGAGCGCCTGCGTGGGCTGAGACTTGGGACAGTAGGCACCTGCTCTGAGCTGCGGAGGGTCACCTGTCCTACAGGACGGTGAAGAGCTTGGTAAATAGAATTCATCACTCTTCATTCATCTTCTTTCATTTCTGTTTGTCACTCCTTTTCTTCTTCATTTGAGCTAAAGATATATCTTGTTTCAAATCAACATAGAAGGCCGGGAACATCAGGTCGTTCTCGGGCTATACGACGGCGATGGGGTGCAACGAGCGGCTGTCGGCTGAGGAGCGAGCCATGATCGAGCGGGGAGCGTTCGGCGCCTTGGTGCAGGCTTGGAGTGATATTGCGAGGAGTAAGCTTCGGGCTAACCTCAGTCTCGTCTGAGCTTTCTTGGACCGGTTTTGGGACACGACCTCCACGTTTCACATGCCTTTTGGTGAGGTGGGGGTCACGTTGGAGGACTACGGCATGATTTCTGGTCTGCCGTGTGGGACTGAGGTGGTGGAGTGGCCGCAGACAGCCATGAGGGTTGACTCGGCGGAGGCTAGGTGGCTGATCGGCTGGAACTTAGCGCCGAAGGCGGCTGCGGTACCTGGCTTGGTGCCTAGTTCTTACGTGCGGGACTACTTCGCGGGGAAGACCCCGACGTCGGTGGTGATCGAGGGGAGGGAGACGGCTCCTCCTCCCTGCACTGCGGAGCAGAGAGTCCGCATGTGGCTCTGGTGGTTCTTGTCTTCGATTTACCTCGGAGACAAAGGGGAGAGGCTTTTGACGAAGCTTCTTCCTTTTCTTTCTGACCTGAGCGACCTAGGCCATTAGGACTGGGTCACTGCTGGCTTTGCGGTCCTCATCCACTTCGTGAGGGCCATGGTTCGTCCGGAGTTGATGGAGAATGGGACTTCTCCTGCTGCTGTCGGCCCTGGACTGCTGTTGGAGGTATGAACCTTCACTTCTTCTCATGAAAGATCGTTTCCTTTTTCTATCGAATCACGAAAGATCGTTATTGATTATCTTATTTACAGGCGTGGGTGTACTCCTACTTTCCGGTCCTCGCGCCCAAGAGGACGGAGCCGGTGGAGAGAGCCTATCCCGTTGTGAGGGATTGGGTGATGTGCCGCACGAGGAGTCGACGTTCCTTCCACGACGTTTTTCGGCGGGAGGTGAACGCTCTTCAGCTGGACGGCGTGAATATTTCACCTTACATTCGTCTATTTCTCTTCCTTTACTTTTAGAACGGATCATAAGAATAACCCTTCGTTTGCTTCTTCTAGGGGGTGCCCAGGCCTTGGGAGGAGTACGCTGGCGCTCCTCCTTTCGTGGCTGAGGTCCTTCGGCCTAGGAGCTCGAGTCGGCTGCTGCTGAGGACGTCGATGGGTCTTGTGTGGTACTTGGGTGAGCGCTTGGCTCGTGAGTTCTCTCGGGACTTCTTGACGGTTCCCATCGATCCTCCTCGGACGATGTTTAGGGAGCCTTCTGAGGCTGAGAGGGAGGTTGACTTGGCTGGCGTCGGTGGCGATGCCCTCTTTCTTCCTGGTGAGGACTACTCGGCGTTTCTCTATGGGAGGTTGGCATACTGGCCGGTTGTGGTAAGTGCTTTACCCTTTTTTATTTTAGATTGTTTGAGCATGTGATGAAAGATCATCAGTTAACGGAAGTCATTTGACCTTGCAGAAGGTCGAGGTGGCGGGCATCGAGCCCCTTGAGTACCCCGAGACCCTTGAGTACACCGACACGACGGAGATGACGACGATCTCCGAGCTGCGTGACTTTGACGTGGCGGTGAGAGATGCTGGCCTGGACGAGTGGCAGCATCTGATTCGGAGGGTGAGTCTTCTAACTCGTGTAGTTTTTGCATAAGAATGCATTTGCTCAAGTTTGTCCAATTGCTAAACATTTTCCTTTTGAAATGCAGATCGCGCCATCCCGGTTCGTGGCTTTGTGGAGGGTAGCCATCCGGCTACGGGCTACTGCCGTCGAGGCACTCGCTGGTGGCAGAGGACGTCAGGTTTGAACCTTCCGTTTTACTTTATTTTTGAATTTTCTAATCTTCCTTTATGTTTGGAGTGATTGACATGAGCCAGTTTTGTTGTTTGCAGAGGGAGCGTGAGCTGGAGCGAGAGCTTGCCCAGTCCCGGGAGGAGACGGCTCGCCTGCTGAGGGAGCTCGATGTCCGCGACGCCGAGGTTGCTACTCTCGAGGCGAGAGTCGCTGAGCTAGACGGCGACCAGCAGTAGCTTCCGTGTTACTTGTTGTTTTTTTATTGTATTTTTGTACATTTATACATTTTAGGACCCACTTTTGGACATTTGGATCTTGTTTTGGGGCTCGAGCCCCCAGTTTGGTGTACATATTCCTTTTTGATCGTATATATGAAGGCCTGAGTGCCTTTGCTGCTGGGTTGCTTTGTTTGTACCTGCAGGTTAGCTTTGGACAGGTTTGGTAGATGACGGTTTACGCCGTCATGCTGCCGAAATTTACACAGAAACCTCATAGAACATATATTTGTACACATGACCTAAATTAGCGCAGAACAATGACTCGAAAATGCAAAAAAATGACCAGAAATGAAAATGCAAAAATTTGGTCGGAAATGGCAAAATTTTGGTCGGAAATGACCGGACGGTAGGGAGGGTTACCCCCTAAAAAAAAGGAAAAAATAAAAACATATAAGTTTGAAATGGAGAGTGAAATGATTCCCTAAGAAGAAAAGGCAAAAATAAATGTATAAGTTGGAAACATGTATAGATTTGGAAAAAAGAATAAATTAGATTAAATTGGTGAAATGATTCCCCCAAAAAAGAAAATTAAAAGAAATGTACAAGTGTGCTGAAATGACGAAAATGTCGATATCGTCTCGAGATGCGCATCCACGAAATTAGGAAACACGAAATATGGCAACCTGACGCCTTTACCGAAATAATAACCCGTATGAATAGGAAATTATTCGTTGAGGAATTTAGGAAAGATCCAACGCGGAAAATCACAGAAAGGGTGCTGAGGAAGAGGCGCAGCAAGAGCTGCATCCCTTCGAAAAGGCGTAGCACCTGCTGCGCCTTTTCCCCAGTGCGTCTGTTCTGGCGGATTTTAGAAAACAGCTTCTAGTATAAATAGAGACGTCGAGGGAGGTTTTATTCACATAATTATTCCGTCTTTCTTCGTCTTATTACACAAAACTCCCAAAATAAGCATACATCATGAATACTCTTGAAATTCGTCTAAAAGAATGGACAAATGAGTTCTCCAGTGTGGAGAAGCATGACATGGGTGCTTATAATTTTGGAGCACTTTTGAGCTTGAAGTTGATCAAGGTAGTCAAACCGTTCCTGGATGCTTGTCTTGACTATTGGGACCCTAATTATCACGTATTTGCCTTTCCTGGAAGCGACATTTACCCATTTCCCGAGGAGATTGCTGCGATTGGTGGATGGGATCCGGAACATTTGCCTGCTATTCCCTCCACTGCTCAAGGGTATAAGAATAAGTTTAGAGACTTGCTTGGATTTGCCAAAGTTGATGTTGACCGTCTTGTGACTTCTAAAGGAGTGCGAATGTTGGATTTCATTGATCGCTTCATCCATATGGCTGATCCTACTGTCTCTTATGTTGCAAGGCGAAGGGCATTCGGATTTTGCCTATTACATGTGTATGTCCTTCAAGGGCATGTCGATGAGGACATGAGGGGCGACCCTCGTCTCTTGAGTCTGATTGAGCAAATGGAGTTGCGTAGGAGCCCAGGCCAATTACAATGACCAGGATACCTTGACTGTACTTATGTTACTGGGCTTGTCTGTACTTAGGAGAGATCCTATTGGGCTTGGATAATAGGAAAGCCAATCGCGACCTACCTTACTTGGGAAGTCCCATTATTTTGCAGGTAAAAGAAACTTTTTCTTTCTTCTTCTTTTTTTTTTTTTTCTTTTTTCGTTCTTTTTTTTCGTTTTTTTTTTCTTTTCTCTTTTTTTTTTCGTTTCTAATACCCGCTTTTGCTAGGTCTGGCTTATGGAGCGTCTTCGATTGATCGAGCCCCCAGCTAATGTTCCTGCTTATCATGCTCGCTCAATTGCAATGAGGACCAGGCTTTACATGGTGGACTTCACTCGAGTGTGCAATTACTGGGAAAACAAATTGAAAAGTGAAGATGGCCCCTTAATTAGATGGATCGTACCATGGTGGCACCTCAAATCTGTCACTGGAGTATCTTCCCTGGATCCTACCAGATCTGTTCGATTCCCGGCTTGGAGTTTATGATATGCATTTTTTCGGAGAGGTTGATGAGGCAGGTTGGATTTAAGCTGATGATTCTGATGCTTGACACTATTCTGCAGATTGTAGTGGCGCTTACTACTGAGAGTCGAAGAGAATGGGCCATCAAATGGGCTCAGATGAACGTTTGGTTCTTGAATTCTTCTGTCAGTGCTCTATGGGTGTCCGATTCCTATATGCGGTGGAGGAAAGCTACCACTCTGGAGGAGCGCGAGAGACTGAGGAAGCGTGAACCTGTTGACTACAAGGTTCGCGAGGTGGAAAAGGAGAAGGAGAAGCATCTGACTGAGGGAGAGGAAGAAGACGGGTTTCGAGTTGTTCATCCTTCGAAGAAACCGAAGACTTCTCCTGTCGTCGAGATGGTGGTTGACAAGAATGGCAAAGCAAGACCACGAGAGAGACCATTGGTGATTAGGTCGGAAGTGGCGCAAGAGCGTCCGGCTCGACGTCGTGACAAGAAGTATGATAAAAATGACAAAGGCAAAGGGAAAATGGAAGAGTAGCCTAAGTCTTTATTATTATTATTATTATTATTATTATTATTATTATTATTATTATTATTTATTATTATTATTATTATTGTAATAAGAAGGTGGGGTTTTTAGAATCCTAGCCTATTATTTTTACTATGATTTTATTATGTAACGTATTATTATTAGGAATGAAATAAAAAAGGTTAAATGGTTATGAAACCGTTGTGATTTTCTTTTCATTATTCTTGTCGAATTTCAAGTGCATTCGCAAATGTCCTTCTATTTACATTTGAAGTGTTTAAGTGGGTTGTATCCCGTGAAGGATTGCCTACGTATTCATTGAAAAAATGAAATCAAACACTTACGCGTAGTTCGAGTAAATGTAAAAGAATAATTGTTCTAAGCAAGAGCTTGTAATGAACTTTAGAAAATAAGCATGTGCTTTACTTACTCCGAAAATGCAATTTAATTTATTTGATGATATGAGAATGACAAATCGTCAAAATGCAAGAGCAAGATGACAGTAGCTTGATTCAGCTTGACCAGGGGCCGTTTATTTCGTGCCACAAGAGCGACACGTGAGGTTACGCGAGGCGCGTTTTTGCTCCTATTCTAGGCATAGTAACGTTTAAATTGGTCAAGGTTCGTTGGGTTGGCAAATTCGTTCCCTTCTAGGTCTGTGATCCTAACCGCACCCCCTGGAAGTATGGACTTGACTAGGAATGGCCCGGCCCAATTGGGTTTGAACTTTCCTCGTGGATCGACAGGTAAATGAGCCCTAATTGATTTGAGGACCAAGTCTCCTTCTTTGATGTTCCTTGGCTTAACCCTTTTATTGAAGGCTCGTTTGATACGCGCCTGATATGTTTGCACATTATGTAATGCACGTAACCTTCGTTCATCCAGGAGGATGAGTTCTTCATATCTATCCCTCTTCCACTCGGCTTCTGGGATTTGACTTTCGAGTAAAATACGCAAGGACGGTATTTCTAGCTCGACTAGTTGTACGGCTTCCATGCCGTAGGTCAAATAGAAAGGAGTAGCCCCAGTGGGCGTCCTAACGGATGTACGGTATCCCCATAAAGCAAGGGGTATCTTGCTTGGCCAATCTCTATAGTTGTCAATCATTTTCTTGAGAATCGTGACAACATTTTTATTTGTTGCTTCTACCGCGCCATTGGTTTGTGGTCTATATGGCGAAGAGTGGTGATGCTTGATTTTGTACTTGGCTAGCAATTGTTCAGTCTCAGCTTGGAAATGTGATCCATTGTCACTGATGATCTCATGTGGGCAACCATATCGACAGATGATATTGGTTTGTATGAACTTTGCCACGTTCTTGGCCGTGAGACTGGTGTAGAAAGCCGCTTCTACCCATTTGGTGAAATAATCGATTGCTACTAGGATGAAACAGTGACCTCCTATTCCGGCTGGAGTGATCTTGCCGATGATGTCAATTCCCCAAGCAGAAAATGGCCAGGGAGATGTCATGGTGTAAAGCAATGAGGGAGGAACATGTTGCACATTCCCGAAGATTTGACAGTTATGGCAATGTCTCACATATTTGATGCAATCAGATTCCATCATGGTCCAATAATATCCTAAACGTGTGATTTTCTTTGCCATCATGGGTCCACTCATGTGAGGGCCACATTCTCCATCATGGACTTCTTACATCACTTTCTGTGCCTGTGAATGATCAAGACAACGTAGGATGACACCAAGAGGTTTTATTTTGTATAACTCTCCTTGCATGAGGACGTATTGGGAAGCTAGCAAACGGATAGCGCGTTGTCCGCTTTTGTCCATATCTGGTGGATAGGTGTCGTTGAGTTTGAATTTTAGGATTGATTGGAACCAAGGCTCTTCTGTAATTTCCTCTTCATCGGTGATTTGGTGCACATAAGCTGGCTCTGATCGTTGTTCGATGCATAAAGGCATTTCTACCATACTATCCGGCATGTTAATCAAATATGCGAGTTTTGCGAGAGCATCCGCAAATTGATTTTCTTCTCGAGGTAGATGTAAGTAGGTTACTTGATCGAAGAATTGGGCTACTTGGTCTATTCTGGCTTGATAAGGTGCCAAGCTTTCGCTTCGGATTTTCCAGGATCCCGTAATTTGATTGATGATCAAAGAGGAATCCCCATGTACTCGAAGATTCTTGATGCCTAAACTTACTGCCGCTTGCAATCCAATGAGACAGGCTTCGTATTCTGCAGCGTTATTTGTCACCTCGAAGTCGAGTTTGATAGAGATTGGTGTATGCTCGCCTTCAGGATAAATGGCAACACTCTTATTCCAAATCCTCTTAAGTTCGATGCTCCATCAAAATAGAGGTCCCAGGAGTCTACATCTGTTTGGAGTCTATCCTCATCCGGAAATGACCAGGTGTCTATCGTTTGTGTATCATTGATGGGATTTTCTGCGAAGAATTCGGCAACGGCGCGCCCTTTTATGACTTTCAAAGGTACATATTTGAGATCGAACTCAGAGAGCATCAAGGTCCATCTCGCTAGACGTCCATTGAGAACGGGTTTCTCGAAGAGGTATTTGACAGGATCCATTTTGGAGAATATTTTGACGGAGTAGCTAAGCATGTAGTAGCGTAGCTTCTTTAATGCCCACACAAAAGCGAGGCATGTCTTCTCGAGTGGTGTGTATTTGCACTCATACTCCAAGAACTTCTTACTAAGGTAGTAGATGGCTCTTTCTTCTTTCCCTACGGTTTGAGCTAGCATGGCGCCCATGGCCGTTTCAGTTACCGTGAGATATAAACCAAGAGGTTTATCTCGTTGGGGTGGCATGAGCACTGGCGGTTTGGCTAGTATTTCCTTGATTCGGTCGAAAGCCTTCTGATAGTCATCATCTCACATGGTGTGATCTGTTTTCTTTAACTTCTTGAATATGGGTTCGCAGATCATGGTGAGTTTCGATATAAATCGACTTATGTATTGTACCTTGCCTAGGAATCCCCTAACTTCTTTCTCTGTTTGAGGTTGCGGCATTTCGATTAAAGCTTTGACCTTTGAAGGGTCTATTTCTATACCTCGTTGGCTAACGACGTATCCCAGGAGTTTGCCAGATGTCACTCCGAATGCGCATTTCTGAGGATTGAGCCTCATGTTGTACTTCCGTAGCCTCGAGAAGAATTTGCGAAGGTTCGTGATATGTCCCTCTCTTTTCTTGGACTTGACAATCATGTCATCTACGTATACCTCAACTTCTTTATGCATCATGTCATGTAAGAGCGTAGTTGCGGTGCGTTGGTATGTAGCTCCGGCGTTGATTAACCCAAACGGCATAACCGTGTAGCAGTAGGTTCCCCATTGAGTAACAAAGGCAGTCTTATGCATGTCCTCTAAGGCCATCTTGATCTGATTATATCCTGCGTATCCGTCCATGAAGGATAGTAACGCGTGATCTGCCGTATTGTCTACTAATATGTCGATATGTGGTGGAGGAAAGTCATTTTTAGGACTTGCTTTGTTTAAGTCTCTAAAATCAACACAAACACGGATTCTCCCATCCTTTTTGGGTACGGGTACTATGTTAGCTACCCAGTCAGAGTACTCGGAAACTTTGATGAACCCGGCTTTGAATTGTTTATCGACCTCTTCTTTGATCTTGAGGGCCCATTCTGTCCTCATTCGACGAAGCTTCTGTTTCATGGGTTTGATTGGGATTCTAAGCTCTGCAATGTCCCTATCGATCCCTGTCATATCTTTGTAGGACCAAGCAAAAACGTCTTTGAACTCATGTAGGAGGTCTATGAAATTGGCCCTTTCGGTGGGGTTCAAGGTTGTCCCTATCCTAAGTTCTTGGGGTTCTAGTTCAGTTCCTACGTTGATGGGTTCAGTATTTTCTATCACTGGTCCCCCTTCCCCTTCTTGTAGTATTTCTTTGGCTATGTAGGGAAGTATTTCGATTAAGTCAGGGTCTGGGTCATTCTCATTATCATCGTAAATAGAATTGCATTCAAGATAACACGAAGAGTAAGCAAAACCTGATTTATTCATATTAAGATTTGAGAAAAGTTGGAACAAAGAAGCCATCTGATTTGTGGTCAGTGGCGGTAAAGGGACAGCGATTGGGACATTTCCCAAACTACTGTTTCTATTAGACACTAGGCTAGGAGAAACGAGGGGAGTGGGAATGACGACAGGAGGAGACTCTCTAGGAACTTCTCTAGACTCCGACTCTGACTCCGACTCGAATTCGTCGTCTTCTGGTTCTCCTTTGAACATCTCTCCTTCTCCAGTAGTGAGCTTGAAGAGTCTTCCTTGATTGCTTGTCCACTTGATCGATTTTCTCTATCCTTTCTGCTGATTGGTGTTGGTCTCTGTGTTCAGTGTGGCAATGATCTCATCTATGATGCTTTCGGCGTTCTTGATTAAAGGAAGATCCTGGAGGTAGACATCCTCCTCGTTATCCATCCATATCCCGTTGATCACCTCTTCTTTTGGGGAGATAAGATGTGAGCAATCTAGGATAGATTCGTCACTTGTGATCATCAGAACTCCAAGAGGATTCTGAGTGTTATTAGGCTTACCTCCAGGCGGTATTGGTAGGCGACCGTCTTCAATCATATCTTGAAGTACATTTTTCAATTTGTAGCATTTCTCTGTATCATGTCCCTTACCTCTATGGTATTCGCAGTACGAATTCTCATCCCAGAACTTGGATTTCTTTTCTGGTTCGGGTGTAGGACCTATGGGTTGAAGTTTCCCAAGTTTCATCAATCTTTTCAGAGCGTTCGAATACGTATCCCCTGGATTTGTGAATTTCCTTGGAGGGGTACTCTTCTTAGATGGTTCAAGGAGGTTAACTTCATCAGTTTTGCTAGTAGAGCCGTAAGAACGACTTGTTGAGCCTTGATATCCATGACCTATCGTTTTGGACAAGAGCCCTTTACGAATGTCATCTTCGATCCTTGTCCCAAGTACGGTCAAATCTTTGAAAGTCTTGATGTTTTGATACCTCAAATGATTTGCGTAGATGGGCTTTAGGTTGTCCACGAATTTCTCCAAGAGGGTGGCTTCATCCGGGCGTTCAACAAGTTGAGTACTAGTCTTACTCCACCGACTTAGGAAATCGGTGAAACCTTCTTTGTCATTTTGGGTAAGAACCTCTAAAGTGCGCATGTTGAGTTGGATTTCAGCATTATCCGCATATTGTTTAGCAAACTCTATTGCGGCATCGTCCCAAGTAGCGATTTTCTTGTGTTCTAGCGAATAGAACCATTGTTTTGGGATGGTGTCAAGAGATGAAGGAAAGATCCTTAAGAACATCTCGGGTTTAATGCCTTTGATAGACATGTAATCCTTAAAGGCACGGATATTGTTCAAAGGGTTTTCATGCCCCTTGAATTTCGGGATATCCGTCATGTTAAAGTTGGTTGGCAACTTGGAACTCACAGCCTCATATTTGCGATTATTCTCCCTATAAATTTCATCCCCTTTGAGATACATCAATTGCTCCTCTAAGTATTGGAGTCGTTTCTCAGCTGCAGTCATACCCATGGGAGGGTTTTCGTCCCCGAAGTCGTTCACGAAGTCATCAGCGATCTCACTTTCTCGAGGAGGCATCCTCATTTCCACGGCATATATTCGGCCCTAAATGGTGTCAAGGCGATCATACAGTTGGTCTTGAGTAACTTGGAGACGAGCTAACGCGGCTAGGATTTTATCATTACCATTCTGGAGTTGGTTGAAGTTCGCGTCGTTTGTTTCAGGCATCTTGGAAACTGAATAAGAGCATCCGCAAAGGTGAGGCTCCCCATATCTTCTCTTTCCTTTTCTTATTCGTCCACCTCATTTTCCACTAACTTTTCCATTTACCCACCCCATTTCATAATTACATTTATGCAACAATGGGGTTTCCCAATTCACACACAAAAATTTGGGAACCTCCCCAAAAGTAACACAAATTGCCTTACTTTTTTTTTTGGGGAGTTCCTCTAAAAACAGTGGAACCTCAAATATTGGGGAGCTTTGTGCAACAATGATGAGCCTCATATGAGGAGAGAGAGGACATATGTGGAGGCACCTCCCCACCTTTGCGGATGCTCTAAGAGATCGACGACAAATCAAAACACGATCGACCACTCTAGCACACTTACTTGAAAACAAATTTTTTGATTTGTGAAGTGGGAGTGTGCCACTTGTGTCAGTAAGCTTTGAGGAAATGACAAAGTTTGAAAAATGTTGGTCCTAGTCAATTTACTGTAGTTGTAGGAGTGGACTCGAAGTGAGGTTTTGAAAAGGGTTTTGAGGCCCGAATTTTGACTTGACAATTGGACAGAGTTTCGGCTTGTTTTGCGCTAATGTTAGGCCCAATTTTCGAAATTTTACATTTTAAAGAAGGATTTTGAATTTACAAAAATCGTCATGGTTTTATTTAGAAAAGGGTGATCACGTATGGTACAAACAATATACAAGCATTATAAGGGATGCTGAGTGCATTTAAAAGGGTTTTGGTTTAAAGGGTGGGTTGCCATACCGAACAATCAAACCCGAAGTCTGTGGAGAGGCTCGTACCAAACAAGAGTAAGGCCGATTCCTAGTCCATTTCCTCAAGTAGTGAAACTCCTTGATACAAACAAAAGTAAGTACCATGGTATGGATGACGTCAATCGATATCCATCCTTAGGCCCAAATAAGAATTAGGACTGTTTAGACGGGACGATTAGTCGAATGGGTTGGGTTGGGCCTATGAAGGCCGAACGAATGATCTAGGAAGACCGAGTTATGAAAACTGATAATTGTCTTGTACAAACTATTCCCTAACCTTGTTCAAGTTTCACCCTTGGCAACACGTAAGTGTATTATCCCCAGCGGAGTCGCCAAACTGTGGACAATGGGCCCACTGGGGCGCTTAGAGGAGAACAAGCGTTTGCATTTGTGGAGTCGCCACCAATTTATTGTGGAAAATTGGAAACCGTTTGAATACCTCGTGTCATGTCAAGACACAAAGTAGTGACATGAACACCAAGAACTCGTTACCCTTAGCATTCTATGTCTAGAATGACTCTCGTGGATGCCAATGAACACGGATATTCACAGAGATCTGGAGTAAGGGGCAAGGGTACGTATTAGGAAGCTCTTTTGATCGAACACCTAATCCCGCCGGGCTCGATAGCGGCCTCTACTAATGATTAGGGAAATTGTCTATACTCGATGTATTGTCGATTATATGCATGCAATGCAACATTCAACGTTTTAATCCTAACATGTGAGAATTAACGATAAGTCGGTGAACACGTAATTTAACATGCATTTGGGTCAAAGTTGAGATTTAGGATCGATTACATGTGAAAACATACAATACAATACAAGACAAGAAAAATAAATACAACAAAGAAAATTACAATAATTACATTGGATTAAACGATTTATGTCGAAAATACTTTTAAAACGGATAATTTGAGAAAGAATAAATAAATAAATAAACGAACAGGAATTAGGCGATAATATGAATAATAGTTAATTAAATACGTAAGCTAAAACTAAGTCAAAGCAAGACGGGAGTTCAGAGACAGAAATCAGCTAGGAACAGGCGCAGTAGAGTTGCGCCCTCTAGAAGAGGCGCAGCAGTTGCTGCGTCTGTTCCTTGGCTCAGTTCTGGCTGTGAAGCCGGAATTGCAAATCGTTAATGTTAATTGGTGATTTTAAGGCTTGATTATACTATTTGACTCGGGTGAAAGTGATTAGCAGATTATTTACATGCGACTAAAGGTCATGAAAGCAATAAACATGGATAAAACCGATTAATATGGATTAATTACATGACTAAAAAGGGTTAATTAGTGAACTAATTAGGTTAAATATGACGAATTAATGATGAACTAATGATAAATATGATAATAAACAGGTGAGAAATATATCAAAGGTCGAATTCCAGAAACTCAATATGAATGAATCGAATTTCTACAACCCGGTTTGACTTTAATGACGAAAACCCGCAAATATTGGTTATTTGGGATTTAAGTCGGGAATTTAATGATAAATTATATGTTAATGATGATGAATAATATGTTAAATTATCATGTGAACGAAATAAGAACAAACAAAGACGAAAGAAAACAAAAGGACGAAACCAATAGAAGACGAAGGAAGAAGAAGAGAAGCAGGAACGGCGGCAACCTCAGGAAGAGGCGCAGCAAGTGCTGCGTCCTTTCCAAGAGGCGCAACAGTTGCTGCGTCCCTTCTCGACGTCTGTCTCCTATTAATCCGTAAAAAGGGTTTAAACAAAGGGTTTTAAAAATCGGTTTTAATTGTATTTTCGACATAAACCTTACAATATGATTACAACAATAAATAACAATAAATAAAAAGAGAGATTTACACCCTCAGACTTACATGTTTGACAAAACGAGATGAACTAAGTTAACATTTAGTGATGCTCGACTCGAATGTAGACGAAAGTGCCCTCGTAAGAGGAAACTAAACAGATTGATTAAAGTTGATTATGGTGGAGTTGGTCAAATTGGTCAGTCATGCAAAATGAGGCTGGTACTCAGAAGGATCCAAGCTTACGTGGTCGAAAGTTCAAGCACGTAGAGGCCAAAAAGTAAGAACGTGGTCTAGAATGCAAAGGGAGAAGAGAAGGGCGGACACTCGCGTGAGAAATATGTGAGACCGAAGGTCTCTATTTATACTAATCACATGGAGAAAGTAGGGTTTTCGGAGAAACTTTGTAAGTGAATCTCGAAAAGATATGAAAAAGATACGAAAAATAAGCAGAAAATGACTTGGGAAGAGGCACAGCAAGCACTGCGTCTCTTGGAAGAGGCGCAGCACCTGCTGCGTCCTTTCCAAAGTGGTTTTCTCCTGCGGAAGAAAGATTTCCGTGTTTAGTTTATGGAATAACGGAATAATTTGGTTTTCCTTAATATTTTGTGTGAATATTACGGGAAATTGTTTGCCAAAGATTAAAAGATTTATAAAATATGGAATAGAAATATCCAGAACAATCCAGAACATTTCGACTCGGCATTTTAACGGTTATCAAAAAATGAAGACGGCTTTAGGCCCGGACTCCAAATGTACTCTAATTACTGCCAAAACGACCGTATCGGCACGTAGATGACAATTAAGAGGTAGACATAAATGTTTGAGCGATCACTTGACGATAAACTTACGAACTGTCACAAATCGTTCCACGTACCAAACATGCGGCCCAATCATCACCGGGTGGTTTGCGGGAGGTGCAGAAATGAGGTATCTACAGCAATATTGACCTTTCCATTGGGGAGCAGGTGATCCAAGCATCCAGCACTGTAGAGGTGCTTTACTTCCTTGCGTAGTACTACACAATCTTCTATATTGTGGCCAATATCGTTGTGGTATTCACACATTTTGCTGGCATCTCTTTTGTCGTTCTCCCTGGGGGTAGGCTTCTTGGGCCACTTGGCCCTCTGCCCCAGTTCCCTGATTGCCTTCAATACCCCAGCAAGTCCAGTGGTGAACCCATACTTGCTGAGCTTAGGTGGAGCCTCGGTGCTTTCCGTTTCTCCTGAGACTTTGTTCACTGTGTTCTTGTTATAGGGTTTGGCTCTTTCGTTCTTCTTCTCCGCTGTGATTTTTTCTGCTGGACGACTCTGTTCCGTAGAGGTCCCTTCTATCCTCATCCTCCTCTAGGCGATAAGTAGCCTCTGCCATTTGCTTGACTTCCTCGAAGGTGGCACATGGGTGCTTGGTGAGATCCTTGTACAAATCAGAGTCGCGATGTAGTCCCCTTCTGAAGGCATTGATTGCTGTTGTAGGGTCGCACCTAGGGATAGATATTTTTTCCACATTGAATCTGGCGAGATAATCCCTGGTGGACTCCTCAAACCTCTGGATGATCCGGTATAGATCACTGGATAATTTTTCTGGCTTGCGACTGCTTGCGAACTGCTGATTGAAGACATTTACCAACCCTGCGAAGCTGGAAATAGACTTGTTGGGAAGGTAAACGAACCACTAGAGTGCGGCTCTTAACAAGGTGGAACTGAATTCTTTCTACATACATGCTTCCTTTTCAGGCCATGTTGCTGCAACTACCATCATTTTCTGTTTGTACTGGTTGATGTGCCCTAGCGGATCCTCTGGTCCATCATACAACGTCATTGTTGGCGTGGTGAATCCCTTGGGCATGCTGACAAGGGCAATGCTGTCCACAAAGGGAGAATCCGCATAGCACTCCGGGGTCGCCACCTCAATGGGACGTGGTAACCCTGGGACCTTGCTGAGCAGGGACCTGATATCCTACAGCTGTTGTTCTACATGGCTTCCTACCCCTATACCCTGGTTGTGGGGTGCTGAGTAGACCCTCTATGGGTTTGGTGTTCCTCCTGACATGTAAGGAGGGACCATGTAGCTTCCAGGTAATGGTGTTGAGTTCACAATAGGCCTGAACTGACTGTCTGGAGTATATGGCATATAGGAGCACATCCCGGGATATGCGTTTCTTGCTGATTGTTCCCCTGGATTGCTTCCTGGTACCACTGTTGTACTGCTGGTTATTGGTATGGGATCTGGAGTTAGGGCTCCTAATCCCACAGGATTGAGTACCATAGGGTACGTTTGCGGCATTCTTGGTGGTGGTGGAACCCCTGGTGGTTGGATCGTACCCTGGGCGGCCACCGTTCCTGCTGGATATACTTGCTCGGGTGGCGTGGTTACCCCTGGTGGCAGCATATCCATATCGAATCTGGTCACTAGGTTTTGCGGCAGTAGCCTCCCTGAGTACTCCCTGGCATTCCCCTAACCGAGTGTTGACCTTACCATCTGCTGGGGTGTTCCCAGGGGTGAGACTGCATCTATCTTTTCCTGCAGGGATTGGTTGTCCCTTTGTAGCCCTATCACCGCCTGCTGCAAGGATGTCATCCCTTGGAACAACTGCTGTACCGGATCCGGTTGTGACGCTCCTGGGAGACGGGCTCCTGTCAGGTGTCCTGGTGATCCTGGGCGCTGCGGACTCCAATCCCTATTAGGCTTGGGCACAGGATTGATAACTGGTGATTTGCCAGCCTTCCTTGCTCCCAAGTCTGTGATTTTGGGGGAGTAAGGAGGCTTTGCTGATACTTGGGGCTGAGCCTGGCCTGCAGTTACTCTGGTGGTAGGGACCGCCGTTGTTGGAACACCGGAGGTTGCTGGCGTCGCCCGTACTACTGGAGTTTGCGTTGATATACTCATCGGATCAGATACATTCTGATTGGATCCTGACATGACCAACTATAGAGATGTTAGGATATTTTGAAAAGAGGTATTTTAACCAAGATTTAACCACAATGCCCCACGGTGGGCGCCAAATTGTTTTGGTAAGATTTTACCGACTAAAGATTTGTAAGTCAATGCGACTATTTCAATTAAAATATGGTATAAAGGACTTAAGTAGATCAGTAGTAAGAACATAACGAGAACGAAAGTAAGCAAACAGTACGAAAGAAAAGCAAGCGAAAAGGAAAGAGAGACAAATGACACAAGCAAAATGGTGACGTGGGAAACTCAAAATGTGGGAAAAACCGCGGGGGGGAATGGTATCCCACCAATGATTCACTAGTAGTAATAGTTTTCGAGGGTAAACCTAGCTGGAACAATCAGGAGGAACAGCAGTAATCTCCAAACTACTAAGTACAAATGATACGAACGGTGTATATGTTTCTAAGTGTGTAAATTATTATTTGTTGCAGGTGATGAATGTTGTTTCTTCGAGTGGAGTGAATGAGGAATGAGAGGTCCTTGAATCTCGTGTTTGTTGCTCTTTTATAGCCTTCCTTGAATTGTCGCACATGTCTCTATATTCGCTCAACCATACGCTCCACTTCCTATGAAATAGGGAGTGGTTGCTGACTTTGTCAAAGCTCCTGCTGATAACAGCAATGTTCCTGATGACCATTTCAACGTTCCTGCTGGTTGTTCGTTATTTAGCTCAATCGTGGCCTTCGTATTACTTGAATGTCCAGGTTCATCCCCCCTTGTTCTTCCTAGTGTCTAGCAGTCTGTTGCCTTGTCATTGATCCGTGTGCCTCTATTTTACCCAATAGCGAATTGCCACGTCATGATGAAAATGAGATGGTATTTTTACCCATACAACAAGCATCCAAGAAAGGTTTCACAATTTTCACCAATTTGAGACTCAAGATTGATCCCAAATTAAAAGCACCAATGTCATGCTTCTCCACATTTGTAAACTCATTGGCCCACTCCTTGAGACGGTTTTCAAAGGCATCCATAATTTTGAAATTTTTTATGAAGATAGGAGAGTTTTTATGAGATAGACGGAAGAAAGACGTAGGAATTATGTGAATAAAAGCTTCCACGACGTCTCTATTTATACTAAAAGTCGTTTCCTAATTTCCGTCAGGTCTGACCAGCTAGGGAAGTGGCGCAGCATCTGCTACGGCTCTTCGAAGAGTCGCAGCTCTTGCTGCGCCTCTTCCCCAGGCTGATTTCTGTGATTTTCAACTTTGGATCTTTCCAAATTTATGTTGGCTATAATTTCCTATTCCTATAGGTTATTATTTTGGTAATTCCATCAAATTACCAAATTTTATATTTCCCAATTATTTTTGGGTTCGCTTCTCGAGACGAAATTGACATTTTCGCCAAACGAGCACACTTACCCATTTCATTTTATTTTATTTTCTAGGGGAATCATTTCACTCCTCATTTCACACTTATACATTTCTTTTTAAGTTTTTTTTAAGAGGTAGCCCTCCCTACCGTCCGGTCATTTTTGCCTATTTTTGGGCATTTTTTGTCATTTTCGCTCATTTCTGAGCAAATTTTACGCATTTACCGGCACTTTTTTGCTTTTTTCTCATTTTGCGCTAATTTAAGTCACATGTATATTATGTTTATGTGCAAGTTCTATGTAAATTTCGACAGTATGACGGCACAAAACGTCATCTACCAAACCTGTTTTCTAAGCAAACATGCAGGAACAACAAACAACCAGCAGCAAAGGCACTCAAGCAATCATACATACAACCAAAATGCAATATATACATCAAACTGGGGGCTCTCGCCCAAAACAGGTCCAAAGAGTCCAAAACGAGGTCCAAGATGTACAAGTATATACAAGACAACAACAAAAAAGGAAAGCAGCTACTCCTGGTCGCCACTCAGCTCGGCTACGGTCGCCTCGAGGGCAGCGATTTCAGCGTCTCTGACCTCCAACTCCCTCAACAGGCGATCTGTCTCCCCCTGGGACTGCGCCAACTCGTGCTCCAGGTCACGCTCCCTCTGTAAGTGACAAATAAATGCCTCATTTCAATCGCTTCATTTAACCATTTCAAACAAATGCGATAAATTACAACGAAATTCAAAATAAAGAGAATGAGAGGTTCACACATGTCGTCCTCGGCCACCTGCAAGCGCCTCGATGGCCGTGGCTCGCAACCGATTGGCCACCCTCCACAACGTCATATGCTGAGACGGTGCCACCTGCATTTTAATAAACAAAAGGTTTACCCTCCTCATTCTTGTGCAATGAAAACAGTGAAAGACAACCGAAGATGGGGGCTTACCCTCCTCATTAAGTACTGCCACTCCTCCAGACCAGCATCCGTCACCTCCTTGCCGAAGTCACGGATCTCGGAGATCGTCGTCATCCCCACCGCGTCGGTGTACTCAAGGGTCTCTGGGTAAGTTGGGGGCTCGACGCCTGCCACCTCGATCTCCTGCAAAGTTCAAATGAATTCTTTATTCGATGATCATTCGTTAGTTTGTCAAATAAATTCAAAAAAGGAAAGTAAAATACTTACCACGATCGGCCAGTACGCCAGCCTCTGGCGAACAAACAGAGAGTACTCCTCACCAGGAAGGAGAAGGGCGTCACCACCAACGTCCGCCAAGTCAGCCTCTCTCTCAGCGTCCGAAGGCTCCCTAAACATCGTCCGGGGAGGATCGACGGGAACCGTGAAAGTGTCACGAGAGCACTGACGAGTCAAACGCTCGCCCAGGTACCACACTCGCCCTATGGACGTCCACAATAGCAACCGACTCGAGCTCTTGGGTCGAAGGACCTCAACTACAAAGGTCGGAGCGTCGGGGTAGTCCACCCAAGATCTGGGCACCCACTAAAACAAGCAAACGAAAGGTCATTTCTATGATCGGCTCTAAACGGGAAAGGGGATCATTCCTATGATTGCTCCTAAAAAACAACAATGAAGAAAAGGGATCAAAGATACTTACGTCGCTCAACTTCAGGGCATTCACGCCCCGTCGACAAACATCGTAAGAAGAGCACTGGCTCTTCCTATGGCACACCACCCAGTCCCTCACGACCGGGTAAGCCCTCGGCTCAGGCTCCGTCCTCTTGGGCACGAAGCTCGGAAAGTAGGAGTACACCGACGCCTGCAAAACAAGACAATCGATAATGATCTTTCATAATTCGATAGAAATGGAAATAATGATCTTTCATGATGCTTTAAAGGTTCATACCTCCAACAACAGTCCAGGACCGACAGTAGTAGTAGAAGTCCCCTTCTCCATCAGCTCAGGACGAACCATGGCCCTCATATAACGAGTGAGGACCGCAAAGCCAGGAGTGACCCAGTCCCACCGACCCAGGTCACTCAAGTCAGAAAGGAACGGAAGAAGCTTCATCGACAGCCTCTACCCCTTGTCTCCGAGGTAAAGCGAAGACAGGAACCACCAGAGCCACAAACGAGCCCTCTACTTTGCAGTACAAGAAGGAGGAGCCACATTCCTCCCATCCATCATCACCGTCGCCGGGGTCCTACCTGCAAAGTAGTCCCTGACGTAAGTACTCCGCACCAACCCGGAAACGGTAGTAGCACCCGCTGCCAGGTTCCAGCCGATCAGCCTCCTCACCTCGGCCGAGTCCACTCTCATGGCCGTCGACGGCCACACCACAGCCTCCTCTCCACACGGCAGACCAGAAATCATGTCGTAGTCCTCCAGAGTGACCCCGACCTCCCCGAAAGGCATGTGAAAGGTCGAGGTCGTATCCCAGTAACGATCGAGGAAAGCTCGAATCAGGCAAAGATTAGCCTGAATCTTCCTCTCCTTGATCGCCCTCCATGCTCCCATCAAAGCTCTGAAGGCTCCCAGCTCGATGATGGCCTTCTCCTCCTCCGTCAGTCTCTCGTAGGCCTCCATCATCATCGTATAGCCGGAAAAGGACCTCATGTTCCCGGCCTCCTGTATCAATTCAACGCAAAGCTATCTTTAGCACAAAGCAAAAGAGAAATGAAACGACAAGTGAATAAGGAAAGATAATAAGGAAATGACAAGTTCCCAAATTACCAAACTCCTCGCCGTCCTGTAAGACAGGTGGCTCTCTGCTGCCCAAATGAGATGTCGACCATTCCATTTCTAAGCCCACTCAGGTGCCCCCACTAGCTGGCGACCACCTAGTCCGACGTTGGCCCGCCTCGGGACCTCCTCGATAACCTCCTCAACAACCTCCTCGACCACCTCTTCAAGAATGAGAGAAGGGGCGAAGTCGAAGTCCACGTCCATGGGAGCCCTCCCCGACGTAGAAGCAACGCCGCCTGCAAAATTAAAGTAAATTAGGCCGCGTCAAATGACGATAAGCCTCGGTGAGGTTTGTTTCAAGCCTTTTTAGCCCCGAAAACGGCCTTTTCTCGCCATCTTTTGCCATTTCTTTCAAAAACCGGCCACTCATGTGGTAAATTGGCTCAAGTCAAGTCTAAGTCCAAGCCTAGTCACGGGTTTGAGTCGAAATTTTGGCAGTATTTCGCTATAATAGCGATTATGCCCTAGGAAATTGTCCTGAAAAAGCTGTCACAAATCAAAAATCCGGCATGGTAGGAAGTTTACCCGTTACGCAAGGATTCCAAAATCAAATTTCATCAAAAATGGGCAATCCTAAGGCCATTTTCAAAGCGATTTTCGAAACAGCTGAGATAGCGTCTCAATTTCGCTCAAATGCTCAATACTTGACAAAAATTCAAAAAGAATACGTGTCTATGTTCCTAACATTACCAATTATCCATTTCTAATGTCAATTTTACAAGGCAAATCCATTTGGGGGAAAAGCCCCAAATTTTCGAAATTTTGGGTTGAAAACCCTAATTTCTTTCGATCAAAATCAAGCAAATACAAATATTAAAGCAAGAATGTGACACATACCTCGATTAGTCATGATTAATGGAATGATTTGATCAAATTTTGACGGATTTTGGTTGGAATTTGAGAGAGTTTGAGAAAGAATTGTGTTTTGTTTATTATGAATAATACACGGTTTTCTGTCGAGTTTTACTCAGACATGGACGAGCTCGGGAAAGGACGCAGCACTTGCTGCGCCTCTTCCAGGAGTCACAGCTGTTACTGCGCCTCTTCCCCAGCTTTCCTCCAGCTCAATTTTCAAAAGTTCGTTATAAGTTCGTTATTTGTGGGCCCGTCTTTGGTGCGTCTTTTCTCCAACACCATATATCATATATTTGGTCTATTGGGCATTTACTTTTGTCCGGACCATTATTTTATCTTCAAGCAGACTGCGAACCGTCACAGTATTTTATCTTCGAGCAGACTGCGAACCGTCGCAGTATTTTATCTTTAAGTAGACTGTGAGCCGTCATAGTATTTTATCTCCTAGCAATGATCTTTCATCAGGACTTCGCTTATAGCAACGAGCGGATTTCGCCTTTATCTATACCTTATTTTTCCAACGAGAGTTCATGACAGCCGATTGTACTTCTCGATAGATGGAGTTCGCTTGAGATCGACGCAAGCAGATTCCCCCAGTAGTTTCTACCGACGTCCTGCTACCCTCAATATTATATTTTGTTTCCTCTTGGAGTTCGGCAAAGGTATCGTTCTCCAGATGTTCTCAGACCAACCTTCTCTTAGGTTCCCAAACTACCCATGTTCCCACACCTAGTCTCCACCTATAGGATGATAATCCTTTCGGATCTCCTTTCTCCGGGTTCATACGCCCAAACCACGGTTACTCTTAGGCCGCCTTCTCGCCGATGTTTTCCTTTAGGGCCCCACACCTTAGCATAATCCTTATATATCTTTTAGGTCTTAGGCTTATCTCCTACGCTTAGCCTTTAGCTCCCACGCAACTCCGGAAGCATCTCGAGAACGAAGTCTCAGATATGGTTTCTTCTTATGGCTGGCGAGCCTCCTTACGTAGTCTAATGGACTTTAAACGACCCTCCCCAATAGTCGACAGACTCTAAAATGTTCCCGACGACAGGCTCAGACCCCTTGAGCCGCCTCGCGTCGCCATAGTCGTCAGGTTGTAATCTTCGATTGACCTAATGGCTATACTTTGACTTTTGCCTTGTCCAAGCCTCAGTCAAAGTGGGGGCTCTATAGATACCTCGTTTCTGCACCTCCCGCAAGCCACCCGGTGATGATTGGGCGGCATGTTTGGTACGCGGAACGATTTATGACAGTTCATAAGTTTATCGTCAAGTGATAGCTCAAATACTTGTGTCTACCCCTTGGTCATCATCTACGCGCCGATACGGTCGTTTTGACAGTAATTAGAGTTTATTTGGAATCCGGGTCAAAAACCGCTTTATTTTTTAATAAACCATTTAAAATGCCGAGTCGAAATGTCCTCGAGTATTCTGGATATTTTTATTCCATAAAATAATTTTATATCCTTTTGGTAAAATATATCCCGAAAATTTTTTAGGGAATAAGGAAGTTGAGATCCACCGCAATTCCATAAAGGAAACGCGGAAATCTTTCTTCCGCAGGAGGAAACCTCTGGGGAAAGGACGCAGCACCTGCTGCGCCTCTTCGAAGGATCGCAACAACTGATACGCCTCTTCCCCAGCTCTTTTCTGCGTGTTTTCAGATTTTTTCGAGATTTGTTTCCAAAGTTTGAGTCATTCCATAATTCCTTCGTGTGAATAGTATAAATAGGGAATTTCGTTCCACATATTTTTTACGCGAGTGTCCGTCCTTCTCTTCTCCCTTTGCATTCTAAGACCGTGCTCTAAGCTTTTGACGTCTGCGTGCTTGATCAATTGACCACGTAAACTCAGATCATTCTGAGTATCAGTCACGTTGTATGACCGACCAATTTGACCAACTACACCTCAATCAATCAATCAATTTAATCTAAATCCTCTCACAAGGGCACTTTCTTCATACATATGAGTCGAGCAATCACTAAAACATTAACTTAGTTAATCTCATTTCGTCAAACATGTAAGTCTGAGGGTGTAAATCCCCATTTTTTATTGTATTTTATTTTTGTACCAATTAATGTAAGATTTACGTCAAAAGTATGCTTAAAACCGATTTCGAAAACCCTTTTGTTAAACTGTTTTTACGGATTAATAGTTGGCAGACGTCGAGAAGAAACGCAACAACTGCTGCGCCTCTTCGAAGAGTCGCAGCATCTGTTGCGCCTCTTCCAGAGGCAGCTGCAGTTCCTGCTTTTCTTCTTCTCCCTCGTCTCTCTGTTAATCTGTTCCCTTTTCCTTTGTTTTCTTATTTTTTCTTCTCTTTTCTTCGTACATAATACCTTTAATACATATTCATAATAAATATTACGCTTGAATTCCGACCTAAATCCCTTATAATCAATATTTGCGGGTTTTCGTCATTAAATCAAACCCGGATTTTGGAGATTCGATTTGTTCATATCAAGTCTCCGGAATTCGACTTTTGTATATGCTTCCATCAGTTTATCACGTCTTTCAATTTGTTTCCGTCTTAATAGTTTAACCTAATTAATTAGTTCTAACTCGTTTGTAATTAGTTTTAATCCGTTTTAATTCGTTCTAATTCGTTTTAATTCATTTTTATCGCCTTCATGACATATTCATATATAAATAATACGCTAAATCACTTTCATCCGAGTCAAATATCCATAATCAAACATTAAATACACCAACGAGCATTAACGAATAGCAGTTCTGACTTCACAGCCAGAACTCACCTCAGGAACAGACACGGTGATCACTGCGCCTCTTCCAATAGACGCAGTATTGCTGCGCCTATTCCGGGTTGATTTTTGTCTCTGAACTTCCGTTCTTGCTTTGAGCTAATTCTTTAATTATGTATTAATTGACTATTAACCGTAGTATCACCATTAATTTGTCCGTATTTTCTAACCTAATTTATTTTCCCTTGTTTTTCTCAAATTATCCGTCTTAAATATATTTTTGACGTAAATCATTAAACCATTGTAATTGTTGTAATTATCGCATTTTATTTATTGTATTTTGTCATGTATGATTTATTCACTAGTTTTCACATGTAATTAATTCTAAACCCTACTTCGACATAATTGATTGCCTAATTATTTGTTCGCCGACATAGTTTAATCTTCACATGTTAGGATTAATCTGTGGATGTTGCTAACAACATATCGAGTACAAACGATTTCCCTAATCATTAGTAGAGTCTGCTATCGAGGCGGGCGGGATTAGGTGTTCAGTAAAAGGACTTCCTAATACGTACCCTCACCCCTTACTCCAGATCTCTGTGAACATCCGTGTTCATTGAAATCCACGAGAGTCATTCTAGACATAGAATGCTAAGGGTAACGTGTTCTTAGTGTTCATGTCACTACTTTGTGTCTTGACATGACACGAAGTATTCGAACGGTTTTCAATTTTCCATAATAAATTGGTGGCGACTCCAAAAATGCAAACGCTTGTTTCCCAAGCGCCCCCGTAGGCCCCCCGTATCCACACATATCACGGGTCAGGATAGATGGGCTAAGTTCATAACTTGTAACTTGTTTAAAACGGTTGTCGAGGCGATACCCGAGATGAGTTTGATGTGGCGTGGGCCAATTTGGCAAGGCAATGGTCGGGAGTAGCGGCTTATATTGAAGGTCAATTGTTCCCGCACGTGGAGAAATGGGCCAAGTACAGAACGAACAAGATAACTCATTTTGAGAACACTTCTACATCTCGAGTTGAGTCGGCTTATGCGAATTTGAAGAAATGGTTGAATAGCCCGAAATTGGCCGTTGATATCATCTGGATCCGTTTTCATTCTCTGTTGGAAACCCAACATGTTGAGATCCGACACTTATTGGAGTTATCTAGATCGAGACGGTTGACTGGGATTAATCGATTATTCTCCAGACTTTCTTATAAAATATCAAAGAATGCCATCATTGAATTGTGTGGAGAATTCGAAAGAGGCGCCAAGATGACGGAAGATGCCTTGATGATCGATTGCGATTGTATAAAGACTACTACACTTGGTTTGTTATGTGCTTGTTCACTTCATCGCATTTCTAGAAACGGAGCTCGAGTCCCTTTTGATGTCTTACATGTATTTTGGAGGAAGTTGGAGTACGATGGTTCAGAGGCAATGCCGGCTTGTGACGATGATCGACTCGAGGAGTTATTTGATGAAATTCGGAATGCAGATCTGAGTATGAGATCCTCCGTGTTCGATGCCCTTTACTCTCAGATACATCCGGATGAGGAGGATGTATACGAGCCTTGGGTGAACGAGAACCCTAGAGGACGTCCGAGGAGGGGAACTCGTAGTGAACCATCCGCCGTTGAGCATGCACGAGTTCGGGTTAGCTTAGGCACAGGGAGAGGTAGAGGCAGATCGTCTACGCCCCAAAGAAACTCGTCTTCACAACAACCTACCACCCCCGGGTCCACTCCGACGTTCCTTTTACTCCTTCTAGTACCCCTCGTTCCACTCCGACAGTTCCTGTTACTCCGTCTACTACCCCCCGTTCCACTCCGACGGTTCATTTTACTCCGTCTACTACCCCTCGTTCCACTCAAATGGGTCCTGGTACACCGTCTACCACCGCTACCATGAGTACGGGGAGTTTCAGTACATCGCACTGCGCACCTCTAGAGGTAAACTATACTATTGGTCATTGGAGGTACTTTCCTTATCTTGAGTTTTTGCCTTCTTGGTTTACACAGTATCTAGAAGCGTGGTATAATCCATCCGGAGACGGTCATTGTGGTTAACGAGTTCTCTCACATGCTGTTCGGGGTGATCAATCTCATTTCACGATGGCTAGAACAGATTTACTCAGGGAAATCCGTAGTTCCATTTACCGTGATCATATCTATGGCCCGGATAGATTTGATGTGGAGGTAGCTAGAATTACATTTATGGATTAGGTACCATACGGCTCGGCTCATTGGATGGACGGTTTCGATCTATATGGTTATGTTACGATGTACAATTGGGTGATATGTTGCGTTTCTTCATGGGTCGATCAAGAAGGGCACCGACATTGGGGTAGTAGTCATACTTACTTGCCCTTTACGAGCCCCCACTGGAGTACGTAACCCATATGGTGTCTTATGGATATTACATGCAGGAAACCACTATATGAGGCTCCGCATACGTCCCTTGTCACCTATGCCATCAATAGCCCCTTGTTGGGAACACGATGATAGCGTAGCTCATTATAGAGGCATGTATCGATATCAACTTTATTTGTGGCGCAGTTTTGAGACCGGACGTTAGCTTTTTATTCGAACTTTTATTTGAATTATTGTACTTTATATTTTATTTGTCCGATTATTGTACCTTATATTTTAGTAGCTTAAATTAAAATACAACGATATTTAATTAAAACATTCCTTAATTTGAAATACAACGACATTTAATTAAAACATAACTTAATTTGAAATGCAACGACATTACATAAATCACTTAAAACATAATTAAACTTGAAACCCTAAACCCTAAACCCCAAACCTCAAACCCTAACCCTAACCCTAACCCTAAACACCAAACCTCAAACCCTAAGCCTAAACCCCAAACCTCAAACCCTAAACCCTAAACATAATTAAACCTCAAACCCCTAAAACCCAAACCTCATTACAACAATATTAATTAAAACATAACATAATAATTAATATATAATTAAATAACTATCGTACTTAATTATCTTCCGATGATGAAGATGACGATTCCAGATCTTGTACATAATCTGGAGCCTCAATTTCTTCAGGTTGGGTAGCAACATATTGTTCCAAGAAATCAGTGATGTTGAGTTTCACATTTCCTAGGTTGAACACTCTACCAGCATATAATTCTAATAGTCTTGCGTAATCGAGGACGATCAGGATGCGCTCAAAATAGACAAAGAAATCACTTTTTAACCTGCGAAACTCCCACATCTTCTCGGTTAATGTTTCATCAGAAACAACCTCATCAGTAACTGCTGGAGTTAGTATGTGATCCGGGTTTCCGGATAAGATGATACAAAGGCTTCCAAGTGGAGGGTTTTCAAGCAAGTGCCATACAGTGGCACTAGGAACCACTAATTCAAGGCGAGAAACTAGCACTGGTAAATCCGCAACAATTTGATCGATTCTTAGTTGATAAGCTCCGATTTTCTGAGTATTTGTGAGAACCATTTTAGTATTGTAGTGAGTGAATAGGATTGGATGTTGTGATTGAAATTGACATAAAATAGGCTATTTATAAGAAGTCGGTTCAAAACGGTTATTTTTGAATTGTAACGTTTTTTTGAATTATAACGGTATTTTTGAATTATAACGGGTTTTTTTAATTATAACGGTTAGATTTGAATTGTAACGGTTATTTTTGAATTATAACGGTATTTTTGAGTTATAACGGTTTTTTTTGAATTATAACGGTTAGATTTGAATTATAACGGTTAGATTTGAATTGTAACGGCTATTTTTGAATTGTAACGGTTATTTTTGAATTATAACGGTTATTTTTGAATTGTAACGGTATTTTTGAGTTATAACGGTTTTTTAAAATTATAACGGTTAGATTTGAATTGTAACGGTTAGATTTGAATTGTAACGGTTACTTTTGAATTGTAACGGATATTTTTTGAATTTTAACGGTTATTTTCCCTCCATTTTTTTCCTAAATCTCACCTATATTAACATCTTCATATTCTTCTATTTTGCCACTCATCTTCATATTCTTCTATTTTTCACTCATCTTCATCTTCTTCTATTTTTCACTTCAATTTTCTTCTTCATATCTCTACTTATGTCGACATCATCCTCAATGTGGAGAAACCACCCAATTGAAGGCCTTAATTTTAAGAATCAATGTTGCAATCGTTGTGGCAAAAACGCTATCATCAAGATTTCCGGGTCAATTAGTAATCCAATGAAAGCGTATTTTAAGTGTTTAGATTGCAATAATTTTGTGTCGTGGTTGACTGAAGATCATTTGACAATAACAAAAAGATTGAAGATAGCATGTGAAATGAAGGTGATGATGCATCAAGTGGAAATGTCATGAAAGAGCAAGTGATAGGTTTAAAAGAAGAGATTTCGGAAATGTCAAGGATCATGAAGTTTTATTTCAAAAGTATCTTGTATTTGTTTGTTTTCCTCATGTTAGCCATTGTTATGAAGTGGTGAGTATTTCAATAAATTTCAGAAATTTCAGAATTTAAAACCGTCATGTTTTTTTAATTTAAAACGGTTTGAATAGTCAACTAACATAGTCGTCCAACATAAAGAAAATGTTTAAAAACGTACAAAATAAATGTATACAAACACAAATTAGTCTCCCGACTACTCATCACCCTCACCCTCGCTATCAGTATACACACCAAGTGATCTACGCTGAATACGATCACCGGGTGTTTGACGGGGTCCTCTAGTACTTTGTCTGTGCCTAGCCCTGTCAATCAGTGGTTGGATGTTCTTCATCATGTTGCGGAAGAAGGAAAGCTGTTTCTTGTCATCACCAATCCGTTGGGCTTGGGCAAACTGATCAATTAAAGCATGTGGAGTCTGCAAATTGACAAAAATAACTAAGACATTTTAAACATTATCGACAAATGGTAACAAATTTAAACAATTATTACAATAACGGTACGTAAAATTATTACCTCAGCAGTGACATCAACATCGTCATGTGCAGTGGGGGCATCATGGTGCTCGGGATCAATGATCAACGGGCGAGAATTCCCATTATACCAATCCTCGTAATCTGGAGCCGTCTCCCCCGGGAAAGTAACTGGTCTCGATCTACGAGAAAGGTGAACCAGGTGATCCTCCCAACAGTCCCATAGATGATCGCCCACCGCCCCGACACTAACCTCGTACCCTATTCCCGAAGCAGGACGATGCGCTGTCGTTCTCATAATGGGATTGGTAATTACTTGCACATGCCCAAACTGACGTAAACACCGATCGGGTTGGTACGGCACGGCTATGTCCATGAAACGAACACAACCGGCAAAAAGAGTATGAGGATAATACTCATCCTGGCGCGGCCCATACGGATCCCACCTAATTGAAGCATAAGTAAGCCCATCTAACACCCTCCGGTACTCCAACAATTTCTCCGCATTTTGAGCAAAGGGACCAACGGATCTCCAAGAGCAAGCCCAAGGTTGAGTAGGGTCAATTACCGAAGGTGGACTGGGTTTGAACATAGAAAAGTACTCATAGATCCACGATTGCAGCAAAGTCAAGCAACCACCAATAGTCTTCACACCAGCACGTGAAGCCACACCCAACTATCGATACATGTAGACTAGTGCACCGGCTCCCCAAGCGTAGTGGTGTACATAAGCAGTATTATTCACTAAGGGAAACAACTGAGGACGTAACCTATCACCTGATTTGATGACGAAAAGCGTCGACCCCAAGACCAAAGCCAAGAACCCCTGAGCATGAACAACATCACAACTAGCCATCGCCATGTCACAAGCTGCATCTACCAATATACCCCCACTCTTGTAAATAGGGGCCTTCTTATTAGGGTTCAACGGCAACCTCAACTCGTTTTGTGACTTCCCAAAGAAGCCACAAACATACATAAGGGGGTCCGCCAACGTCCCGTCCGCACTCTCCACCTTACAACAGTCACCATCTACCCGAACACCTAAGATGTGCGCAACATCGTGAAGGAGTATGGACATCTCCCCAAAAGGCATGTGAAAAGTGTTGGTGTCGGGTTGCCATCTCTCAACGAAAGCAGAAATAAGGGGCATGTTAAAATGCTCGGCCATGTAATCTATAAGGTGGGAAAGACCACTACCGTCATAAATAGACCGAACGGTCGAAGGTAGTCGTCAGCTACTCAACAACCTCGTCCTACCAAACCAGTGGTAACCCGTCAAAACTGGTCGACCGACCTCATTAGGAGTCAGCCATAAGGTGTTTGCAATGTGGCCCCCAAAGCTGGGAATCACGTGAGGAACCAACGGACCACCCGGAATAGGATCGGAAACCAACCAAGAGACATCTTTATCCGACTTCTTCTTCGGAGCCACGACACTACTAGAACTCCCATCCGACATCCGCTGGAAACGTCCCTCCTCGTCCCGTCTACGGGCCCCCCTACGCACTCGCTCCGCACCCCCTCATCCTCAGCTACCTCAACAACAGCCCGAAGCACCTCCTCCTCCAACTCCTGCGCAGTCCACGACTAGGTACTACCCTCTCCACCCACCGGTGCTACCTCGGACTCAAACTGGAGCCCCTTTCGAGCTCAAACGTGACGGTGTTTTCCTCCATCGGCCATCTATTCACAAAATAACAAAAAGGCGTTGATTAGTTAAATTAATAAAACCGAAAAATATATTAATTATAATGTTATACTTCACTATTTCTTTTTATTTGTCGTGAAGACGGAAAAATAAGTTTAAAAAAATAAAATAAATAAAATAAATAAAAATACAACGAATTAGGCCCGAACGGGGTTTATTAGTAATAATTAATTATTTTTTTACGAAAACAAAAAAGACGGAAAAATAAGTTTTTAAAAAAAGTAAAAAAATAAATAAAAATAAAAATACAACGAATAAGGCACGGACAAGGTTTATTATTAATAATTAATTATTTTTTAACGAAAACAAAACAAGACGGAAAAATAAGTTTCAAAAAAAAAAAGAAAAAAAAAATACACGAATTGGGCTTTGGACGAAGAACATTTTCGTCCAAAACCTGGCCCAGACGAAAATGTTTTTCGTCCAACACCCATCCTGGACGAAGAACATTTTCGTCTGGGTCAGGTTTTGAACGAAAATGTTCTCTTCCAAAGCCCAATTCGTGTTTTTTTTTTCTTTTTTTTTGAAAAAAAATCGATTACAATGTTGCAAATCCGACTAATTCCGTCTCAAATCAAGACATCTATCCTAATTCCGTCTCCAATAAAGGCATTTATTCTAATTCCGTCACAAACATACAAACTAAGAAAATATTAAAAAAAAATTAATAAAGAATACATACCTGGTTGAATGTTTGAATTTGATGACGAAAATGATGTGGTTGAAGACGGTGTTTTCGTTGTTATGTGAGACGGGTTTTTTTTCTTTAAATTTTAAGTGTGAAATGGTGATTTTTGGAGAAAATGAAAAATATAAGGGGGAGTGTGAGGGAGGGGTAGTTTAGGAAGTTCATTAATAATTATCGACGATAATTAGTAATGTGTCGACGATCTTTAGTAGGTTGGATCCAAAAATTCCATTTTAAAAATACAAAACGGCCCACATAGGCCATTATGAGCTCAATTGAAGATGGGTACCAGTACATTGATGCGGACTTGTATGATCCACCACCGTCTTTCATTCGCCACCAGCAAACTCAAACCTGACTTGTATTCATTTTCACCCCTTCTCCCCTCTATCTCCTCCAACACTCTCTTCTCGATCAACAACAAGAAGAAGAATAATAATATCAAGGTTAGTTAGTTTCTGCATTTTTACTCCCATCTGCAACAACTTAATCGTATTTATTTATTTCATCAATTTTATCTTCATTTTTGCAGGTTAATAATCAGTTTCGTCGTCTATCCGTAAACTCGTCGTCGATGTTGTCCGAGTCGAAAGAATCCCCTTCTAACAACCCTGGCCTTCATTCTACCATCGATGACGCTACCAAGGGTTACTTCATGCAGCAAACTGTATTATTTTCTTTTCTTTTTCATCATTTCACTCTCTTTTAATTGCTTCATTTCTGTTTCTAACACTGTTCATTTTTTTGCCTCAGATGTTTCGGATTAAGGACCCCAAAGTTAGTCTCGATTTTTACTCTCGCGTCCTCGGCATGTCGTAAGTCGCCTTAATTAACTAACTCATTCATTTTTCCATCATTTTCTAGTCCTAATTGAATTTGAACAAAGCAGAAGGCCAGAGGCGAACCTAGAAATAAAATTTTGGGGTAGCAATTTTCCTCATATTATTTTTATACTCATGTCAAGGTCCATATTTAAGAACTGGGGTAGCAAAATCGATAATTTTAACCATTTTTTTTTTTTTTTTTGGAAATTTGGGGTAGCGAGTGCTATCCTTTGCTACTAGCGAGGTTTTCCCCTGGGTCAAATGAGTGATGGGTATAATGATCCAATTTTGTTATCCATGCTTCAATTCCAAACTTCAATATTCATCTAATTCAAATGCTGCCTCTTCCTTTATAATAATTGTAAGCCACAAACTTATAAATAATCTGTATTGCAGTGCAGCGGCTGATCCAAATAATTTTTTCCTGGGTCCCAATTTAATGATTAAGGCTATTTTTACATTAAAAATATAAATTTTAGGCTAAAAATTGTACAAAGTAAAAAAAAAAAAAGGTTTTCCGGGACCCCGTCATACATGGATCAGCCAATGCTGCACTGATGTATCTCAAAAAGTTATCTAGGAACTTTACAAATAGAAACGATGCCATTTCTTTATAACTTCAAATTCCGAAAAAAAAAGAAAATGAATTTAAAATGATTATTATATTTCAAGTTGATGAAGTTATTATTCGGGCAGATATACTTGTTTGAGGTTCCTTTTTCCGTAATAAGAGAAGGTGAATAGTGTAGTGAGTTATTTTGCTTTGTTCTATCATATTCCAAAACTAAAAATAGAGTTTATGAAGTAAAAATTATTACTCCATATTACTTTGGAAGTGATGAAATCTTTACCTCCGCATCTTATTTTTCAGATAATTTAATGTATAGGAGCTCTTTCTTTTTCGTATTGTTTATGGCTTTTGTATTTCTATAATGGCCATTGACTACGAAAAAACATTAGCTCTTCCATTGATTTCAATTCATTACATTTTCCAAAATATGTGAGGGGGATTTTGAAAAATGTAGTGTAATGGATTGAACGATGAATGACGATCTTGCTCGCCTTTAATCACCAGAAGTTACTACTTACTACTCGTCTACTTGTAAAAGTAAATTAATATGGTACTTCAAGAAATTGATTTTATAATCATCAGAGGAGTAATTCAAAGTAAAAAGGTAGATACTTTGAAACAATTCAAACAAAAAGCAACAAGTAATCTTGGAGGGTATTTTTGTGGTGCACCTGACCTCTGATATGTGTACGGGTACACGTCTTCAAAGTGAAAAAATGTTTTTGAGTATTTAGAATAAAATAGAAAGATGTCTAAATTATAACGCTTAAAATTTAATAAAAAATTCAAATTATTTTTATTGTTATACAAGAGTATTTTCCTTTATCATGCCTCCCTTTTATCTCTGTTAGAGGGAGTATCGGATTGGTAAGTTTCGGGTATACACACCTGTATCCTTGATTGTCCTTGATTGTCCTGTCAAACACGCATATGGCTCCAGAAGTATAGTGTAGTGTAGTACAGAATCAAGAGAACAGTATATATTTTGCGGAAAGCTTTTATTCACTCACACTATAAAATTGAGGTACAACCATGAAATTTATAAGACTAGAAAAGCATAACCGACCTCACTAGGAACTTGGAATGTCACCCAATAATGAATCCATAAACTCCATAATAAAAGACCCATAATAAACACCTTATTGTAACCGACAAGAAATCAATAATCATATTTAATAGTCAAGAATTTGAATCAATTCTCAACACCCCCCTTGATTCAAACACACTGACTCCTAACTTAGACACAAAGAACTGATGCTTGGCTAGCGGAAGCGACTTTGTAAAGACATCTGTCACTTGGTCGTTTGTGCCAGAAAATTTCAGCATGACTTTATCATCAGCTACTACCTTCCGAATGAAGTGATGCTGCACACCAATGTGCTTAGTCCGACCATGAAATACTGGATTCTTCGCCATTGCAGTTGCTGACTGATTATCACAGTAAAGTATAGTAGCTTTATCATGCTTGACGAGAAAATCACTAAGTAATTTCTGGAGCCATAGTGATGCGAACCAAGCTAAGGACCAAGCTAATGTCTCGGAATTAGTTGATGGGCTGAACGAGTTGGTTATGAACACTCAAGAGGAGGGTCTGATGTTGGTCCGTAAGTTTCAGCCTTTAAGCTACAATTTTCCTTCTTTTGTTAATTTACTAAGTGTGGAGCATGGGAGCTGATGTGGATGGCACGCAACCCAAGGAGGACGGTCCACAAGACGTTTTTAGCTTAACATTTCAGATTATGTTTTAAAATAAAATGTTAGCTTAATTGTTGTTTGTCTAAGTTCAATGAACTAGTAGAGTTTATGATTGTAATTAAGTGAAGAGTAAATGATAAACTCTTCACTTTGCTTCGCTTTTTGCACTATTTGGTTTGAGGGCTATATAATGCCTCTTTTGCTTGAATAAAATCATTTAGAAATTTGCTAAAAACTTGTGTTTACAAAATCGTTTCTTGCTTAGAAACAAAAGCGGTTTTAGTTAGAACGCGATTCTAATTAAAATTCTCGAGTTGTTGATCAATAGGTCTTGGTCTCACTCACTTTGATCAAGTAATAGGTCTTGCTTGTTCAAAACACTATCCCTTATAAACAAAATCCAGGCGGTCGTACCTAGTACGTTGGTTCGCCAAAAAAATCGTCAAATTTTACTCTTTTGTTATTTAAATTACTCGGTTTTGTGTCTGCGCGTACCTAGTATGAGCAGTCCATCGCCTTTGTCCAAATCGTCCTTAAGTCCGCTTTCAATTCGTATCATTTGTGGTATCGAGCTTGGCTCTTGATCCTTATTTATCGACGGATTTTGATAATCCTAACTTTTTGCGCAAAGAACCGTGAGGCCTTGAAAAACGTGCAAGAAAGGGATGATAGGTGGCAACCAAGGCGTTTTGAAAGGGTGGCTGAACCATTCAAGGTGAACGAACTACCCGAGTTCGTTGGAGGGGCTGATCCCGAGGCCTATTTGGAGTGGGAACGGAAGATAGATCGTATGTTTGATTTCAAGGAATTGGATGATGAGAAAAGATGCAAGTATGCAGTCGAAATTAAGCAAGGGAGCATCTCTTTGGTTTGAAGGGTTGAAGGCCAAGAGGGTGTGCGCGGGGAAAGAAAAGATTGATTCTTGGGAGTCTCAAACGTAAACTTCGTAAAAGGTATGTGCCAACGACCCATAGGTTAGCTACATATCGTAAGATTCTTTGATTTGAGACAAGGAAAATTAAGTGTTAGTGAATATATTGATGAATTTGAAAACTTATGTTTGATGGGTGAGTTAGAAGAAGTAGAGGAACAGAAAATGTCGAGATTTTTGCGTGGATTGAATTATAATATTGCTAGTTAGTTGAGTTATACCCATATTCCGATTTTGATACTCTTTGTGGTCTTTGTTTGAAAGTGGAGTCACAAGGGAAGTCTAAATATGGGGGAGGGTCGAGTTCAGATTCGGGAAAGGCTAAATCATGGACCAAAACCGAAACAAATCCCAAAACCGAAACACCTAGTAGTTCGTTTGCGAGTCCTAACAAAGCCACGGCCTCTTCAAACACTACCCCTAGGACCACGGCCAAAGAAACTAACCTGTCCAAAGTCCGTTGTTTCAAATGTCAAGGTTTCGGTCATTACCAAGGTACGTGTCCAAACAAAAGAGTCGTGACCTTGAGAGAAGCGGTAGAGTGTAGGGACGAGTTGTTGGCCGAGGAAGAACAGTTGGGTGAACTGTTTAATTTCAATGAAGGTGAGGAAGAGGACGAGTTAGTAGAGGACTATGAGGCACCAATTTACGACACCAACTGGTTTTTGCGGACCTTGCAAGTAAAGACTTTACCTGCGATTCGAACAAAGAAATCAATTGTTTCATACCAAGTGTCGGGTAAATGATAAGTGGTGTAGTCTAATTATCGATGGGGGTAGTTGTACCAACGCGGCCTCCACTGAAATGGTGTCAAAATTGGGTCTTGTGACTACTAAACATCCGCACCCATATGCATTACATTGGCTAGATGATGGTAATAGCGTTAAGGTGACAAAACAGGCCCGGGTTGGTTTGGTTATGGGTTCCTATGTCGATGAGGTGTTGTGTGACGTTATTCCCATGGATGCTTGTCATATTTTGTTGGGTCGACCATGGCAATATGACCGGGATGTATTGCATAGAGGGAGGAGTAATGAGTATGAGTTGAAGGACAAAGGGAAACGGATTGTGCTTAAACCAATGTCACCACAAGCTGTCCGTGCTTTGGGTTCAAAACCAAAAGCAAAAGCCCGTCTTTGCTATGTTGATTGGAGAACGGGATGTGGAGCGTGCCATTGATGATGGAGAACAAGTTTATTTGCTTGTTGCTAAAGAAAATTCGAGTGCTAATGTTGTTTTGCAGGAACATAACCCAATTGACGAGTTGCTTGAAGAGTTTGGGGATGTGTTTCCCGATGAATTACCCGCTGGTTTGCCTCCTCTTCGAGGCATTGAACATCAAATTGATCTTATTCCGGGCTCAACTCTTCCAAATAAGGTCGCTTATCGATGTAATCCAGGAAGAAACAAAAGAACTCCAAAAGCAAATTGATGAATTAATGGAGAGGGGCTATGTGCGTGAGAGTATGAGTCCTTGTCTTTGTTCCGTGTTGCTCGTACCAAAGAAGGATGGTTCATGGCGTATGTGTGTTGATAGCGGGCAATGGTCAGTAAACAACATAACCATCAAATATCGCTTCCCAATACCGAGACTTGATGATATGCTTGACGAGCTTCATGGTTCGGTTATTTTCTCAAAAATCGACCTTAGAAGTGGTTACCATCAGATTAGGATGCGTGAGGGTGGTGAATGGAAGACGGCCTTTAAAACGAAGCATGGATTATATGAATGGACCGTCATGCCATTCGGTCTTACCAATGCTCCAAGTACCTTTATGAGATTGATGAATGAGGTACTTAAATCCTTTTTGGGCAGAGTTGTTGTAGTTTATCTTGACGATATTTTGGTGTATAGCAGGAGTATTGATGAGCATTTTGAACATTTGAGGCAAGTGTTTGAAACCTTGCGAAATCAGAAACTTTATGGGAAGCGAGAGAAGTGCTCTTTTCTTGTGGAGAGCGTGGTGTTCTTGGGATACGTGGTGTCCAAGGATGGTGTCTCGGTTGATCAATCAAAAATCGAAGCAATCCGATCATGGCCGGAGCCTAAAACAGTTAGTGAGGTACGATCTTTTCATGGGCTTGCTTCTTTTTATCGACGATTCATTCGTAATTTTAGCACCATAACCAGCCCTATTACGGAGTGTTTGAAGAAGGGCGGGTTTGAATGGGGTGTGGCTGCTAAACAAGCTTTTGAATTGATTAAGGAACGGTTGTGTACCGCTCCTATCTTGGCGTTACCTGATTTTTCTCAACCGTTCGAAGTTGAATGCGATGCTAGTGGCGTAAGTATAGGTCTTTGTTTTGATTCAAGGAAAAGACCTATAGCCTATTTTTCGGAGAAGTTGGGTGGAGCTCGATTGAATTATTGCACTTATGATAAAGAATTTTATGCTATTGTCCGGGCTCTTGATCATTGGAGTCACTACCTCCGTCCTAACCATTTTATATTGCATTCCGATCATGAATCTTTGAAGTATATCAATGGGCCGCGAGTTGAATCATAGGCATGCGAAATGGGTTGAATTCTTACAATCATTTCACTTTTCATCCAAATACAAAGATGGGAAGAGTAATGTTGTAGCCGATGCTTTATCTCGTCGATATACTTTGCTGTCCACGCTTGACGTTCGCCTCTTGGGATTTGAAACTTTGAAAGATTACTATGTTGAAGATGGAGATTTTGGTGCAATATATCTTGCGTGCAAATCAGGAGCTAAGGGAGAGTATTTGATCCAAGACGGTTTTCTTTTTAAAGGAAATCGACTTTGTGTTCCTAAGCATCCTATTCGGGAACTACTTGTAAGGGAGGCTCACGGTGGAGGATTGGCTGGCCATTTCGGAGTGGCAAAAACCGTGGAGATTTTGCAAGAACATTTCTTATGGCCACGATTGCAAAAAGATGTTCATAATGTCGTGGGTAAGTGTGTTACTTGTCAAGTGTCGAAGAGCAAGTTCAAACCGGGCGAGTATACTCCTTTGCCAATTCCGGTCCAAAGTGGGATGATGTTTCAATGGATTTCATTGTTGCTTTGCCACGCACTCAACGTGGTAAGGATGCTATCATGGTGGTGGTTGATCGTTTTTCCAAGATGGCTCATTTTGTTGCTTGCCATAAAACCGATGATGCTTCTAATGTGGCTGATTTATACTATCGGGAAATTGTGAGGTTACATGGCATTCCAAAGACTATTGTGTCGGATCGGGATTCTAAATTTTTGAGCTACTTTTGGAATACATTATGGAGGAAAGTGGGTACAAAATTGCTGTTTAGTACCTCTCACCATCCTCAAACGGATGGGCAAACCGAAGTCACAAACCGAACTTTGGGTACCTTGTTGCGAGGGCTTGTGAGCAAGACACAAAAGGATTGGGATCTCAAGCTTTCTCATGCCGAATTTGCTTATAACCGGTCGCCTACTCATGCTACGGGTCATTCGCCATTTGAAATTGTCTACGGTATTAATCCTTATCTTCCTTTGGATTTAATTCCGTTGCCTAAAGATGAGTTGGTGCATAAAGATGCCGAGTCCAAGTTGAAAGCAATGTTGAAGCTTCATGAGCAAGTCCGTGCGAGAATTGAAGCGTGAATGCACCTTTATAAACGCAAGTCAAGCAAGAATAAGAAGCCAAGGGTGTTTGAGGTTGGAGACTTGGTTTGGGTGCACTTGAGAAAGGAGCGTTTTCCTAGCAAACGAAAGAATAAACTCATGCCTAGAGCGGAAGGCCCTTACAAGATTGTGGGTCGAGTAAACAACAATGCTTACAAGGTTGAACTTCCCGGTGATTATGGTGTTCACGCCACTTTTAATGTTGGTGATCTCTCTCCTTATTTGGATGATGATGGCCTAGCTGAATTGAGGTCAATTCCTTTTCAAGGGGGAGGAGATGATGCGAACCAAGCTAAGGACCAAGCTAATGTCTCGGAATTAGTTGATGGGCTGGACGAGTTGGTTATGAACACTCAAGAGGAGGGTCTGATGTTGGTCCGTAAGTTTCAGCCTTTTAGCTACAATTTTCCTTCTTTTGTTAATTTACTAATTGTGGAGCATGGGAGCTGATGGGGATGGCACGCAACCCAAGGAGGACGGTCCACAAGACGTTTTTAGCTTAACATTTCAGATTATGTTTTAAAATAAAATGTTGGCTTAATTGTTGTTTGTCTAAGTTCAATGAACTAGTAGAGTTTATGATTGTAATTAAGTGAAGAGTAAATGATAAACTCTTCACTTTGCTTGGCTTTGCACGGCTGGTTTGAGGGCTATATAATGCCTCTTTTGCTTGAATAAAATCATTCAGAAATTTGCTAAAAACTTGTGTTTACAAAATCGTTTCTTGCTTAGAAACAAAACTGGTTTTAGTTAGAACGCGATTCTAATTAAAATTCTCGAGTTGTTGATCAATAGGTCTTGGTCTCACTCACTTTGATCAAGTAATAGGTCTTGCTTGTTCAAAACACTATCCCTTATAAACAAAATCCAGAACTGGTCGTACCTAGTACGTTCAGTTCGCCCAAAAACAGTCCGTCAAATTTTACTCTTTTGTTCTTTAAATTACTCAGTTTCAGGTCTGCGCGTACCTAGTACGAACAGTCCACTGCACTGTCCAAATCGTCCTTAAGTCCGCTGCTCAATTCGTATCACATAGTGCTTGTCTTACTGCTGAACTTGCTGCTGCATACTTGGCTTCAGAGGAAGACAAGGCTACCGTCTCTTGCTTCTTCGAACTCCATGTCACAGCCCAGAAACCAAGGCTAAAGACATTGCCGAATGTACTCTTTCGATTATCCACACATCCAGCCCAATCACTATCCGTGAACCCAACAAGCTGAAAGTTTGCCACTTTCGTATACCAAATCCCATACTTCACTGTTCCAGCAACATACTTAAGTATCATCTTTGCTGCGTCAAGATGCTGCATTGTTGGATTATGCATATAACCGGAAAGGCAATATCCAGCCTAGTGTGTGTAAGATAGTTTAAACCCCCTACAAGGCTCTGTACATCCTGCCATCAGCATGCTTGGTTCTATCGTCACGCTGTAATTTTTCATTTACATTCATAGGAGTAGTTGCAACTTCACACTTAGACGTGAAATTTCTTCAACAAATATGTTGCATATTTTTCTTGACAAACAAAGATACCATCTTTCCCTTGTTTTGCCACAAGTCCCAAAAAATACTTTAACAGACCCAAATCAGTCATTTCAAACTCTCATCATGCAAGACTTAAATTCAGAAACCATGGACTGAGATGAACCCATATAGATCATATCATCTACATATAAACAAACCACCAGAAAATTGTTACCTTTCGTCATCAACTAAGCGTTGGCTCATTCTCACCTCTGGTAAATTCACTTTTCCATTTTTCTGGAAAAAAGTATCGATTCTGCTATACCATGCACGCGGAGCCTGCTTTAGCCCATAAAGAGCTCTCCTTAACTTGTAAACTTTGTCTTCATAGCCATTAAGAACAAAGCCTTCTGGTTGAGAGACATAAACCTCCTCTTCTAATTCACCATTTAGAAAAGCGGACTTCACATTAAATTGATACACTGGCAATTGCATTTGAGCAGCAAAAGCGAGAAAAAAACTCTCACCGTTTCAAAACGAGCTACCGGTGAAAAAGTCTCCTCATAGTCCACTCCTTGCTCTTGTGAGTATCCCTTGACCACAAGCCTTGCTTTGTGCTTCTGAATGCTCCCGTCAGAATTGTACTTGGTCCGGAATACCTTGAGCCCAATCACATTTTTGTCTTTAGGTAGATCAACTAGCTTCCAAGTTCCATGTCTCATTTTTTTCTCTATTGCTGACATCTTCTCCTTCATAGCATCTTGCCATACCTCACTCCCGGATGCTTCTTCATAGGTGACAGGGTCGGAGACATATAACGCAAAGTTAGGAGTGATCGATAATGTTTTGGAGATGATTCGCTTTAGGTGCTTGAAGGTGAGTCTGGTGGTTACGAAGTTGGACTGCTAGATTGACTGTTGGATAGCCTAGTTGAGTTATTACTGCTACTGTCAGCATTCAATATGTGTGGTACTGCAGCTACTATCAAATCACCACTCCACAACCATTTTTATGCTTCATCAAATTTGACATCTCGACTTATAATCACTTTACCACTTACGGGGTTATATAACTTATATGCCTTGGAGTCAAAACTATAGCCAACAAATATACATTTTTCAGACTTGCTATCAAGTTTATGGCGTAAATGAGAGGGAACCAAAGCATAAGCTACACACCCAAATACTCTCAAGTGGCTTACCCGAGGTCTGTTGCCCCTCCATGCTTCAAATGGAGTCTGATTTTGGACTGCTCTTGTAGGTGAAATGTTCAACAAGTATACTGCAGTAGCCACAACGTGTACCTAAAAACGGCCAAACGGGTTGGCAACCCTTTCGCCTTGAGCATACTTCTTGCCATCTCCACTATGATTTTATTTTTTCGTTCCGCAATGCCATTCTGATGCGGTGTGTACGGTGCAGTCAATTTCCTTCAAATACCATGTTCTTCACAATTTTTTTTTTTTTGGTCTCACGAAGCGCGCACATAGTCGCATTACAATAGAGGGAAGGGGGGATTTGAACCTGGGACCTATTGTCCACAATACCTCCGTCTTAACCACTAGACTAAGACATCTTCGGTTTGACATCTTCACAAAATTTTATGAACTCATTTGACAAGAATTCTCCACCACGGTTTGTTCGTAGCGTCTTAATATGCCTGTCACTTTGGTTCTCCACCAAAGCTTTGAATTTCTTAATGTACTCAAAAGCCTCAGATTTAAACTTCAAGAAATAAACCCAATTCATACGATTATAATCAATAAACAACAAGAAGTACCTTTAATAATCAATAAACAACAAGAAGTACCTTTAATGGTTTGTATAGCCACTGGACCTTTAATGGTTTTTATAGCCACTGTACCTTTGCCTTCGACCTTAACTTGCTTGTCATCTCCCATCCGAACTTCACCCTTTTGCATCTTATCAAGATCCTTGGACAGACATCTTGACCCAGACATGTGATTCGAGCACCCACTATCCACAAACCACACACTGTCAGTAACATAAGAACCACTAGAATAAGCCGTGAACAACTTACTTTCTCCTTCGACTTCTTCTGTAAAGTTTGCCTTCTACTCTGATACCAAATTATACCAAATGTAGTACAGAATCAAGAGAACAATATATTTGGGGGAAAGCTTTTATTCACTCACACTATAAAATTGAGGTACAACCATGAAATTTATAGGACTAGAAAAACATAAATGACTTCACTAGGAACTTGGAATGTCACCCAATAATGACTCCATAAACTCCATAATAAAAGACCCATAAGAAATCAATAATCATAATTAATAGTCAAGAATTTGAATCAATTCTTAACATGTTGAAGTGACATAGCTCCTGCCTCCTTGAAAGTATCCTTGATTGTCGTGTCAAACATGCCTATGACTCAAAAAATATATATCAAGTGTTGAAGTGACATACCTCCGGCCTCATTGAAAGTATGTAGGTTAGGATTCAATAGAATTGGCAATCGTTAAGAAATGATATTGCTTTCTCGCTAAAAAAATATGGTTATATTGCCTTAATTTTTCATCTAGGCGGGAGGAAATTAGTTATCTATTTGAACTTAGCGATTTTATTGACTATTACTAGCAGAACTAGTGTAACTCCTGTGCAAATGCACGGTATTTTAGATACAGATATTAGAGAATTTGACAATTAATCAAATTAATGCAGTTTACCGTCATTTTGAAAATGGTAAAAAATTTACATATATAATTCCAAGGAGATATTTTATTAACCTTATTTATGTAAATAAAAGTTAAAACAATTATTGATGTTATAAAATTAATTAGGAGATAAATATTGTTTAATAGTAATAAATATAGATAGTCGACATTAATTAATTAGGAAACAAATATTATCCAGTTGAATATCACTTAGGCGGGAAATTTAAGCGGGAGAATTTGGAGATGTGTTAATCTTTTAGTATATAGGGGATGAGCTAAATTTATGAGTCTAAGTGAGATACTGAAATCATCTGTTGGGTACTGCTGGAACTCTAAAGTAGTCTAATACTCTAATCGCCTACATTTTGTGCAGTTTATTTTTTTTATATTTTTTTGGCTTTTTTTAATGGAGGGTTGTATTTATATTACTAGTGTTGCTCTTTTTTTTTTTTTTTTTTTTTTTTTTGCATTCAAGCTTTTTTTGAGCTTGTTCTCATGGCATCATGGCAATGTTTATGCCTGATGTAGTTATGTCGCCGTCTTGTCAAAAGGGAATCGTTTTTTTTTCATCTTTGATGGTTTAAATTGCCGAAGATGTCTATTGTTTGTATCTTATTCCTTACATTAGATGAAGTGCTGGAACTTTCAATTATGAATTTTAATGAATGTATGGCGGCACAATCGCAGGCTTCTTAAGAGGTTAGATTTTCCAGAGATGAAATTCAGCTTGTACTTTTTGGGTTATGAGGTATGTGCATGAAGTAACCTATCTTTTACTACCTAATTGCAGCGATCATGTATTGATAGTTCAATCTGCAAAGATTAGCCGTTCTTTGAAGTACTCGATTTGCTGAAATAGCTGGATGCTAGATATGTGAACTTGATTGTGCACTTTTTGAGACCTTATATTTACTTTTTAAGTTTGGATGCAACGTGAGAAATCGCTGTTTCTTCGTTAAACAAATAAAGTATTACTGTATTATTCTGTAAGTGTACTAGCCACTACGGTGTTGACAACATTAATTTCAAAGAAAGAAAATGATGGGTTTTTTTTTTCCTGTTTTCGAAACATTATTTTAACGAATTTAGGCGAATTGTGCTCATCTAGTTCAAGTTTTTTATATTGTTCTAGTTTGCTTCAGTTATTAGGGGTGGAGAAGAGTGGGCCCAAGAAGCTACTCTAATAAATAAGCTAATATGTGAAACAGTCATGAAACAACCACCGAATTGTAGATTGATCATTGACAATTAGCTTCCATTTTCATTTTGAATACCTTGTTGTGGAAATATAATTTCCTATCTCCCTTTAGTTCTAGTTATCTAGGTAAAGCAACGCACCTAGCAGCCCTTACGCTAACAATAATCTGGACTACGCGCTCTAGGTTCAATTGCACGGCAGAAAATAGCTCCGGGAAAGCAACAAGGGCAAACACATGTAAATACAAGCAGTCCACACTTTAGTTTGTTTGCTCATTACAATTGAACAACAATGATTTTCTATGCATTTGATGAATTTTAGTGGCTACAAATGTAATAATGAGGAGAACATTTGATGCATTCACCAAAATTTCCATTAGATCTTAGATGGGTAATAATTCAACTAGGTGATCAATCTAGTAGAACAGCCAATAACCATGAGATTCAAATGAGAATCTTAGTTTGAGGAGGCGCAAGGCGCAACGAGGCGATGAGGGGTCAAAGCGATGAGGCGCAAGGCGCAAGGCGAATGCGCACGCCTTTTGAACGCGAGGCGCATCTTTTTTTGTATGAGCCTCTAAACTAATTCTACACACTAAGCATCACTAAAAACATAGATTCACATCATAAATATATTAAAGGGAAGAAAATTACGTTCTATATCACATATCATTCGTTAAATTAAGCGTTAAATACTTGTACCTAATTAACCATTGTATCCAAAACAGCACATAAGGCAAAAACATAAAGGCAAACTACTCTAGAAGTTAAAAAATGAAAAGATAAGAGAGCAATTAAAATTACAAGCAAATGCGTAGAAGAGAGAAAGTCAGTAGAGGAATTAACAAGTATATAAGCAAGGAGAGAAGAAGAGGGGGAACTGAAATTATAAGAAAGAAAACATGAAAGGAAACAGATGCTTAATAACAGCAGTCAAAGCAAGAGATTTAAAAAAAAATGTGAAGAAGAAGAAAAAGAGAAACTTGCAGTAGAAAATTGAAAGAAGTAAACGCTGATTAGGTTGTACTTCTAAAAAATTAGGGTTAAAAGAGTGTTATTTTGTAATAAAATAAAACTTTATTAAAAAGGAGTTAGCGTATGTGCTTGACATGTGACTATTTATGAAACAAAGCTTGTCAGCGCCTCCAGTTAAGAAGGCGCGCCTTTTTGCGCCTAGGGCATCACCTTGAGGCGCTCGCCTTTTAGGGCCTTTTGAACACAGACTCGCCTAGTTGCTGTAATGCCCTAGCATCATCGCCTACCCTCGCCTCGCGCCTAGGCGCGCCTGAGGCGCGCTTTTTTAAACTAAGATGAGAATAGTTAACATTATTCAAGAGTGTAAAAGAGAGAGTAGATTAGTAGAAGTCTTACAATCTTAACAATCCGATGGTTTCAGTTGTTCAATCCCAGATAAAGGGTTTAGCCTTCCATGGAGAGGATCGACATAATCTTGATTTTCTAATGATGGAAAATGAAAGCTCCCAAATAATTACAAGAGTTCTAAAGGAATTCTTTTATGGTAATGTGTTGGATTATCCCTAAACACTAGAATTACTAGAGTTATAACAGTAAAAAACATAACAAAGGAAGCTCAGAAGTCGCAGCTCCAATCTGCTGCACTGTGCTGCGTTTGCCATGCCATGCGGCACCTCCGTTTCAGCTTCTCTTCGTTTCTCGCCTTGATTTCGAGCTTTGACTGCAACTTTGGGCCTTGACTTGACACTAATCATTAGCTCCGTGCTTCTCCTAGCCCATTACAAGACACTCAAACCAAACTTAAGTAATCCTGACATCATACTTAACTACCTCCTTTAATCACCTAATTCCGCACATATACCACTACAGCCAATAGACGCAATTTAGCTCAGAAGTACACCACCAAAGCATCACCTAATTCCGCACATATGCCTCTAATGTCACTTGACGCCATTTAGCGCAAACATACACCTCCGAAGCACCTAAAGTAGCATGAAATGTCCTCCATTAATCTTGAATGGGAAGTCCCTGTTAATGTTGGCTTAACTTTGTTCAGGATCTTCAATCAGCTCCAAGTGATCCAGTTGACCGTACTGTCTGGACCTTTAGTAAGAAAGCTACGATCGAACTTACTCAGTGAGTGTTTTAGTTTTCATGTCGGCCATGCCTCGAGCTCTATCACATTATTTACTGCTATTGCCCACTTATTTGTATCTGATCGACGGATTGCCTTGCAGCAACTGGGGTACAGAGAGTGATCCCGAATTCAAAGGTTATCACAATGGCAACTCAGAACCGCGTGGCTTTGGTATGACTTGATAGTGTTTAAAAATTAATACAGCTTTCTATCCGTTCCAATGTTCAAGAGCCCTTTGTTTTTTCTTACACACATATATTTGGTTATTCATTACTTATAGTGTGGAGGGTACATAGGTGTTGCTAGTTCTGCTATTTGGAAGTGTGATATGGACATAAAGGTTATCTGAATTCATTAGCTTCAACTGTTAGACATGGATATGTGCCCGAGCATCATATTTTTATATTTCGAAAAGTTAAATTCATTTTGAACTGAAGCCCAAGTGTGTTATCCATGTTGAAGTTTTTGTATGTGACACGGTCATTGAAAAGAGCATAAAGAAGTGTAGACTAGTAACATTTTTTTTGAATTTGTTTTGAAAATATTGTTCAAAAATAAATAAAAATTATCAGTTGGTTGGTTTTCAAAATATTTGTTGATTTGGTGTACACGTGGCTTAGATTTAGGGTAACTAGGATCATGGAAGAGCAGCCACGTAAAGCATGACGACTTTAGCATAAAGTCGCCACCCTGTACTCTCCAGACAATTTTCAATCAAGTTTTTTTTTAGCATAGTTGGTCATTGCTTAATTACCAAGTCTTGAACTTTTGGCGTAACTAAGAAACCAACTTTTTAGCCCAATACCACACCATGAATGACTTTCCTATGCACTAATATATACTAGTAATTCTCTATTAGATTGTGATCTGCCGACCCAGTTCGACGAGTACTACTTTCCGAGCATTATTTAAAAAAAAAGTCCATTTTTTATTGATATGAGGCATATTGGCAGTCTAGTTTGGATATGAGGCTTTTATACTTCACAGTTCACACTTCCATTGTGGCAGATTTCTGAAATTTATTTCCAAGAATATCAGATAAATGGGCATGAACATATTTAGAGTGGTGAGGGTAAGTAATATGTTATGGGCAGTTGGGGTAGGTAATTGATGTATTGTGATACTGCCACAGCTGCAAGAAGAATGCCACTTCTGTTTCAAAAATTAAGTTCAAGTGAATAAAACATCTGATTCATAAAGTTATCCTCGAGGTATGATCAGCTAAGGAGGTATGACAATAAGGGCGAGACTCGAGAGGGGGAAGTTGTTATTGCATGCCTGTGGCACATTTCTAAAGGGGTTTCGTTTAGGATAGATTGTAAAGAAGGTGACCTCTTGTTGGGATAATGAGCAGAACGTCGATAACAAGCGTGGTTTATTTTATGTAATGTTAAATCTTAAATGTCAATCTCAATTCCTGGAGTTTGTGCACCATCGCCTTTATTGTGTCAGAGTTGCATTGCTATATGTTTTGGTTCAATCGATGATGAGTATATTGAATTCTAAGCAACTGTATACCTTCACAGGACATATTGGAATTACTGTTGATGACACTTACAATGCATGTGAAAGATTTGAGCGCTTAGGCGTGGACTTTGTAAAGAAGCCTGATGACGGTAGGTCTTTTGGTTCCTGTATATCTGATGAAAATATCAGCTTCCTTTCACAATATGTTGTTTTAACTGGGCCATGTACATTACTACCTCCATGGCACATCAGGCCATTTATTTGTGTGTGTGTGTGTGTGTGTGTGTGTGCTATGACTATTATATGGTGGTGTCATGATCCAATTGCAGGTAAAATGAAAAGGATTGCGTTCATAAAGGATCCTGATGGCTATTGGATTGAGATCTTTGACCTGAAGACAATCGGAGATGTTACTTCTGGTGCTTCTTAATGTATACTTGTAAGTGAAACTTAGTTGCTATATGTTAAGGAGTTATCCCTTCAATGTTCTTATCAAAGATGTAGTGTTTACTATGTCGCACGTGATGGTCTGACTTATTGACGGAGCTCAATTTATTGCAGAGAGTGATGGAAAATAAAGAGAATGTAATGAGTTGATGTTGATGCGAAAGGAGCTGGCTATATGGACGGACCTGAGCTCTGTTTCTGTCGAGTATTCTAAAACTTGCAAATCATACCACATGTTTATTAGTTGACACTACGACCCAGTTTATGTTTTAGTGGTTTATTGTTAACCCGTTATAACTTTTGAGTTCTGGCCCAATCTGTGTCTAAATATTACTTACTTTTCACCTTGTTTAATTTCCTTAAAACTCCACACCCTGAATTTGCCTCCCTCTACCATCATGTCTAAGCTAGTTTCATGTGTCTGCAAGTTGTGCTTTGTGAGTGTCGCATCAACGGATTTGGGTTCCTGACTTGGCTCTACCTCATTAATTCATGTGAAGCACTAGCAGGTTTAAGTCAAGTAAAAGTACCCTAAGGTTACTAACTAATGTAGATAGCGAAGTTAGGGGTCGAACTATCTAAGGTTAGAAGTTCTCGCAAATTAATTATACCTTTTAGATGTACAACCTAACATGTGACGCTATTATTAGGCTTGTTCTATTCAATTATCCTAGCCTCAATTAGTCTTAATCCGGTCGGTGAAAATCTTATTTTGCATGAATGGTTAATTAAGCAGTAATCAATTAGCTAGATTTAAAACAATGATCAAATGATAGTTCATGTAACGATATCAATTACAATCCATTAGATTTATATCTGTCTAACCTTAGAAAATAATTAGGTACTCATGCTAAACAAATAAACAATAGTCAGATTTAAAGGAAACATAGTTAAGAACATGAATTAGATGAACAAAGACGTAATTAAATCGAGGAATTAACTTAACAAAAACTTGAATTCTTACAACCAAATGATTAGATGCAGTCTTTACCTCTCTAAACTATGTTATTCTCGCTCTAAAAGTTTGAAGAAGTTTATCAAATTCTCAAAATTGACTATCTATATCTAGGTCAATGGAAGAAGAAATTACAAAGCCAATTGCAGATCATCGCCAAGTGAAATTTCTCCTAGGTGAATTTTCACCTGCAGTGACATTACATATGTTGGTCCAAAAACGGCCGACGGGTCGGGTGAAGTTTTGCCCGGCCGGGCGAAATTCGTCCGGTTGGGTGAAATTTCACCCGACGGCGACAAGTGCTCAATTGCGCCAACATCGCTTTGTGGGTTCGTTATTTGTTCTTTATCATCGTTCTTGTCCTGAATGTCGTCTCGCCACGCTTCCATGTGATGTCCCTAAAGAAGTACGCATAACTACATGTAAATAACCTCGGAAATGCAAAAAGGCGCAACGAGTGAGATGAGACCGGTTTTGGCTAAAACTAGTTAATAATGCCTAAATTACACGTTTTAAGACGATAAAAGGATGGTCGAAATGTCCAAATATGGGGGTGAAAAATAGATTTATCAAATATCCCCACACTTTAACCTTACTAGTACTCGAGTAAGTGACAAAACTAAGGACACGACCCTTATCTAGAGATGAGATGCCATTGAACATCATCTTGGAAGTTGAGTTTCTTTATGTTCGGGGCATAGACTTTATGAGCCCCTTTCCCACTTCTCACGGAAACAAGTATATCTTCGTTGTCGTCGATTATGTATCTAAGTGGGTCGAAGCCCAACACCAACAAACGACTCTAAGGTTGTCATAAAGTTCTTCAAAGTTATCATTTTCCCAAGGTTCGGTGTGCCAAGAATAATCATTAATGATGGGGTACTTAACCCACGTGAGCACAAAGTGAGAATGTTTAGAGATAGAAAGAGAAAAGGAAAGGAAAAACAGATCTAGGATTTTTACGCAGAAATCATGGAAGTTAGCACCACTAAACATTATGCTCCTTCTTTAGAGCCACAAAATCTAAGCACTAATCCACCAAACACGACTGTGGTTACTGAAATAATTACTACAGCAAATCCAAAAATACGATCTTGGTGCTACATGTTGCAGAATTATCCAAAACTCGCAATATTCATGATCTAGTGGGTGTGGCTGTAACACCCCCAAATAGCGGGAAGCCTTTAGCAAGGCCTTTCTAGCATTTGAAGGCGTCACACATTTTGGTTGGCCAAGGAAATGAAAAAAAATACAGCTATTTGAAACAACATTTATTAAATAGCTACATTTAAATGATAAATATATTACATTACAAGTACAAAAGCCTCATGGCCCAAATTTTACAATCCGAAACATAAAGGAACTAGGTGAGGACTCACAATGTGAAATCCCGCTCCAAGCCTCCCGCTCATCATCAATAAGCAAACCAACTTGTCAAATCAACTGCTCCCAATATGATTGGAAATATCATATGGATCGACACAGGCCACCCTGTAAATAGGTGACAATTACATAGACACAACCACATCAGTTTTAATAATATAAATGATTACATAAATCCCAAATACACATATAATCCAAGTATCCAACACACATATCCGTAATCCACATCCGACTCATATCACCACACAATCTCCACCACACCAGTGACGGCATCACAACACCGCCACCAACCCCTGCCGGACTGCACCGCAGCACGGAGTACATGAGTATGCACCGCAGCGCGAACCCGGTAACCTGAACCATTTATGTGGACATCCTTCTTGAGGGTGGGTCCCTCCAAGAAGCAATCTCAGGCGTAAAGTCGACTCCCCACATGAACCTCCCCACTAGAACATGTACACCCGCGGTGTACACTTCCAACACCACCACTACATCCAATCCACACAAGTTAAAGACAAATATTCTACAAGTATTACAAATCAACAACAACACAATAATCATCATTAATGTTATAATCCACCATAAACATATCTTAATCACCACAATATCAAGAGTATCCAATTATCATGAACAATTCATCAAAACACATGTAAACAATCATAATATTGAAACCGAGAAGGAAAATCCTACCTTTTAGCAAAGTCTTCACAAGACAAGCAAAGATTAGAAATCTTCTTCTACAAAGTCTCCACCTACAATTATAGAGTATAATCTATCACAAATGTGTTCTAGGATAAAATATAAGTGTACATTGACTACTACTATCATTAGATGGCATTAATTAACCTTAAACCCAATTAATTACGAAAACCTCTAATTTATAGGGTTTTGTGGTTTTAAATGAAAGTATTGAAAATAAAAGAATAACGGTTGAGGATTACTCACTAGATGATGGGGAACAAAAATATGTGAGTGCAATCTTCAAATTCTTCAAGATGAGAAGTAGATCTGTAATTTGGTGTAATGAAGTGTAGAGAGATGCGGGAGAGATTTTAGAGAGAGAAATTTAGGGTTTAGAAATAAATAGAAATCTGATTGTAAGCCTTATATACTAAAACCCAAAAAGGGAATCTGGCCCCCGTAAAATATTAGACTGACCTGTCTCACTCGGTCGAGTAAGCTAAGCACTCGATCGAGTGGACAGAGCACTCAGTCGAGTTTGCAAGCCACTCAGCCGAGTGTCACATGATCAGACCCTGGCCACTACTACTCTCTCGGTTACCTCACTCGGTCGAGTAAGACAGCACTCAGTCGAGTGGTACCTTACACTCGTTCGAGTGTGTTTCACAGAAATGAGGGGTATTACAGTGGCACTTATAATCTTGATAGTGTAGCTGAGGACGATATTGGAGGCTGGACTAAACAGCAGGGAAAGAAAAAGATAGGTTTTTTGCCTTTTATTAAGGAAGAATGTAACATCCACATTTAAGTAGGAGCCTTTAACAAGACATTCCCGATTAAATAGAAGTGTTACCATCTCGGTAATCGAGGCAATGATAATAAAATCAAACAATAATAAAGTACTTTAATATAAATATTACAACATTAACCGAAACTGTCTCAACAAAACTGAAACATGATTTGATAATCCGATTACATGCTTGTCAATAAATAATATTTGAATTCAAAACAGGATACTAACGTCTGACAGAACACTGGACGAAAATATGAGACTAGACTCAAATACGAGACTAGACTCGCGAAAGACTCCGTCGTCTCGCCTCATGTCCCAGCACAGCATCCACATAAGCTCTTATTAAAACCTGCTAAATTAAACTGCTCCCCATATGACCGGAAATTATCGAATGAATCAACACAGGGCACCTCGAAAATAGGTGACAATTGACAAAAGACATAAACACATCAACCACTGGTTGAGTAGGGATATAAACAATAACATACCAATAATAATAATGACGATAATGAAAACTAACAATAGACTAAATACTGAAGCAACCAAATGAATAATAACACAGTGATTGCGAGTGACCGGTTTCCCATCTTTTACGAGCCAATCGTCACCCCTGTCAGCAAATATGGCACAACTCCCTGGCACCGTACTCATACCAATATGGTACACTCCCTCTTCGTACCAACTCAATCACATCACCGCCATACACACTGCCATAGTTCTCTGTCACCGTGCCTCATTATGCAATACACAATGGCGCATGATGGTGGCTTTTGTCGCCTAAGCCTATCAAACAAATTAATCGTACAACCAAAACTATGTAGTAGAGAAGTAGGGTGCCGAATCCACAAGGATGGTGTGTTAGAAATGGTTTATAAGTCTTTGTCCTCGTTTTAGTCTAGTCGGTCGGAAAGGTTGATTTAAGGTCTAAGCTAAAAACATGATATAAGCAAACAACTAAGCAAACTAATGCAAGGTAAAAACAATGAGAGAAAATGCTAGGGTCTCAGGGTCATTCAAGTAGGAGGGGTCTAGTCTAAGTCGATATAAAAGATGGAACGAAGAATGAAGTCTAGGTGTGTCTCTATCTCTCGATATAATACGGTCCTTGGGTCAAACCTAGTTGAACTCTCGTCCTAACTAGTCCTAACTCACGTATCTAGTGCGGTCTAACTAATCTCGACTCTCGACGTAGGCAAGTCAAACCAAATAAGGAAGGCCAAACTTTCGTCCAAACAATCCCACAAACATGTTCAAAACACAAGATAAGAGGCAAATTGTAACAACCCCATACTCCAAGTGCCTTACCAGGACCACTCAGGTATGAAGACATTACCATCTCGGTTACCCGAGGCAATGATAATCAAATAACAAAGAAGAAACAACGTTTAATTATAAATACTTAGCGAAGAGTTACAATTCTCAAAACCAAACCAAAAGTACGATACATGTTCTCAAACTGACTGTTCTAACTGAAATGTAAATAAACTAATAAGCTACAGCGGAAGACTCCTATCATCATGTCGTGGCCATCCCGGCTATCCCAAGTACTCATCTCAATACTGCTCAATATCCGCTCACCATCCCCGAATGGATCACCGCAGTTTACAAAACAACACGGGGTCGTACTAATCACACAATTCAATATATATTAACAATAAGATAAACAGACGACTTTATCATCACACACACAATCACGCCAAATCCAATCATCTCAATCACCGATCGTCCCTTTGGACCGACCACCGCCGATGGGGGACCGCGGCCGTACCCACCAAATCCCCGCTCCACATAGTGAGCGATAACCCTGTCCATTAATGTGCACATCCCTTCGGTGGCGGGTTCCACAGAAGGCGAAACTAGGGCGTGAAGCCACTCCCGCAAGTGACCCCCTCGCCGAGGCCACGCCTCGCGAACCATCAACAACGATCACAACCACAATCACAATACAATTACTATATCAAACAACCAAACACAACACATCAACCAATATCCCATTATGGGACTAATACTGAGTAGGAAATCCTACCTGGTAAGCACACAATCGACGGTCTCTCTCTTGAATCAAAAAGCTTCCTCTATGAACCCTCCTCCTATCATACAACACATAAAGGCTACCAAATCACATACTACACATAAACCCCCAAATCTCTAAATTAAGGTTTAACAAAATCAAAGGAAAGACAATAAAAAGGGTACATAGATCTTACCCTCGACGCAAGGAACTCAACGGTATAATCAACGCTAAGAACTGACCTTCCAAACTCCGGGTATTGCTAATAATGCGATTAGGATGAAGAACTTGCTTGCTTTCTCTCTTAAACAGTAATTTAGGTTTTGCAAAAGTGATTTAGAATAATGACGACAAAGCTTATATACCTTAATCGCATAATTAACAAAACCCGAGAAAACTCCCCTCAAAACCGCTACTCGATCGAGTACCCGAGGTACTCGATCGAGTACCCCCTTACTCGATCGAGTGCCCCTACCTACTCGATCGAGTACCCAACAGTCGAAACTTTTCTAAAACGCAACTTACCCTTACTCAACAGAGTAAGGCCTACTCGATAGAGTACCCCAAGACTTATAAATACGGAGTATTACAGTCTTCCCTCCTTAAAAGGAACTTCGTCCCCGAAGTTCAACCACTACTAAACAAAAGTACTCCCATAACATTCCCGACTCAACAACCATACAAAATTCAACATAAAACATGTTACTAACCCAACTTATCCCGACAAACATCCCGACACAACATATAAAAGGGGTATAAAACTCTTAAAAACTGTTCGCGATCATCTCCTACCCCCCTAAAAGAAACAAGGTTACGTCCCCGTAACCATACATACCTGATAAAAAAGGAAAGGGTAACGCTCTTTCATAGCCTCCTCTGGCTCCCATGTAGCTTCCTCGGTCTCGTGGTTAGACCAAAGGATCTTGAGCAGAACTGTCTCACCACTCCTAGTCTTTCTAACCTTTCGGTCTAGAATCTGTTTAGGCACCTCAAGATATGATAAGGACTCATCTAGCTCTAAGTTCTCGACCTCTAACACATGTGACGGGTCACTCACATACTTCCGCAGCTGCGATACATGAAACACATTATGCACTCTCTCTAATGCAGCTGGTAAAGCCAGACGATATGCAACTTCCCCAACCCGCTCTAAGATCTCATACGGCCCTATAAACTTCTGACTTAGCTTGCCTTTCTTCCCAAATCTCATAACCCCACGCATAGGAGACACTTTCAGAAGAACCTTATCCCCAACCTGAAACTCTATATCCCGGCGATGTAGATCTGCATAACTCTTTTGCCTATCCCGATTTTTGCTCTCATCCGTTCCCGATCATCTTAACTGTTCCACCATCTCATGCACCATCTCTGGTCCTAAAACCACTTTGCCTCAAAGACTATCGTCCCAACAGATTGGACTCCTACATCTTCTCCCATACAAAGCCTCAAACGGTGTCATACCAATACTAGTGTGATAGCTGTTATTGTAAGAAAATTCTATCAAGTCCAACCTCTGCTCCCAGCTACCACCAAAATCCATCACACAAGCTCGCAACATATCCTCAAGAGTCCTGATTGTTCTCTCAGTCTGCCCGTCTGTCGCAGGATAAAATGCTGTACTCATCTTCAAAGTTGTTCCCAACGATTCTTGCAACTCCTTCCAAAACCTCGATATAAACCTCGCATCTCTGTCAGACACTATGTCCTTAGGGACTCCATGTAACTTAAGCACGTTCTTTCGATAGGCCATAGTCAATTGTGCCTTAGTCCATGTATCTTTCATCGGAACAAAGTGAGCTGACTTGGTCAGTCGATCCACTATTACCCAAATCATGTTGTTATCTTGTTGACTCTTTGGCAAACCCACAATGAAGTCCATGGAAATGGATTCCCACTTCCACTCAGGTACCTCTAAAGACTGAATCTTACCTTGTGGTCGTCGCTGTTCCCCTTTAACTCTCTGGCATGTCAAACAACGGGACACAAACTCAGCTGTCTCTTTCTTCATCCCAGGCCACCAAAACGTTTTCTTCAAATCCTTGTATAGCTTGTCACCACCCGGATGTACTGAATATGGTGTGCAATGTGCCTCTGTCATGATAGTCTTTTTGAACTCCTCATCATTAGGAACACACCACCTACCATCAAACCTCAAACTACCATCTGTATGAATAGAAAACCGGGACACTGTCCCTTTCTCTACTCCAGCTCTCCACTCCACTATCTTAGGGTCCAACGCCTGCTTACCTCGAATATCATCATAAAACTCAAGCTGTACTGTCATATCACCCATGGCATCTCCTTTCTGCATCATATGTATCCCAAAGCTCGCTACCTCATCTCTCAGCCTCATCAAAGATAGAGCTGTACACAGAGAATGTACACTCTTCCTACTCAAAGCATCAGCTACAACATTGGCCTTCCCTTCATGGTAGATGATTTCCATGTCATAATCGCCAATCAGCTCCATCCACCTCCTCTGTCTCATGTTCAACTCCTTCTGAGTGAAGATGTACTTGAGACTCTTGTGATCAGAAAATACCTTAAAGATTGCTCCATAAAGGTAATGTCTCCAAATCTTGAGAGCAAACACCACAGCCCCCAACTCCAGATCATGAGTAGGGTAGTTCTCCTCATAAGGCTTCAATTGCCTAGAAGCATAGGCAATTACTTTACTATTCTGCATCAACACACATCCCAACCCATTCTTCGAGGCATCTGTATAAACCTCAAAGTTCTTGGTCCCTTCAGGCAATGCTAAGACAGGAGCTGTGGTCAAACGCTCCTTTAATGTTTGGAACGCCGTCTCACAACTCTCATCCCAACGAAACCTGTTCTCTTTCCTCATCAATGCTGTCATAGGTCTAGCTATATTGGAGAAATCCTTCACGAACCGTCTGTAGTATCCAACTAAACCCAAGAAACTCCTAACCTCGGCAACATTCTTTGGTGCTTCCCACTTTGTCACTGCTTCTATCTTCGCCGGATCCACAGCTACCCCATCTTTAGAGATCACATGCCCCAGAAAAGAAACTTTCTCTAACCAGAACTCACACTTGGATAGCTTAGCATACAACTCGTGATCCCTCAAAGTTTGCAACACGATCCTTAGATGCTCCTCATGCTCCTCCTTAGTCTTAGAGTAGACTAAGATGTCATCGATAAATACCACTACAAACTGGTCCAAGAACTGTCTGAAGATTCTATTCATCAAGTCCATAAACACTGCCGGTGCATTAGACAACCCAAACGGCATCACCACATACTCATAATGGCCATACCTCGACGTGAGACTTTGGTATGTCCACCTCTCTAATCTTCACCTGATGGTACCCCGACCTCAAATCAATCTTAGAAAAGACTGATACACCACTCAACTGATCAAACAGGTCATCTATCCTTGGCAAAGGATACTTGTTCTTTATCGTCTCTCGGTTCAGCTCCCTGTAATCTATGCATAACCTCAAACTCCCATCTTTCTTCTTCACGAAAAGAACTGGTGCTCCCCACGACGATACACTTGGTCTAATGTATCCCTTCTCTATCAAATCATCCAACTGCTTCCTAAGCTCCTCCATCTCCTTAGGACCCATACGGTACGGTGCCTTAGAGATTGGCCCCGTCCCTGGTTTCAACTCAACGGTGAAATCTATCTCCCTCTTTGGTGGCAACCCCGGAATCTCCTCTGGAAAAACATTTGCAAACTCTCCCACCACTGGTATCTCATCAATTGTCGGACTCTCTATCCGGTCATCTCTCACATGGCACAAGATCAAAGGACATCCCTTCCTCAGATAAGACTTCAAGGTGACAGCTGCAATCAACTTAACTTTGGGTTTGACTAGAAACCCACGATAAGACACACTAACACCCTTAGGACCTCTTAAAGACACTTTCTTTTGATGACAGTCTATCTTAGCTTTATACTTTCCTAACCAATCCATCCCGACTATCATCTCAAAACCATCAAAAGGAAACTCTAGCAAGTCTACAGGTAGATCAACTTGCCCAACTATCATAGATACATCTCTAAACAATCTCCCACATGATACAGACTCACCCGAAGGTATAAAAACTCGCTCACTAACAGACTCATATACCCTCAAACCCAACTGTTTAACATGACTCGAAGACACAAACGACTGAGAAGCCCCCGAATCAAACAAAACAAAGGTAGGAATACCATTTACAAGAAAAGTACCGGAGATAACGTGCGCATCTTCCTCGGCTGCTTTCTTCTCCATCATGAATAACTTGCCACTGGTCTTCTGCCCACCTCCCTGGACAGTACTGGCTGATGTGGTCGGCTTAGCACCCGACCCTTGATTGTTGTTGTTGTTCGTTGGTGGTTTCTGATAAGAATTACCGCCGTTGCGGTTGCCTCCACTCTGGTAACTCTGACTTCCCCGGTTTGGCCATGATCCAGCCGGTCTGTTGCTCGCGAAGCTCTATGCAGGTCTCTGGAAAGATCCCGGTGCACTTGTGCACTCATGTCTCTTGTGGCCTACACCACCACAGCTATAGCAGGTCACTCCCCAACTATTACTCACACTTCCACGGCCGCGCCCAAAGGAAGCCCCAAAGATCGAACACGACCCGGAAGAAAATCCCTTAGATCGATTGTGGTTGCCTTTCTTGTGATTAGACTGGCCACCACCCTCGCTCTCAGACTTCCTTTTCTCACCACCTGACCTCTCCTGAGCCATCTCCACCAACCTCTTAGCTCTCCCAGCCCTCTCATAAGCTTCCTTAACATCAGTAAGGATCCCCACGGGTAACTTATCCATAATCTTAGGGGTCAACCCCCTCTCAAACCTCAACGCCAGGTTATCCTCACTCAAACCCATATCCTCAAAGATACCTAGACTTCTCATTGAATTGCCGTAGTACTCGGCCACAGACATCTCAGCGGTCATCTTAAAACTGTCAAACTCTTCCCTCAACTTACTTCTCACATGTTCCGATACAAACTCCTTCCTCACAGCCCTACGAAACTCCTCCCAAGGTATAGCAGGTAACCCTTGGCTTGTATATATCTCCTTAGCACTCACTTTCACTGTATCCCACCACTTGCCAGCTGCCTCCCTCGGATAGAACGCACTGTTCCACTCTCATCTCATCGGGACGGTGAACCAAATCTAATATGTTCTCCATCTCTCTCAGCCAACTATCAAGAAGGTTAGGTTCCCCAACTCCCTTGTACTCTTTCGGGTTAAACCTCGCGATATAGAGGTTGATTTTAGAATGATCAACCTCCTTCTCCTTATCCTTATCCTTATCTTTCCCCACAGTCTTTAAAGCCTCAGTGAGAGCATCCTGATGCTCCAACATCTTAACGATGTCATCTATGTTCATAAGCTCAGCTCTTGCGTACAAAGCAGTCTTCTTGGGCGGCATCTTGAAACTATATATAAGAAAGGGTAGACATAAACACACGTACTAAACCTCAAAACATGAAAACACGCTGCCCAGAACCTACTCGATCGAGTTCCCACACACACTCGATCGAGTAACGGGCTACTCGATCGAGTGCCCAACATACTCGATCGAGTACCCAAACATCAGACCCCAAACAGACCTTCTGATCTCTTACATACTCGACCGAGTAGCTAGATCGAGTGACCCCCTACTCGATCGAGTACCCCTAGTTACTCGATCGAGTACCCAAAAACACGATTCTGGACTCAAAATCGTCAAAAACCCACCCGATCGAGTCAGTCCCACTCGATCGAGTCATGCCAACTCATAAAAGCTACCCGCATGCTACGTCATATGCTAACATGCTAAACTTTATAAAACTACATTATATCATAACTAAACATGCTACGCATCTTTTCATACGATCTACGAGATCACTTCATCATGTTATTAAATGCCACATTGTAAAACATTCAACATGCTATCATTCCATCAACAGTTTCCACATATTTCATTAACCTTTCTTTCACATTCTCAACCTTCTACTTCGAACATCCAACAATTAACACATTTCATCACATTCTTACACAAGTTAACCAAACACACATACGACTCGACAAACACTCCCCCCATGTGACCGGTTCAAAATTGTAGGGCGACTTCGCGACTTTAGGACGTCTCCCAAGCCTTTGCATTAGCTCCTACAACTTTTACCCCGGGTTCATTTTAATTGACTCCCTATGTTCATTAGGTTCATTGGTTACAGGTTTCAGGATCGTCGCTCTGATACCATTTGTAACACCCCCATACTCCAAGTGCCTTACCAGGACCACTCAGGTATGAAGACATTACCATCTCGGTTACCCGAGGCAATGATAATCAAATAACAATGAAGAAACAACGTTTAATTATAAATACTTAGCGAAGAGTTACAATTCTCAAAACCAAACCAAAAGTACGATACATGTTCTCAAACGATGTTCTAATCGAAATGTAAATAAACTAATAAGCTACAGCGGAAGACTCCTATCATCATGTCGTGGCCATCCCAGCTATCCCAGTACTCATCTCAATACCTGCTCAATATCTGCTCACCATCCCCGAATGGATCACCGCAGGTTTACAAAACAACACCGGGGTCAGTACTAATCACACAATTCAATATATATTAACAATAAGATAAACAGACAGCTTATCTGTCACACACACAATCACGCCAAATCCAATCATCTCAATCACTGACTGTCCACTGGACCAGCCCTGCCAGTGGGGGACCGCAGCCGTACCCACCAAATCCCCGCTCCACATAGTGAGCGATAACCCTGTCCATTAATGTGCACATCCCTTCTGTGGCGGGTTCCACAGAAGGCGAAACTAGGGCGTGAAGCCACTCCCGCAAGTGACCCCACTCAGCCGAGGCCACGCCTCGCGATCCATCAACAACGATCACAACCACAATCACAATACAATTACTATATCAAACAACCAAACACAACACATCAACCAATATCCCATTATGGGACTAATGCGAGTAGGAAATCCTACCCGGTAAGCACACAATCGACGGTCTCTCTTCTTTGAATCAAAAAGCTTCCTCTATGAACCCTCCTCCTATCATACAACACATAAAGGCTACCAAATCACATACTACACATAAACCCCCAAATCTCTAAATTAGGGTTTAACAAAATCAAAGGAAAGACAATAAAAAGGGTACATAGATCTTACCCTCGACGCAAGGAACTCAACGGTATAATCAACGCTAAGAACTGACCTTCCAAACTCCGGGTATTGCTAATAATGCGATTAGGATGAAGAACTTGCTTGCTTTCTTTCTTAAACAGTAATTTAGGTTTTGCAAAAGTGATTTAGAATAATGACGACAAAGCTTATATACCTTAATCGCATAATTAACAAAACCCGAGAAAACTTCCCGTAAAACCGGCTACTCGATCGAGTACCCGAGGTACTCGATCGAGTACCCCCTTACTCGATCGAGTGCCTCAGCTACTCGATCGAGTACCCAACAGGTCAGAAACTTTTCTAAAACGCAACTTACCCTTACTCGACAGAGTAAGGCCTACTCGATAGAGTACCCCAAGACTTATAAATACGGAGTATTACACAAATAAACATTTAGCATTCAAACACAACTCAAATCAAACCTATTAGTCCCACAAGAGCTTCCCCTTAACCCTAGTTTAATCTACTCACTAAATATAATTAAACTAAATTAATCATGCTACCCACTAACATTAAACATAAAATAAATATAAGTAACACAATAAAGATACAAAATTTAAACTAATTACCAACTAAAATTGGAATAAACATAAAAGGGAAATAAATGATATAAAAGATAAAGGAGAAAGAAATTATACCAACTATGAATTATATTAGGCATGAAAATGATAGATCTTGAAAATCGATTACAAAAGACTTGATCTTGTGATTTAATTAAAGACTAATCCCCCTACTACTAAAAGATTAAGGAATCTAAAAAAAAAAAAAAACAATTCCGCCCAAGTGATGTACTACTTTGGAATATTTACATTCTTATTAATTGGTCTCACTAGAATATTTACTATTACACAATATTTGTCTCTTAATTAATTTTAGGGTTATTTAATCGAAATACTCCAAACTATTGAGCTACTTCTCAAATTACTCCAAACTTTGATTTAACTAGCAATATACTCAACTATTACACCCCTTCGCTTTTAATAGAATCGTCTCATTTTCAACCTAAAGTAACAGGTAAACATAGTGCGGGACCCACAACTTCTTCTTCTTTCCCAAACTTGCTTCCATTAATGTTACTCCTTCTACCAACTTCCTCCATCTTCAATTTTTTAAGACCAACTTTTCTCCAATATACAACGCAAACCCATGTACCACCATTTACAATTAAACTCCAACTTCATTTTCTTCATTCTTTCTCCTGCATTTTTTGTTGCAATTTAAATCACCTCTCTACCATTAGAACCTATACATCACCCTCCTAGATCCTATTACCGTTCATACATCACCCTTTTAACCACCACCTACCGCCTATTTTTTACAGCAATTTCAACCATCATTCACCACGACCACCCATATTTCGCTGCCATATACAACTGTTGACCACCATTCTTCACCTTCGCATCCTCCTCTACACTGCTTTGTCTACAAATAGAGGTCGCGACCCTCTCTGCTTCGCCTTCATGCCGTTTGCCGTCGTGCCTCGCTTTCCTACCATCGACCACCGCGACTGCAACCTTGTGCATCCTACAACAGTCAGTCCTACCTCTTTGTCGTCGTCATGTACCCCTCCACCAACAATTGATTTATATTTCTAAAACCCTAGATCTCCAAATCGATTTGGGGTAATTATTAATTTGGGGCTTGGGGGGCGTAGGAGGTGTCATTGTGACGGTCGAGAGTTGGGCTTAGGCGGTCCGTGATTATGACTTATGGTGGATGGTGGCAGTTGTGATGTTCTTGATTTGCGAATGATAATAGTAGCGTATGTCAATGGGTTGTTTTGTAAGGATAATAATGGGGTGACTTGCTAAACAGGTAGTCGGTTACCCGAGTATGATATGAGAAGAGGGTGTTAATACTATAGTTTATTGTGAGTTAAATTAAAGTTCGGAGTATTTTAATAAGGGAGACAATAGTTTGGAGTATTTATGTTAAATAATCCTTAATTTTATACCATAAATATTGGCAATAACTATGCTCAAATATTTTCATAAATCGTCGTATAATTTTTAAATAAACAAGACAAATTACCTAACTACTCTTTTAAAAATGATATTCCCTCCTATTCACAATAATGTCCCATTGTCTATTTTTGGTAAACTTTTATACTTATTTTAATCACTTCAACCCCATAACAATACCCCACCCCAACCCAAAACAATACTTATTTTAATCACTTCACTCACAATAATACCCCACAATACCTTCCCTCTCTCCAATTACCTCACCCCACCCCACCACAATACTTTATATTATTTAACTCCTTTCCTTAATTCCCGTGCCATGTCCACAATGGGACTATTATCCAGAATATGAGGGAGTATTAAATACTATTAGTTTAATTGTTAAATTCTATAACTTATTTATCTAAAAAACCGTGTATTTGCGCACTAGTTTTATTACTAAAATTCTAAAGAATAAGAGAGGAAATAATATAAGTTTTTATTTCTATTCTGATCCTGATTGTTGCGTCTCAATTCTAAGACTCTATACAACAATGACATTTGACACTAAAGGACAAAAAAAAATCACCAAAAAGAATTAGTTAAATAATCACTGGAAAAAATAAATCGTGAACTTGTGTTGCAGAGTAATCTAGTGTTGTGACACTCCTCTTTTTCCTACCCATGACACTTGTTCACTCCTAAATGGCCAACTCATTTTCTACTTTAAAAAAAAAAGACATCCCATTAAAGTTTTCTATTCAACGCAGAAAAGTGAGAGGCAATATTTATGTTCATTTTCTATCCATTACTACTCTTAACAGCTCTTTTTTTATAAGAAAAATTTATTAAAAAAATAAATAAATTTCACAAACGGTCATATTTTTTCATACTCTTTAAATAGAGACCAATCTTGATATATTTTTCATCACAAAAAAATTCTATATTTTTCCTCTTTCACTTTTAATATCCAAAATATTATTTCTAACTTCTATAAAATTTATCTATTATATTTCAATAATTATGGATCTTAATGACCCTAATTTTGGAAATACCTCAAATACTTCACAAAATAAACACTCCCAAATTTTGATTTTAGAAATTACCAAACATCTTTATCACCCCAAAACAATACTATAAACTCTCAAATTAATACAAATGCACACAATTACCTAACTCCCCCATATTATCATAACCCTCAATTTTATCCAAATTTGCAAGATCAATCAAATTCTCAAAATGTTCTAATTTCTCAAAATATCTCAAAAAATTTATTTCAAGAGAATCAAGAAAAGCAAAAAAAACTAGGATAAGATCAACTCCAAGTTCATGGAGTGTTGAGGAGGACATGATTCTTATGAAATCGTGGTGTTATTATAGTTGCGATGAGATTAAAGGGAATAATCAAAAGGGTGAGGGTTTGTGGGCAAGGGTGATGGAAATGTATGAACAATATCGACGAGAACATCCAGATACAATTAGTGAAAGAAATTTGGATTCGATGAAAGATCGTCATCAAAGAATTTGTAGAAATGTCAATATGTGGGTTGCTTGTTATAGAAAAGCATACGCGAGAAAATCAAGTGGAATGAGCATAAGTGATGTTAAGAAAGGCGCACATGCTCAATACACTCTAAACACTAGCTCCAATTTCAATGAAATGGTAGTTTTTGAAGAAGTGATGAGTAAACTAAGAAAAATGGTAAGTTCCAACGGGGATGGAAATGGGAGGCAATCAATATGTTGAAGAAGGCGATGATATCATCCAATAAAGTGGAGGAAGCACGAAAAGATCAAAAACCAATGAAGATGGAGATTATGTCATTCCTACAAATCATGATACTCCAACTAGTATTCCTACATCTAGTATTAATCGCCCTCAAGGGAGGGATACTGCTAAAAAGAAAAGAGGAAAACAGAAAGTTACAGAATCTTCACATAATAGCGAGTTCACTGAAGAGTATCGTGCAATGAGAATAATAAGAAAAAAAGAGCTCGAAATGTCGGAAAGGCAAATTCAAGAAATGGCCAGGTTTAATAAAGAAAGAGATGAAGCTGAGAAGCACAAGAGCTATGCCGCAATATTGAACACATTATTGGCAAAAACTCATTTAACTCCGGCACAAGAACCTATGATAGAAGATCTTACAGAGAAAGTGATGGGTAAAAATTTTTAGTTGTGTATTGTCACTTCGTTTCAGTTGTAATGCCTTAATTTTATTGTCAATGTAGAAGTCAGTGTATTGTCATTTCATATCAAGTCAGTGTACTGCAATTTCATTTAATTTCAAGTCAGTATACTGTCATTTCATTTAAATTAGTGTATTGTCATTTCTTTTTATTGTCAGTGTAATGTCTTAATTTTATTGTCAGTGTATTGTCACATCATTTTAGTGTAGCATGTTGTCAGTTTATTGTCATTGTAACATCATTTCATGTCTAACATAATTACAAACTAAATTATTGTGTTTCAGTATTCTAATATCTATATAACATGCTTGACTTAGGAAAATGTGATATACAATTCAACAAAATCTATTACCTACATTTATCTCTCAACCAATAATAACCAAAAATATGTCTGATTCTGAAAATGAAAGAAACCTAAACGATTCTAATATCATTTCTTTTGATCAACGAATGAGAGATTTCTATGAACGACAAACAAGAAATATGCAACAAAATCGTCGCATGGATAACATGGTTAATGATATGATAGGTTCCAATTCAAATCTATTTTCGCAACCATCAAATCCTACCCCTAAAAAAAAGCGTAGATACTACGAAAGAAACCGAGAGGAAGGTCACATGCGGTTATTCAAAGATTATTTTCATGATAATCCTGTCTACCCTGATCACTTATATAGGCGTAGATTTCGTATACGAAAACCTCTTTTTCTTCGATTAGTTGAAGCTGTGAGTGTAAATGATACATTTTTTCAAGCAGGACCAAATGGATCTGGTCGGGAAGGTCATTCGACATAGCAAAAATGCACTGTAGCTATAAGGGTTCTAGCTTATGGATCAGCTTGTGATGCTGTTGATGAGTATTTACGAATGAGAACCGCACAAATTTCAAAATGTATCACCAAGTTTGTGGAAGGAGTTATTACACAATTTGGGAACCAATACCTAAGAAGACCAAACGAACAAGATGTGGCAAGATTATTGCATGTAGGGGAATAAAGGGGATTCCCAGGTACGATGGGAAGTATCGACTGTATGCATTGGCAATGGAAAAATTGTCCAACTGCTTGGCAAGGGAAATATGCAGGAAGAAGTGGGAAAGCAACAATTATTTTAGAAGCCGTTGCGTGCAAGTTATGATCTTTGGATATGACACGCGTTCTTTGGAACACCGGGTTCGTTGAATGATATAAATGTACTTCATCGTTCTCCTGTGTTTGACGACATCTTAGAAGGGCGTGCTCCAGAAGTTAATTATTACGTGAATGGTAATCGGTACAATATGGGATATTATCTTACTGATGGTATATATCCATCATGGGCTTCTTTTGTTAAGTCAATCAGTACTCCTGTGATTCAAAAACACAAATTGTTCGCACAACATCAAGAAGCTGTCCGAAAAGATGTGGAACGTGCATTTGGAGTATTACAAGCTCCATTTGCATTTATCAAAAAACCAAGTCTAGTATGGGATCCTAACTTGATGGATAAAATCATTATGGCATGTATAATAATGCATAATATGATAGTAGAAGATGAACGTGTCACATATCTTAACCAATATGATACTCCCGACTTTGAAGGGGAAGATCTTGATGACGATACCTAACTATCTACATATTCAACTCAATGAATTGCAAGTTTATCGACTTACATGAACAATCAATCACGACTTCAAAATAGAGAAACTCATAATGCTCTTAAACACGATTTGATCGAGCATATATGGCAAAAATTTGGTAGTAGCAATTAATATTTTATTTTTATTTTTAAGAAATGTATTAGTTTAGCGTCTTTTATTTCTTCTTACTATTAATGTACTTGTATTTTATTTTTAACTTATAAACTTTTAAGAAAATTATAACACAATAGTATTGTTTTTAATAGTTAATAGTGTGAATATTTAATGTAAAAAGGAGAATATAAAAGGTGGGGTATAGGAAATAGTAAAAAGTGAGTGTTACCAAAATGTTATTGTTAGAGTGTCCAAGTTATGAGTAAATGTTATTGAAGTGGAAGAATAATGAAAATGTGTAAATATTAGTATTATAATCATAACACCAATGTTATCAAAATTATTGTTGAACATAGTCTAAGTGTCGGCTAAAGGAGTGTGTCCCCTCTTTTATCAAAATATTAGTATTGTGACTCGATGTTATCAAAATCTTATTATTGTGACCCGATGTTGATGATCAGCGAAGGAGATTGTGGTGGTGAGGAGAGATGAGGAGTAGTAGCACGGTGTTGGGTCAGGCTCCACTAATGGTGCTTCTCTGGCATTGGAATGATACGGGTTCGCCTGAGATGTAACGTGGTTGGCGATGTTGCAGGCTCGGGATGAGATGCTTAATGGCGGTGGAGCAGTACGGTGGTCGAGATTGGTGGAGAACGCGCAACAGGGACCCAGAGCCACAACCAGCGCCGAGTACATAGGCAAAAACCAAGAAAATCTTAGTGTTCTCCTAGCCGGGTAAAGGCACGACAGCCTGATGGCCGGCTGGTGGTGTGAGTTTCGGTTCCAGAATCGAATTTGGTGTTGGCGGCCTGAACGCAGGGCTAATGCGAATTAGTTAATGGCAATGAGTGACGAGAAATGGTGATGAAGGTGGTTGTTAATGGTTAACTTGATAATGGTGATTTATGCTTGTTGCTATTGGTGAATATAAGCTAGGATAGTTAGGATATGTAACTAATTATAACTACCCCGAATTAAATGAGTTTGTTAGAAGTTGTTACAAGGTTGTTATACTCAATCTAATTGTAACTACTATAAATATATATGATGTATAGAGGATTCAATACAAGCTTATGAAATATAATTCATTTTACAATATCATTCTCTCTCTCTCTCTATAATTCTTCCTATAATTCTCTCTCTAATTCATCAATGGTGAATTAGTTTATAGTGAATATGATTATAAAGTTGAGTTTACAGGGGAAAATTGAAGTACGGGGTTCAATTGTTGTTGATGGCTTGTTCATTGAATTGGTACACTGATTGTTGATGGAAGATGAGTTTAGCAAATGAACAGCCTATCAGTGTAGATTGTTGTATATTGTTGGTTGACTTCGGGTTTAATTGACATTTGCTCCATTTGATTAGCATAAAACTCGTCTTACTTCAGTCGATTTCCTCTTTTATTCCTCCATCAATACCTACACAATTAAAATGACAAAGAGCAATACTAAATTCCCAAAATATAACAAATACTAGTTTGAATGCCCGTGTGTTGCAACGGGGTAAATTAACTTATTTATAATGCAAAAAAAAAAAACGTTATAAGGGTTTAATGTTTACATTCTATGTCTAATGATTTGTTTACATATTATTAAAATATCTCTTTAAAAAAAAAAGATTAATATATACGTGGGTTAACTTTTATTTATAATCATATAATCACCCCACCTTATACTAATCTTTCGATGTGGGACAATTATACTATTTATAAGTAATATGTCCACCAAACATGGATTTTCTCCTGATGTGGGACAATTCTACTATTTATACGTAGTATATATTCATCAAACCTGCATTGTTTTTCAATGTGGGACAAATAACATACTCAGAATTACACCATCTTTTTTTGCACTTAGTTCGACATCCAACCAGATCCCGAATACCGAATACGGACAATCACTACTCATTATATCTAATAGTTATATTTAAATTTAATAATATGATCAAGTACTCTCCATTAATATTTGTACGTTGTTTTTCTTCAATTTTTTTTTATCAAAATTGAGATACGGAAATTTCCAGTGGCACCCCTTAATTTTGTCAGATTTTCCATGTTACCCCTACTTTTAAGAATCTGCCTATAGTACCCTTGAGGTTCCATTGTTTTGCCCATGGTACCCCCTAGTGTAAATGTTGTTAAATGGACGTTAAGTTTGATGATGTGGCAATAAAATAACAATTAAAAAATAATACCCCTTTATTGTTTTATTGGTACGGATATCTCTCTCTTATAAATAAAAATTTAATTAACTATATCATTATAATATTGAAAATTTCTCATGGTAACCTTGAACTTTGATAGATTACACATGGTACCCCTAATTTTAAGTTTCTACAAATGGTACCCTTGTGTTCACCTTTTTCTTTCCCAGAATACCATTTGACAACTCCCGTCATAACGCCATTACTCCTATGACTTGTGACGCCTTTTTCTTCTGTTATCTATTACACAAACACTTCATCATCTAATTCCTAAATCCATATTTTATTTAATAAACTAACATTTAATACCTAAATAACAAAACACAAATAGCATGACATGCTCAATTACTCATCTAGTTACTCATAGGAGCAACGACGTTATGAAAAAAGTAAACACAAGGGTATTATATGTAGAAACTTAAAATTAGGGGTATTATGTGTAATCTACCAAAATTCGAGGGTACCATGAAAAAATTCCGTTATAATATTGACCATTTTATCGCTCTTTCTCCCACCTAAAAAAAATATTGCAACTTTAAAAATTTAACATTTAATTCAAGATTATGTTTAAAGTCTCTTATATAATAAGTATACTTTGAGAGATTCAATATATTTGGGGTGATACCTAAGTTCCAAGGATAAATCCTATTTATAATCATGGAATCACCCCACCTTGTGATAATCTTCTGATGTGGGACAATTCAACTATTTATACGTAGTATATATTTATCACGCCTACATTATTTTTCAATGTGAGACGAATAACATATCTAAAAGTACACCATATTTTTGAGCCTAATTCGACATCCAACCCGATTTAGTAATAAGCAAATACTATATTATCTATTAATATTCATAGGTTTGTTTTCTATTTTTTTTATCATAATTAAAATATGTGCAAATAATATGAACCTATACTCTAATGATAGAATTTTTTTAACACAATTCTAATTATATTATTTAAACGTAGTATATTTAACACACCCACATTATTTTTCAATGTGAGACATATAAAATCTATAGGTAGAAAATATAATGATATAAACTTTTAAGAGCTCTCCAAGACAATACTTAAGAGACTCAAAAGATTTTGGGTTGATGCCTAAGTTCCAAGGATGCCTACTATTTATAATAATAGAATCATCCACCTTATGCTATATTTCGATGTGGAAAAATTCTATTTTTTATATGTAGTAGTTGTCACACCTATATTATTTTTCAATGTGGACATATAACATACTATGAAATACACCATCTTTAATATGTGCAAATTATATGCATGAAATCTATATATTCTCTAATGATACCATTTCTTACCATGAATCTAATAATATTATTTTCATACTTTTTTTACCGACATTATTTTGCCAAATGAAATGTAAAAGTTTTTATATAAAAATTAGAAACATCACTTGAATATAAAATAAGAAATACAGAGTATATATTATAATAACTATAAGATTTTCCAAAGATTAACTTAGGTTAGAAATCATTATTGTATAGACAGTAATACAAACTTTTTTAAGAGCTCTCTCTGACAATACTTAAGAGAATCAAAAGATTTTGGGTTATGACTTCTATTTATAATCATAAGATCACCCTACCTTATGGTAATCTTCCGATGTGGGACAATTCTAATATTTATACATAGTATATTCACCACACTTACATTACTTTTCAATGTAGGACAAATAACATACTAAGTACATCATTTTTTTTCGCACCTACTTTGACATCAACCCGATTTAATAATGAGAAAATACAATACAATCTACACTCTAATGATAGCATTTTTTTTGTCACAATCTAATTATATACTTTTCATACAATACTTTTTTGTCAAATGAAATATAAAGTTTTTATATCAAAATTATAAACATCACTTTAATATAATATAGAAAATGTATATATATGGGACAGTTCTATTATTTATACATAATATATATTCACCACACCTACATTATTTTTCAATGTGGGACATATAACATTCTAAAAAGTACATATCTTTTATATCAAAAATTTTTAGGTTAATACCTAAGTTTCAAGGATACCTCCTATTTATATTTATAGAATCACCCTACTGTATATTATTCTTTCGATGTGAGATACATAATTTAATTATTTAGACGTAGTATGTTCATCATGCCTACATTATTTTTCAATGTGAAAGATATAACATACCAAGAAGTACATGTCTCTTCTTAAAAAACCACTATTGTATACATATTATTTTTCTTTGAAGATAAAACCACTTAGTCTCGATCATTAAATAGGGATTTCTATATACATCGTACATATAACGACTCATTAACACTCTATTACTGCATTAAGAAGATAACCATTAGTAAAATCTTTAGTTTTGTACCGTGTCAGGAGATTACCATTAGTAAAACCTTTAGTTTTGTATTTTTTGATTTTCTTGTTCATGTTCTTAACTCTTTCCCGGGTAGTTCCCAACGAATTCCACTTTATTTTTTATATCATATCGTAGATAATGATAGAAAATTTTAAGAGCTCTTTAAAACAATATTTATGAGACTCAAAATTTTTTGGGTGGATACATAAGTTCCAAATATGCCTCCTATTTATAATCAAAGGATCACATCACCTTATACTAATCTTTCGATGTGGGACAATTCTACTATTTATATGTAGTATATTCACCACACCTACGTTATTTTCCAATGTGGGACTGTAGATACCTCATTTCTACACCTTCCGCCAACCACCCAGTGATGATTGGGCCGCATGTTTGGTACGCGGAACGATTTTTGACAGTCCATAAGTTTATCGTCAGGTGATAGCTCAAACACTTGTGTCTACCCCTTGGTCGTCATCTACTCACTGATACGGTCGTTTTGACAGTAATTAGAGTTTATTTGGAGTCCGGGTCAAAAACCGCTTCATTTTCTAAGAAACCGTTTAAAATGCCGAGTCGGAATGTTCTAGAATGTTCTAGATATTTATTCCTAATTAAATTTTATAACTTTTGGTAAATATCTTCCATATATCATATTTTACGGAATAAGGAAGTAGAGATCTACCGCAATTCCATAATAGAAATGCGGAAATCTTTCTTCCGCAGGAGGAAACCTCTGGGGAAATGACGCAGCAAGTGATGCGCCTCTTGGAAGGACCGCAGCAGCTGCTGCGCCTCTTCTCCAGCTCGTTTTTGCTGTTTACGGAATATTTCCGTGATTTCTTTCCAAAGTTTGTGTCATTCCAAAACTCTTCACATTTTTTGGTATAAATAGAGACCTTCGGTCTCCATATTTTTCACGCGAGTGTCCGCCCTTCTCTTCTCCCTTTGCATTCTAGACCTTGCTCTAAGCTTTCGACGCCAACGTTCTTGATCAATCGACCACGTAAGATCAGATCATTCTGAGTACCAGTCACGTTGCATGACCGACCAATTTGACCACTACACATCAATCAATTAATCTAAAATCCTCCAACGAGGGCACTTTCTACATACATTCGAGTCGAGCAATCACTAACGTTAACTTAGTTAATCTCGTTTCGTCAAACATGTAAGTCTGATGGTGTAAATCTCATCTTTATTTATTGTATTTTATTTTTGTACCTATTAATGTAAGGTTTACGTCAAAAGTATATTTAAAACCGACTTAGAAAAACCCTTTCATAAAACTATTTTTACGCAACAGCGGATACCAGACGTCGAGAAGAAACGTAGCAGCAGCTGCGTCTCTTCGAAGGGTCGCACCGTCTGCTGTGCCTCTTCCAGAGGCTGCCGCTGCTCCTGCTTTTCTTCTTCTTCCTCGGGTTTTCATTGTTTCGTTCTTTTTCTTATTTTCTTTCTTTCTTCAGTATATAAACCATGTTTTAATAATTCCTTTTCAACTATAACGTTTTACTTCGACTTAAATCCCTTATAATTCGATATTTGCAGGTTTTCGTCATTAAATCAAACCCGGATTTTAGAAACTCGATTTGTCCATGTCAAGTTTCTGAGATTAATCTTTTGTACATAATTTCCTTGTTTGATTTCAGTTTATTAAGTCTATTCGATTTTCAGATTCGTTCCTTTTGTATTTCTGACATCGTAAATAAATCTAATTCGTTCTAACTCGTTTTAATTCGTTTTAATCCGTTTTTATCGTTTTATGACGGTTACAGATGTAATTAACATGCTAAAACACTTCCACTTGAGTCTAAATATCAATAATCAATCGTAAATACACCAACAAACATTAACAGATAGCGGTTCTGACTTCACAGCCAGAGCTCAACTCAAGAACAGACGAAGGAATAGCTGCGCCTCTTCCAAGGGACGCAGCAGATGCTGCGCCTATTCTGAGGTGATTTCTTTCCCTGGACTTCTTTTCTCGCTTTGACGTAGCCTTTAATTACGTGTTTAATTAACTAATAATCGTAATATCACCCTTAATCTGACCTATTTTATTGCTTTAATTTCCAACCCTATTATTTTCCTCTTTTTTCTTCAAAATTCCGTCTTAAGTGTACCTTTGACGTAAATCAATTAACCATTGTAATCAATTGTAATTTTTATCATTATTTTTTTATATATCGTTTTTATTGTTTATGTATGATTTATTGACTTGTATTTATATGTAATCAATTCTAAATCCCGATTTCGACGTTAATGATTGCCTAAATTATTTGTTCACCGACATAGTTAATTCTCACATGCTAGGATTAATTTGTGGATGTTGCATTGTATGCATATAATCGACGACCTATCATATATGAATAATTTCTCTAATCATTAGTAGAGGCTGCTATCGAGGCGGGCGGGATTAGGTGTCTAGTAAAAGGACTTCCTAATACGTACCCTCACCCCTTACTCTAGATCTTTGTGAACATCCGTGTTCATTGGCATCCACGAGAGTCATTCTAGACAAAGAATGCTAAGAGTAACGAGTTTTTAGTGTTCATGTCACTACTTTGTTTCTTGACATGACACGAGGTATTCGAACGGTTCCAATTTTCCATAAAAATTGGTGGGGACTCCACAAATGTAGGCTTATTCAACCTTTCACCGGTTTCAATACCTCACAAATCGGTAACGGCCCATGACGTGCTTTGGCAATCCAAGGTTCCGTGGGAGAAGCTACGCCACTACATGCTTAGCTACTCTGTCAAGGTGTATTCTAAAATGGATCCCGTCAAATACCTCTTCGAGAAACCCGTTCTCAATGGACGTTTGGCAAGGTGGACCTTAATCCTCTTGGAGTTTGATCTCAAGTACGTACCTTTGAAGGTCATCAAGGGGCGCATCGTTGCCGAATTATTCGCAGATAATCCTATCAACGACACCCAAGAAATAAACACGTGGGCATTTCCAGTGAGGACATCCTACAGACCAGTGTAGACTCTTGGGATCTTTATTTTGACGGGGCATCGAATTTAAGAGGATTTGGAATAGGAGTGTTACTCATTTCTCCTGAAGGTGTGCATACACCACTTTCTGTCAAACTCGACTTCGAGGTGACAAATAGCGCAGCAGAATATGAAGCCCGCCTCAATGGTCTACAAGCAGTAGTGAGCTTAGGCATTAAGAATCTTCGAGTTCACGGAGACTCATCCTTGATCATTAACCAAGTTAGAAGATCTTGGAAAATTCGAAATGAAAGTCTAGCACCCTATCAGGCTAGGATAGATCAAGTTGCCCAATTCTTCGATCAGGTCACTTATCTACACCTACCTTGTGAAGAGAATCAATTTGCAGACGCTCTTGCGAAACTTGCATCCTTGATTAATATGCCAGACAACATGGTTGAAATGCCTTTATGCATCGAACGGAAGTCAAAACTAGCCTATGTACACCTTCTTAGAGATGAAGAAGAAAGCCCAGAGGAACCTTAGTTCCAAGCCATTATAAACTTCAAACTTAATGGTACATACCCATCAGACATGGATAAGAGGGGACAACGCGCCATACACCTACTAGCCTCTCAATACCTCCTCATGCAGGGAGAATTGTACAAAAGAACACCTCTTGGTGTCGTCTTGCGTTGCCTTGATCATTCACAGGCACAAAAAGGGATGGAATAAGTTCACGATGGAGAATGTGGTCCTCACATGAGTGGACCCATGATGGCAAAGAAAATCACACGTCTAGGATATTACTGGACGACAATGGAGTCAAATTGTATTACCACAATTGCCAGATCTTCGAGAATGTGCAACATGTCCCTCCCTCAATGCTCTACACCATGACATCTCCTTAGCCATTTTCTGCTTGGGGAATAGACATCATTGGGAATATCACTCCAGCTGGAACAGGAGGTCACTGTTTCATTTTGGTAGCTATCGACTACTTTACCAAATGGGTCGAAGCAGCATCCTACACTGCTCTTACAGCTAAACATGTGGCCAAGTTCATACAAACCAATATCATTTGTCAATATGGTTGCCCACATGAGATAATCAGTGACAATGGTCACATTTCCAGGCCGAAGCTGCACAATTGCTAGCCAAATACAAAATCAAGTACCACCATTCCTCGCCTTATAGACCCCAAACTAACGGTGCAGTGGATGCAGATAACAAAAATGTCGTCATGATCCTCAAGAAAATGATCGACAATTATCTAGATTGGTCTAGCAAAATACCTTTTGCACTGTGGGGTTATCGCAAATCAGTCAGGACACCCACTGGGGCTACTCCTTTTTTTCTGACTTACGATATGGAAGCTGTACAACCAGTTGAATTAGAAATCCTATCCCTACGCATTTTGCTCGAAAGTCAAATCCCAGAAGCTGAATGGAATAGGGATCGATATGAGGAACTCATCCTCTTGGATAAACAAAGGTTGCGCGCATTAGATAATGTGCAGACATATCAGACACGTATCAAACGAGCCTTTAATAAACGGGTTAAACCCAGGAACATCAAAGAAGGAGATTTGGTGCTCAAATCAGTCAGAGCTCTCCTACCTGTCGATCCACGAGGAAAGTTTAAACCTAACTGGGCCGAACCTTTCTTAGTCAAGTCCATACTCTCGGGGGTGCGGTTAGGATTACAGAACAGGATGGGAATGAATTTTCTAATCCTACCAACCTAGACCAATTGAAACGATACTACCCTTAGAATAGGACAGAATACGCGCCTCGCGTAACCCACGTGCCTCTCATGCGGCACGAAATAAAAATGGCCCTAGGCCCGCTGAAAGAAAGCTTATGTCACTATGCTCTGCATTTTGACATTTCGACATCCTCACATCATCAAATAAATTGAATTGTACTTCCTTTAGGAGTAAGTAAAGCACATGCTTATTTTTCTAAAAGTTCATTACAAGCTCTTGCTTAGAACAATTATTCTTTTACATTTACTCGAACTACGCACAGGGTTTGATTTCATTTTTTTTAATGAATACGTAAGCAATCCTTCACAGGATACAACCCATTATTGTAAGATGTAAATAGGACATTTGCAATTGCATTTGAAATTCGACAAGAATAATAAAAGAAAATCATAACAGTTTCTTAACTAATAAATCTTTTATTCATTATTCCATAAATAATAATAATATGCCAAACACATATAAAATAATAATGCTGAAAATAAATGCTAGGCTAGGATTCTAAAAATCCCGCCATTTATTACAACTCAAATTAATAATAAATGACTAAGGCTATTCTTCCATTTTCCCTTTGCCTTTGTCACCTTTGTCATATTTCTTGTCTCGACCACGAGTCGGGCGCTCTTGCGTTGTCTCCGACCTAAGCACCAACGATCGTTCTCGCGGTCTAGCCTTACCATTTCGATCCATCACCATCTCCACGGCAGAAGCGGTTTTCGGTTTCTTCGACGTACGAACAACTCGGAATCCGGCCTCTTCTTCCTCTTCAGTCAAGTACTTTTGGTTCTCCTTTGCTACTTCGTAGATTTTATAATCAACGGGCTCATGCTTCCTCAGCTTCTCGCGCTCTTCAGGAGTACCGGCCTTTCTCCATTGCAAATATGAGTCAGATACCCATAAGGAGCCAACATGAACTGGTATGAACCACATGTTCCTCTGGGCCCACTGGATTACCCATTCCCGACAAGACTCTGAAGTATGTGCCAAGGCAGTTTGAGGACGGTATCCAACTTCGGAATTTTCTGCCTAAGGACCACTTGCGTCATCAATCTCTCCGGAAAAATGCAAACCATGAATTCCAAGCCCGGGACACGAACAGACCGTGTCGGATCTAAAGATGAGACTCCAGTAACTGACCTAAGACACCACCATGGCACAATCCATCGAATCAAGGGGCCACCTTCGCTCTTCAACTTATTTTCCCAGTAGTTGCATACCCGAGTGAAGTCCACCATGTATAGCCTAGTTCTCATTGCAATTGATCGAGCATGATATTCTTGCACATTAACAAGGGGCTCGATCAACCGCAACCGTTCCATCAGCCAAACCTGCAAAAAAAATAGACGTGAATAAATACCCGTGTATCGACCAAAAAAAAAAAAAGAAAAAAAACGAAACACAAAAAAACGAAAAAACAAAAAAAAGCAAAAAAAAAACGGTCGAATAAAAAGGAAAGTATAGGTTCTTACCTGCAGGATGACGGGACTTCCCAAATAAGGAAGCTCGCGGTTGGCCTTTATATTATCCAAACTAAGAATGGTCTCCCCTAAGCAAAGGCATGCTGGGCTCTTGCGCAGCTCCATTTGTTCCACTAGGCTCAGAAAACGAGGATCACCTCTCATATCCTCATCAACATACCCTCGAAGGACGTAGCAATGCAATAGACAAAACCCGAAGGCCCTGCACCTCGCAACATAGGAAATAGTAGGGTCCTCCCTATTTATAAATCGATCGATAAAATCAAACATACGAAAACCTTTTGAGGTCACAAGAACGTCCACCTCAGCCTTGGTCACTCCAAGCAAGTCCCTAAATTTATTATTATATCCTTGAGAGCTAGGGGGTATAGCCGGCACATTTTATGGGTCCCATCCTCCAACGGCAGCTATTTCTTTAGGGAAAGGACAAATTTCGCCTCCACGAAAGGCAAATAAGTGAAAATTCGGGTCCCAATACTCAAGACAAGCATCCAAGAAAGGCTTCACCACTTTCACTAATTTGAGACTTAAGATCGATCCTAAATTAAAATCACCCATGTCGTGTTTCTCAATGTTTGTAAACTCATTCGTCCATTCCTTCAGACGGTTTTCAAAGGCATCCATAATTTTGGAAATTTTTTGAGAGGATATGAGAGTTTTTATGTAACAGACGGAAGAAAGAAGAAGGAATTGTGTGAATAAAAGCTCACCAGAAGTCTCTATTTATACTATTCGCTGTTTCCTAAATTCTGTCGAGGACTGACAAACTGGAGAAATGACGCAGCATCTGTAACACCCGCGAATTTCTCATTTTGACATTTGTAATTTATTTAACCGTTCAATTACTTTATTTTATATTTTAAATTATTTAATTTAATTAATTTCATTTTATACATAAATTTTATAAAAGTTACATTTTTATAAGCTTGTTTATATAAAAATAAATATATTCAGTCGGACAGTAATAATAGTGAGAATAATAATAATAATATTTCCATCTTAAGTTATAGACATATTTCCGTCTAGCAAAGACCGTCGTATTTCAATTGGGAATCTTAACTAAACTCGGACCAACCATATATCGACAACACATACCACTTACTCACCTTACACTCTACATTTATATATTATTATTATTATTATTATTATTATTATTATTATTATTATTATTATTATTATTATTATTATTATTATTATTATTATTATTATTATTATTATTATTATTATTATTATTATTATTATTATTATTATTATTATTATTATTATTATTATTATTATTATTATTATTATTATTATTATTATTATTATTATTATTATTATTATTATTATTATTATTATTATTATTATTATTATTATTATTATTATTATTATTATTATTATTATTATTATTATTATTATTATTATTATTATTATTATTATTATTATTATTATTATTATTATTATTATTATTATTATTATTATTATTATTATTATTATTATTATTACTATTACTACTACTACTACTACTACTACTATTACTATTATTATTATTATTACTTTATTGTTGTGCTACACTACCGTCCCCACCCCCTATACTCCTCCCTTCTTTTCGAATAAACTCCTGCAAACCCAACCAAAACAACAGAACTTCATACTCCATTTTTATGCAACCTTCGAACACAGATCCCAACTCCATTTCTCGACCAAATTCGATAATTTTTGTACCATTCTCTTCCCCTTTCCTTCCTCCTCCTTTCAAGGTAAGAAAGTCTTGTTTTTGTGGTGATTTCAGTTTGACCCATCTCATGAAAGTTCTGATTTTTAGCTCTTTTATCTCGTTTTCTTTCCTCTAGTTGAACAAACTGAAGACCCGGTGGGAGGCTCGTACTTTTTAGACGTTTTTCTCGGAGTTTTGAAGGGCAAAAAGGTAACGGTGATAGGTTACTCGACATTATGTCGAATTTAATATTGTGTGTTTCTATGGTTGTTTACTCTTCTAGTGAACAAGTTTCAATTTTTATGTATGTTTGCACCATGGTTGTTTGTGATGGTTTACTAAAAGATTTACTTGGTCATTTTGTGTAAAGTTTGCATCTTTATCTTCCTCATGAAGTGGGTGAATGAATGTGATGATTTACATGAGTTCATACCATCTTTTGTATGTAACACCCCCATATACCAAAGAGCCTTAACAAGACCTTCCCTAGCATATAAGGGCGTCACCATCTCGGTTGCCCGAGGACAGTAATAATCAAATGTCGATAAAAGAACAATTAAGTTACATTATAGTGATTAACAAAACTAAAACACATATATATAGAGGTACAACCCAAACTACTGTCAGCTATATGGACTACTTCTGCCGTGACTCGTGAAAGACTCATTCCGCCAAGCACCCAGCTATCATCCAGATCACAACCTGCTAAGACTGACTGCTCACCATAAGGGATCACGACAGACACAACAGAAACAAACAACAAGACAACCACACAAGGTCAGTAACTGAAGAAACACACCAATAACCACAGGTACAACACAGGCACAACAGAACACACACACACACATCACATCTCCTCCAACCAATCTCCATCACCGACTGTCCACTGGACCAGCCCTGCCAGTGGGGGACCGCACCCGTATCCACAAAATCCCCGCTCATCATACCGAGCAATAAACCAATGTCAATTAATGTGCACATCCCCTTCCGTGGCGGGTTCCACGGAGGGCGAACTACAGGTGTGAAGCAACTCCCGCAAGTGACTCCACTCAGCCGAGGACGCACCTTGAGAACCATAGACAAACAATCATAATCAGCTGCACCACAACAACAATAAATGAGACAACACAACACCAACCAATTACCACAATCAGTCAACCATATCGACACTACATCAACCAAACCACATCAAAGGACACTCTAGATAACCAACAGTACTGAGTAGGCGAACCTACCTTTAGCCAACCGCAGCGATTCCACGTCCGACCATATGATATCAATCAACCACGCAGCACACCTATACAAACAGTACAACCATCTATCACTATCACTACAATCCTAACTGAAAACAACAACGATAATGATGATGACGATGACATACCTACGCATAGGTATCCAGCGTCAAGACCGCTACCCGACTCAAGCAACCTATCCCCATGGCATAAGAATCCTCAAAGACCTCAAAAGAAAGAATTATGGTGAAAGGGAGAAGGAGAGACGGCATCTAGGTTTTGGAAATGAGGTGCGGAAATGATTTGAGGCTTCACGAAACACGATTTATAATTCCCCGCTGCAAACCCGTTACTCGATCGAGTAACCAGCTTAGTCGATCGAGTGACCCTTACTCGATCGAGCTCCCAAGCTACTCGATCGAGTAGCCTCAGCTAGATCGAGCCACACATAAGCCAAGGCAATGTCACAGGACATCACTCGTAAGGCATCCAAAGGTCAAGGCATGTCTCTAAGGTCGGTCAACGTCGGTCAACAGGTACCTAAAAGGACGGGTATTACAGTCTTCCCCCCTTAAGAAGAACTTCGTCCCCGAAGTTCGACTCATCCTCTCCCGCAACACAACAACAAGGAAACTAAGGTCATCACCGCCGTTTACCCGACACAGGTCAACACAACCGTCTAAAAATACCATCCCGCTAAGTATGCTCATCAGACATCATCATCATCATCCACCTTAGCACGCAATACACAACACGACTCTCAACGAATCACTAACTTCATTTTTGAATCACCAAACACATACCAACCATAAGAACGACTAACTCGACTATACTTACACTTACTATATCATATTATTCAAACATACACCAACACAACCATCAGACTATACTTTCATTCATCAGTTGTTAACAATTACCAACTACAAAACATACAACACAACGGTCCTATCACAGATTCACCACCACGCACGATTCATTCCACTCCATCACCCTAGCCACACAACACAATTCCACTAACGACAACCCCACTACTGCTACTAACATCATATTCTCATGACAACATAACGAATAATTACTGAAAATAAGTATAACGACATGCTATTATGTTCAACAATTATAAACTCTCACTCAATTATACAATACCCACAACAAAACTATTCAAACAATTATAAACTCATACTTTAAATATAACAGAGATACTATAAAATATCACAAACATACTGCAAAATTGTTATAATTACGACATTTTTCATTTGCGATATTACTCTTCCCCTCTTAAAAGGAACTTCGTCCCCGAAGTTCACCATCAAACGACTTTCCAGACCCTCAAATTGATACACATTCTACCATGTTGACATTACTCACAAACCACCAGGGAACATTGACTCGTGCTGACACAACTTACTCTTTGACATTACACAAATTAACTCGTATAAATATAAAACCACTAAAAGCGTGTATCACCTTGCAAGACATACCATTACCAACTCGCAGCCAAGTCATCCATTACTTTGATATATGATCACACCAATTATGCACAAAATTACAATCATCGCATACTACCTTTCTATGACAGCTTGATATAAAATACAAACTATGTAGGTACTCCTAATAAGTTGTACACAATAACCAATATACAAGTTTGACTCACGACATCCATGGCACCTTCTTGACATCACCTAAACATGACTCACACGATATATACATAACTAGCAAGAAAATAAACAACATCGCCGAGCATCCAAGTGTCTTCGAATTACTCCCTTATATGATCATACCCATATGCAACAAGAGTTACAAGCATTAAATATTACGTCACTTTAAGCAATTCAATGTTTCGTTCCAATCGTTATTCATAGCATCGAAAATTGTATACATTTCACGACGACACAAAATTATATAACTACTGTTGAGGCTAAACAATGATATAAAACACACCCAACAAGAAATGATATAACAACATGTAAAGATATGATGATTCAAGCAAGGATTAAAACGAAAACTAGTTGTAACAGTGCTACTCGATCGAGTTGGTTAGGCACACAATCGAGCTGGGCTTACTCGATCGAGTTCGTCAGCTACTCGATCGAGTAGGCTGAGATCAAAACACTCCTCAAGTGTCACACCTGTAGTTACTCGATCGAGTGAGAGGCACTCGATCGAGTAGCCACAGGTCGAAAAGCCTCCAAAAACCATATTAAAACCAAACATCTATATAAACACGAGTCGGAACACCTTCCCGACTCCAATATCCTGCATAAACAGTCTAAAAGTATCCAAAATACGGCTTTATGGCCAACCATACAAACCAAAGTCTGATAAAGTACTACCAACAAAACAAATACCATCCACTACAAATCCGTGAAACGATAGAAAGAGAAAAGGAGTATCATCAATCCGTATCCTGCTTATCCATGACCTCATCACCACCAGATGTGCCCGCTCCAACTGCATCATGTCCCGCGACACCACAAACACCCGCGTCTGCTCCCATGCGTCAAGGGGCCAAGCAACCGTAAGGGTACGACGAAGGCTCTCCCCAAGTGGACCTCTCCATGCCAAAGGAGTGAAAAACTCCGATGTCGTCCCCAACACCTCTCCACCACACCGGCTGTGCTGCCTCTGTCCCGATGCCTTACACATACGCCATCTCGTGTAGGTTCCGGAGTGTCAAGGTCACAGACACCCTCACCGTGAGCTCACTCACTCTCATCTCAGGGCTGAAGAAAGGAGGGTAACCGGGGTACTGGTACTGTGGAGGTACAGGCTGCTCTGGCTGAGTCTCAGCCATCCTCTCCCTCACTCATCGTGGTCCCCTCCCCACTCTAGGCTGGGCATCCTCAGGTCTCACCTGGTCCCCCTTCCTCGGCTCGCGCATCACCTATAAGATATCTGGGTCAATGAGGTACACCTGCCTCTCAGGAACCCCCTCCTCATCATCATCAGAATCGGCAGCCACTACTGCCGCCGGCAAAGGCTCGGTCACTGGGAGGTGCTCAAGATCGAGTATCTTCATCCAGCTCATCCCCCAAACCCTCCAAGCTAACCCACCACCCTCCAAAGTTCTTAACCATTTCTGGTCGAGGAAATACTCTCGGTCTAGGGTAGGCACCATAGTGGTCAAAGGGGTATAGGCAGAGGAGGCCTCAAAGGTAGTCAGCCTCTCTGCCAACCGAGTGGCAATGGCACCACAACTCAGAAAACGGGTGTCGAAAGAGGACATCAAGGCCAAGCAGGCACACACTATGTCCGGGGCACTAAAGGTGACTCTCTGGGACCGGGTGGGGTTAAGGTACGCCACCAGCAACATCACCTCATGTGAGTTTAACTTACTCACATCCCTTCTCTCATAAAGCAGACAAGTCAAGGCACGGAGAAAGATCTTTAAGGTGACATGTTGAATCTCATTTATCAACATGTTACTCGAAGTCGGGGCGGGTTTGCCGGTAAAGCAAGGCATGAGGCTACTAACCCCACACTCAGACGAAATGCTCCTGAGAGCTCCCTTGGCAGGATTGGCAAGGCCAAGGTGGGTGGCAAACATATCCATGGTAAGAAGAAAACTGGTGTTCATAAGGTGGAACTCAACGGTCTGTTCCACTGCATCATACTTAAAGAAACTCATGAACTCAAGAGTCAGAAAAGCATAAGAGTGCTTCCGGAGTCGGTACAACCCAGTCATCCCCAAAGTCTCAAAGATATGCCTAACATCAATCTCAATCCCCAAGTCAGTTAAGAGAGTTGTGTTGATACAACAGATGAATCTCATCTTTCGTCTCTGTAAGGAAACAAAGTTATCCCTTTGTGTAAAATCCACAAAGACAACAGACGGGTACTCGGGTACTGCTGGGACCGTAGGTCCCCCACTCCCCTCTCCTAACTTGGGTTCAGAAGCCCTCCCCCTCTTGCTCTGACGGGTTCCCACAGTTGATCTCGACATCTGTTTTGTAACACAATCTTAGATTCACATATCACATATACTTGAAAACATGTAAAACATTCATGTATGATCACGGAAAAGAGTTACTACGTACACACTTTCACCAAACAATCCAGAAATTATAATTATAACCCTCAAATTATCATCAGACGATCTCACAGTTGTAAAAATTCATAGCAAGGATGGCATTAATTAACAATAAAACCACTAATTCTGAAAATTAAACCTTCAAAATAGCTTTACTAATAGGCAAACTTCTCAAGAATATAAGACGAATTTCAGTTTGGGGCACTTTTAAGATGGAGTTTTAAGGCAAAATTTTGAGTGAAAACCATCAAAATCAACTCTAAACATGATATATACAAGTATACAACATACATTACCCAATTTTTCCCCCTTTTATATACAAAAGACAACCAAAATTCAATTCAAGATATCAAACCCTAGAAATTTCGAGTTATATAAATCCCTTTTTTTATTCAATTTTTGAATAAATAACATCAATAATCAACAAATTTAAGCAAATAGATCATATTACAACGATTAAAAGCAATATTTTATGCATATAAACCGGATTTCTCAACAAATACTAACTATTATACATACTTTTAATCAATTAAAACAGAAAAGGAGATGAATATCATTACCTTGAAGGATTAGCAAGTAAGAGGAACGAATTAAGCGAAGAAAAGTACAACATTCAAGCACCAAAATCACAAGAACAAGAGCAACTTTGAGAGAGTTATAGAAACTTAGGGTTTTCGATGAATGAGAATAAGAAAGAAAGAAGATGGGAAAAATAGTATAAGAATCCCGATTTCACCCGGGTACTGTTCACCTACTCAATCGAGTAAGTAGGTTACTCGATCGAGTGGCCTCTACTCGATCGAGTTGGAGCTACTCGGTCGAGTTTTTGCTGGCAAATCCAACTTTTTCGACGTTATAACTTCCTAACTAGATCGAATGAGGTCTACTCGATGGAGTAGATACTCTTACTCGGCCGGGAAAGATTAAGAACGAGATCACAAGTTACGGATTTGAGTAACGATTCCTGCAAAACAACAACTCGTGTCGATTCCAAAGTAAATTCGGGAATCGTCACAGATTATTACATTCATTCTTAACATATTACCACTATACTAATGAAGGTATCGATCTAACAAACATATCACTTCATTCAACACCCTTTTACTTCATTCTACGATAAATACTACGCAACCAATTGCCTACACTATTATCTTTCTCATGCATACATCCAACATTTTATTTCACTTCCAATCATGCATTTGCAATTTCAACAATACAACTAACATTTATATTAAGCTAAACATTCATCCGACGTCATACCATTATTTATCACCCAAGCTCACTAATAATCTAACCATGTCACAACAATTATCCACTAGATTACTCAACTTAACTGTGCCGTAACACGGAAGCATTCAACCATTCATCCATCACACCTAACAAATACTACTTTGACAGACGTTACAACTAATTCAAAACTCACTAAGTACTAATATCACCACCTACAAAACTCACAATTCTTATATAGCTAACTTGCATAGACCGATATAAGAAACATTATCATCACTACATCACACCACATTGCCACGCATTACAAACATATCACCACTTCCAATACTTGCATTCACGTTTCCACTCAACCATAGACCTTCACAGTTCTAATCACAGTTATACATGCTAGCATCCATAAAAACGCCATCAAAAACATTTCTAACAAAACCATTATACACGCTAGGCACATATTCCCGACTCGATATCCCCATAACCGGTGACTGGCTTAAGCATAATGGGGCCATGATTTTGAAATGAGGGCGCCTACTCACCCAAATCTAGCATCAGCTAGGGCTCTCAATATACATACACCTGGTTCATTTTATTAGACTCACTATGTTCATTAGGCTCATTTGTTACAGGTTCCAAAATCGTCGCTCTGATACCACTTTGTGACACCCCCATATACCAAGGAGCCTTAACAAGACCTTCCCTAGCATATAAGGGTGTCACCACGGTTGCCCGAGGACAATAATAATCAAATGTCGATAAAAGAACAATTAAGTTACATTATAGTGATTAACAAAACTAAGATACATATATATAGAGGTACAACCCAAACTACTGTCACCTATATAGACTACTTCTGTCGTGACTCGTGAAAGACTCATTCCGCCAAGCACCCAGCTATCATCCAAATCACAACCTGCTAAGACTGACTTTTCACTATAAGGGATCACGACAGACACAACAGAAACAAACAACAAGACAACCACACAAGGTCAGTAACTGAAGAAACACACCAATAACCACAAGTACAACACAGGCACAACAGAACACACACACGCGCACACATCACATCTCCTCCAACCAATCTTCGTCACCGACTGTCCACTGGACTAGCCCTGTCAGTGGGAAACAGCAGCCATACCCACCAAATCCTCGCTCATCATACCGAGCGATAAACCCATGTCCATTAATGTGCACATCCCCTCCCGTGGCGGGTTCCATGGAGAGCGAACTACGGGCGTGAAGCCACTCCCTCAAGTGACTCCACTCAGCCGAGGACGCACCTTGAGAACCATAGACAAACAAGCATAATCAGCTGCACCACAACAACAATAAACGAGATAACACAACACAAACCAATTACCACAATCAGTCAACCATATTGACACTACATCAACCAAACCACATCAAAGGACACTCTAGACAACCAACAGTACTGAGTAGGCGAACCTACCTTTAGCCAACCGCAGCGATTCCACGTCCGACCATATGATATCAATCAACCACGCAACATACCTATACAAACAGTACAACTATCTATCACTATCACTACAACCCTAACTGAAAACAACAACGACAATGATGATGACGATGACATACCTACGCATAGCTATCCGGCGTCAAGACCGTTAACCGACTCAAGCAACCTATCCCCATGGCATAAGCATCCTCAAGGACCTCAAAGGAAGGAATTATGATGAAAGGGAGAAGGAGAGACGGCATCTAGGTTTAGGAAATGAGATGCGGAAATGATTTGAGGGTTCACGAAACATGATTTATAATTCCCCGCTGCAAACCCGTTACTCGATCGAGTAACTAACTTACCCGATCGAGTGACCCCTACTCGATCGAGCTCCCAAGTTACTCGATCGAGTAGCCTCAGCTAGAGCAAGCCACACATAAGCCAAGGCTCACAACGTCACAAGACATCACTCGTAAGGCTTTCAAAGGTCAAGGCATGTCTCTAAGGTCGGTCAACAGGTCCCTAAAAGGACGGGTATTATATTGCATGCTTAAAAATCTGTCTCAAAGTGACATAACATTCTGCCCAGAAAACTGTGAGATAGGGCTGTGACTACCCGGTTTTGTGCTTGAATTTCGTGGCCTTCTCATTGTCGATTTGAACTAATTTATTAACTCCTAACTTGTATGTATATCCATGAATGAATGTGGTTATTTACTTGGGTTAATATCGTCTATTGGATGTTTAAAATTTCGTCTTAAGATGGTATGCAAACTGCCCAAAAACTGTGATATAGGGGGTTGTGTAGTCGTTTTATGGCTGCTATTTTGAGTTGATTTTCATGACGATTTATACGACATCTTTTGTTTCCGTATCATTTGTAGATACATGTATGTAATAGGTTGCTTGTATGGAAAAAATTATATCTCGCTCATGCTTAAAAATGTGTCGTAAGACGGCCTCATCAAACTCATGGAAACCGTGAAAATTGGAGGTGTCATGGCCAATTTTCACGGGCGGTTTTGAATTGATTTCCCTTGTCGATTTGAACCAAGTTTTAAGTTTCCGTCTCATGCGTATGTACATTTATGAATTGGGAAATTGGTATGGAAATATGTCGTCTTCATCATGCTCTAAAATCCGTCCTAATGTTGCCTCACCATGACTTGTAGCGTGATATTTTGGGGGCTGTTTTGGTTTGTTCTTCCCCCTATTTTAGCACGGTTTCCTAGGTGAGTTATGGCTATTTAAGCACGGATTTTGTTGGACAGAGTATGAGCTGCAATGTCCCTGTTTTGACGGGTTAATAAGAGTGGTGACAGAGCTGTTTTGAGTCGGCTAAAAGGGCGTGTGCATGGGCTGTTTTGGCTAGTGCAGGAACCGTGGCCAGGCCGCGCCAGGCTGTGGCTAGGCCGTTGCCTATGGGGATGTTAAATGTTTTGGTCGTAAATAACTTGTGTTCGGATTTAGTTAATTTAAATTCCGTCATGTGTTTTATGTGTCATAATTCATTATTTACCGTTCATTTATATATTTCTCCTATGATTCGTAATTATGGAAGTATTATTTAAATGCCTCATAATTTTATGTAATGTCATATTTTATTATTAATATGAACTTTAATTCATGCATTCTTATTTATTTATCGTATTTCAAATACGAGTGAATTATTCTACTTGTTTAATTAAATTAAGTCGTATTCTTATGATAATGTCATAATGTTATGTCTTCTTGCTTGACTAAATATATGCCTCTCTCGTTGGCCGTTCTGCCGAGAGTTGGTTACTATACTCTTTCGACACCTCTTTTGTTGGCCGTTCTGCCGAGAGTTGAATATCTTATTTTATTTACGCTTTACGCCTCTCTCGTTGGTCGTTCTGCCGAGAGTTAGATATCTTATTTTATTTACGCCTCTGTCGTTGGCCGTTCTGTCGAGAGTTGGATATCTTATTTTATTTATGCCTCTCTCGTTGGCCGTTCTGCCGAGAGTTGGATATCTTATTTTATTTTCGCCGCTCTCGTTGGCCGTTCTGCCGAGAGTTAGGTACTCGACTTCTGTTCTATCGATCGAGTCTTGGGTGCGGACAGTTCAACCGCATGTCGAGGCTGGCCAGATTTAGACTAGGACTGAATCTTGGGAGTACCATTGTTGTCCTACCAGGGGAATTATATATTGATATATGAGTAGTAAAGGTCTTGCTTGGTTATAGATATTGGTATATGTTATTCAAAGCAAAAGTTATGCCTTGTGTTATTTTTCTTGGTCCTATCGGATACTAGAGGTGAGCTATAAGCCCTTTAGTTGCAATATGATCGTCGGGATTGATGTTCCCATCCGTTCTTATGGTGAGATGCAAGCCATAAGTATGAATGTGACATTAGTAGCCACGTCCCCGTGCAACGTTTGCTAAGTGGTTTTCCAAATAATGGCCACGGTTTCTATTCTTGTAACTTGCATTGGTTGATCCCTTACTTAACTGCTTCACATGCTTTGGATTCTAATCTCATATCTATGTTATATTTCTTAGAAATACGTGTCTTTTGTATAAATGACCGTATTCTTGTCTTTCATATTATTTAATTGTCTCACATGAATAGTTGAGTCTTTAATATGCTAATGTTGATCTATCTTGTTCCATCTCATTGAATTGCCATGTTTAAATATAAACTTGATATTCATATCTTTTGTAAGTATCTTTTTTTTTTGGTGTAATGTGAGTATATTATATATCAAAAACTAAAGTAATAGTTACAACAGGTGCAGGGATCGAATTCCATTACAAACAATCAAATCACTCCCATAGACTACAACCAACCACAAACTGGTTGATCAGCTACATTTCCACACTTCAGCTTAATTCTCCTCCTTACATCTTCCTCTATACGTGCTGCAACAAACTCAGGCCTCATCAGACAATCATTAACTCTAGCATTATTCCTTTTATACCATATAGAGTATGTAAACGCATTATACATAGCTACCTTCACCTTCCACTGAATACTATCTCTCTGAGCTGCTATCAGATCATTCACCGTAGGGAAACAGCCACCATACCATTGTAGTAGACAGGATTGAACTTTGACAGCATACACACAGGTAGTAAACATATGCTCCACTGTTACAGGCTGCCAACTGACAGAGCAGGCAAAGATCATCAGCACAACAACCAAACCTCGCTAGTTTGCTCTTCACATTCATGCCCTCTTGCATTCTAAGCCATGTAGTCATAGAATGCTTAGGAATATTCCAATTACTCCATACAATTGCAGGCCAGTCAAGGTGAATGTGATCAGGGGAGAGCCAATCATATCCACTCCTGATAGAATACCCTTTAGGACTCACAGTCTAGCTGCCATCAACATAACCAGTCTTAAGTTTTTCTTTTACTTTGCAAATATTCTTCCACACCTAGGTAGCATCAGTAGGAGGAGCATAGCAATGCCAGTCATGATCCTTGATATATACATCACTAACCCATTTAATCCATAGTCTATCTGCTTTACAATAAATCTAATCAACCAGCTTGCCCACAGTGGCTATATTCCAAGTATCAGCTCTTCTAATCCCCAGACCACCTTCCTTTTTAGGGAAAGTAACCCTATCCCAGGCTACCAGTGGAACTCTATGGTATTCAGAGAAGCCATCACATAAGTAGTTCCTACAGATTGCCATGATGTTGTTTATAATGCTCTTAGGAATTATGAACATTTAGGCCCAATAATTCTGAAGGGTATTCAGAACTGCATTGATAAGAGTCACCCTGCCAGCATAGGATAATTTTTTAGCTCCCAATCCCCGTATCCTAGCTACCATTTTTTCAGTAAGAGCACTGCATTCAGTCTTTGTAAGTCTTCCTGCCTTGATAGGCACTCCCAAATATCTGAATGGCATTGTACCTTCCCTGAAACCAGTCACCATTTTTATCCCTTCCTTACTATCTTCATCAACTCCATTAAAGAAGATTTCAGACTTAGCATTATTCATTGCTAGACCTGAAGCCTTAGAGAATGAGGAGAAGGCCCTCATAAGCAACCAGATAGACTGAGGTTTTCCTTTACAAAAAATCAATAAATCATCTGCAAACATGAGATGGGTTAGCTTCAAGTTCTTACATAGGGGTTGATACTGAAATGGCCATCTGTTAGTGGCAAATTTAATCAGCCTGGTTAGGTACTCCATGCAGATAGTGAATAGAAGTGGGGATATTGGGTCCCCCTGCCTCAAACCCCTTTGTCCTTTAAAGTACCCAAAGTTACTCCCATTCAGGGATAGAGTGAAAGTGGTAGAACTTACACATTGCATCACCAACTGAGTAAAGTGAGCTGGAAATTTAAGCCCATGAAGCATTTGTTCTACAAAATCCCACTCAATTGTATCATAAGCTTTCTGCAAATCTATCTTGAACAAGCACCTTGGAGTCACTGCTTTCCTTGCATATAAATGGACAATATCTTGGCATATGAGTACATTCTCAATGATAGACCTGCCTTTAATAAAAGCTCCTTGGTTCTCATGGATGATATCAGGTAGAACCAGGGATAATCTGTTGCACAACAGTTTGGAAATCACCTTATAAACCATATTACAACAAGCTATAGGTCTAAAATGGCTCACAGTAGTAGGTCTATCACACTTAGGAATGAGGGTGATATTAGTAGCATTAATCTGAGTAAGCATTCTTCCAGAAATAAAGAACTCCATAATGGCACTACAAACATCATCCCCAACAATGTCCCAGGAATCTCTGAAGCTTTTGTAAGTATCTTACATGACTTACCTGTTTTAGTCTTTTGTTATGTTCGTTTCGACATTTTGTGGTTGGGAGAACCTTGAGTTACTCCCCACTGATTGTGGCGTTCATGTTTACATGAATGACAGGTATTATTTGGTACATATATGGGGTGAAGATATGTGTGAGCTAGCGAGCACCTTGGACTAGTAGTCGGTTTAGTAGGATTTCTTAGATTCACCTTTTATCTTTTTGTCATTCGAGGGATATATTTTCCCTCACCTTTGACTATCACGTTTGTATAAACTTAACTTTATTTCCGCATACTTTGTTTATGTTTTAGGTTTTAATGAACCATCGCTCTAAACTTTAAAAGCTTCAAAAATTTCCTAATTTTCGCTTGAATTTATAAGTTATTTTTTTCCGCGTTATTGCGGGGGTTCACAGTTGGTATCAGAGCCTATGTTGCTCCCGATGCACACACGTGTACCTCAAATTTAAATTTGAACTTGACCTTAAATAATAAATGAGAGATGGGTAGAAATAAGGACCTAAGTTGGTAGTCTCTTTGTGTTTGCTCTTTGTCAGGTTCTAACATGTTTGTTGATTATCAATTAATGATTGTTGTGCCCTTGGATCATTGACCATGAGCTTACCCGCGTTGCGATCAATACTTGGTGCCTATTGCCGAAGATTGAAGATTTGTTCAAGTTTTGAAGAATGCTTTTTCTTCCTCGAAGATGTTCCTTATTCTTTGTGTATCTTGCCTTATTCTTTACCTCTTGGTGCCTATCCTTTTTCTAAACTCTCTTTTCTTCTTCCTTGGAAGTTACTCTTGTACCCTCCCAACTTGTCCTTTGTTCCTTGCTTATCCTCCCTTAATGCCTTTAAGATAGTCCTCTCTCTTTTGTAGGATGTTAATTTTGGTTGTGGATAATTTGGCTTTGTGGAGTTTGTTTGTTGTTGACCCATAACCCTTGGTTTTGAGAGGTTGTGATGTTAGAAAGACTTAGGTAGTGCGGTGAGACATACTTGTTGATTCTTACACCTAGTTCCTTGATAAAGTTAGTATAATAGATTGGTGGATTCTGTGTGTTAAGTGTGAGTTGCCTATGATACTAAGGTTATAGAACTTGGCTTTGCTGTTTATGTTTAAGATTTGAAAGCTTAGTAGGTTGAGCGTTGTTACGTTAGGAGTAAACATGGAGTAAGGTTTATGATTTGAGTTTGGAAAGAGATACCTTTATGAAGATGATAGCCATACATAGATTGGTGTTGCCTTTTGACTTTTGTTGGGTATGAGTATAGCCTTGTTAGTAGTTTTGATCATGTTTTGTGGAAGTCATTGTGAATGTTTAGTGATTGGGAATTGTTGAATCATGAGTGTGGTGAAGTACTTTGTTTCATGGAGTAGCTCAGATGAAAAGTGGCGTAAGTTATCTTGAGGAATCCTTGGTGGTAATGTGGTTGTGAGATTTATTTTATTAGGATTTCGGAGCCGTTTAGGATGATGTTGTTATTTGAAATTTGAATATCTGGCGTTTCCTTATTGTCTTATTTCCCTTCTTCTTTGACCATAAGCGTTACCGTTCATACCTCTCTTCCTCGCTTCGTCGTGCTTCTCCTTTAAGTTGATGCTGGTAACTTATAAAAATCTTATCTCCTTGCTGACCTTACTTCGAATCTTACCCCTAGGAAGTTCATCATAGCTCTTTTTGTTGGTTAAGTTTGGACCCTCTTAGCGTACTGATAGGACAGTTTTAGTATGGTGTACGAGTGTCGATTTATGTGACAATTAGTCGTAAAAGTGGAGGTTTAGAGTAGTAATTACATAAACTCTACTTTCATGATATTTGTTATAATTAGGAAAAATAGTGGATTAATGGATTTGAGAATGATATTGATTTGGGCTAGCCTACGGATGAATAAACAAATGGATCTCAAGTTGATTATGGAGCTAATTAAGGAAAAAGAAGTCCACCATTAGACATGTTCACATGGGCATGTTTCCTTTTGGGCCGACATCTGAAGGCATCAAGCAAAGGAGTAGAGGCCCACTTGAAATGAAGAAACAAGAATTGAAGAAGGGAAAAGACGAAGCATCGTGTGTATTTCGTCCAACAATGCGCGTGGGTCGCGTGTGAGCTCGAGTGTCTTATTTCGTGCTTTATTTCCTAATTTCAGATCTAATACATTTACTATTTTTATTAATATTGATTATTGTTAGGATATATAATATTAGGTTAAGAACATATCTTGTACGGAGTATTCTATTATTCAAGCTTTGTATTGGGGAGATTATGAAGAACCCTAATTATTCTAGATCTACTATGAGGAACTAATTCCTCCTTTCTTGGTTCAAGACATTGAAGCACTTATTATTCAATTGTGAGTTTGGAAGTTCTAATCTTTGTCTTAACTATTGTTAATTGCTTTGTCATTATTATTATTGTGAATGTTGTCTTATGATTGCTAGGTGGCCAACTAGTTATTTAATTCATCGTTCTATTGTTAGTATCATTAATTGAATAGGATTTATTGATTAACTTTACATTAGTAACAACTAGGGATTAATATTGAACGGGATTCGTTGATATTAGTACTTAGGAGCAATTAACATATATCTAAAGTACAAGTAGATTGTATGTGCTATTTATTCCTTCTCGAATTCTCTATTCATATTGCTGCTATTAGATTAAACCTTGAACTGGATTGTTGAGGTTATTTAATAGTTAGGGCTAGTTAAGAACGGGATACGTTTTAATTAGCTAATCTTAAGGAGAATTAGAATTTCATAATTCACGATAAGGTAGTCAAGATAATTAATTAGAACCGACTTACAATGATCAATTGGTATTGAGTTGCGGATTTGTGCTTGTTCCAAGACCTTTAAATCATCTGAATTATCTTACTTTAATTTTTGTTATTCTTAGTTCTTTAGATTAGTCAAACAAATCAAATTCCCCCCTTAAACTGGTTACTTTACTCTCTACTCTTAAACACGTTAATTAATTTAGTCCTTCCTTGTGGGTTCGACCCTTACTTTTGCTATATTACTGTTTTAGTAGTTTAGTAAGTAAGTGATTATAAATTTACATTTGATAGGCATACGACTTTTATCCCGTCAAATTTGGCGTCGTTGCTGGGTGTCACGGTCCGAAACTTTGATTCGGGGCGTGATGCGCACCCTTGTCTAAACACTCGACAAGAATGCAAGTGAAAGCGCCAAGCACTAGTGTTTGTCAAGCACTAGTGCATTCGTAATCGGTCTCGGGTTGTGGGTGTTGGAATCCTAGTCTCGATCGACACACACGGGCTTGTTAGTGAAGTGAAGGCAAGAGTCATTCACAAGAAAGCAACAACAAGCAATAAGAAGGCAACTTGGTAGGAAGTAGATTTTTGATTGACTAGTACTCCCTAAAAAGGAAAATTTGATATTTACATCTTGGTAGCAGGAGACATTGAAATTACAAAACTAGTGTAGAATAGTGATATACCTATTTATGGAAAGAAAAGCTTAACTAAGACTATCCTAAACTAGAAAGCATTTACTAAAAATATACAAGAGGAAATGAATCTACATAGCATAAAATAAACCTAAGGGTTCGAAGTGTGCGGATCGTCACACTCTCCCTCACCTAATCTGTTGCCGTCCTCGGCAAACCTGGAACTCTTCATGTCTTCAAGGCTGGGTTAGTCGGCTGATGTTGCTGGAAGTTGATTGGAACGGATGTTGGCGCGCTTGCTCTTGTTGCGGGTAGGATCTTCAGGATCTAGATGGTATGCCTTCAAGCAGCTCACATGGAAGACCGGGTGACACTTCATCCAGGCAGGGTGGTCAAGCTTGTAAGCAACTTCCCCAATCCGCTTGATAACTTGGATGGGGCCTTCATACTTTCGCACCAGCCGCTTGTCTCTTCCCCTAAGAAATCTCATCTGCTCCTTATTCAACTTCACCATGACCATGTCGCCTAACTTGAACTCTCTTGGCCTCCGATTCTTATCTGCCCACTTCTTCATGCGGCGGGACGCCTTCTCCAAGTAAGCGCGAGCAATCTCGGCATTAACATTCCATTCTTTAGCAAACTCGTGAGCTTTCTTCGTCCGGCCACCATAAAAATCTGCAATTGTGGGAGGCAATAACGGTTGTTGACCTGTGACAAGCTCAAACGGGCTCTTGTTAGAAGAGGAGCTTGTTTGAACATTAAAACATAACTGGGCAACATCTAGGAGGCGCACCCACTCCATTTGGGTTGCACCCACAAAATTTCTCAAGTACTCTTCCAACATGCTATTGAATCTTTCCGTCTGGCCATCAGTTTGAGGATGATAACTTGAGGACATCTGAAGTTTAGAGCCCAGGGCCTGGAATAACTCTCCCCAAAATAGTCTCGTGAAGTGAGAGTCGCGATCACTGACTATACTTTGAGGTAGTCCCCAATATTTCACAACATTCTTGAAGAACATCGTGGCCGTCTCTTCAGCACTGCACGTCTTCGGAAGGGGAATGAATGTGGCATACTTCGAGAAGCGATCCACAATGACAAGGATCACACTGAGATCCCCTACCTTCGGTAACCTTGATATGAAGTCCATCGAGATACTTTCCCATGGACGAGTTGGTACCGGTAAAGGATTTAGTAGCCCTCCCGGCTTCTGTTTCTCTCCCTTGTCTTGCTGGCAGATCAGACAGGTCTTTGTGTATTCCATCACATCTTCTTTCATCTGCGGCCAGTAGTAGCTTCTCTTCAGTAGGCATAAGGTTCTCTGCCACCCCGGATGACCTGCCCACAATATATCGTGGCACTCTTGCAAGAGAATCTTTCGCAGGCCTGCCGCTTTTGGAACAAAGATCCGATGTCCCTTCGTGAACAAGAGGCCATCCTCCATCCAAAATTTGCGAGTCTTCTCTTCGATGGCTAATTGTTTCAGATTTCTTGCCACCGGGTCCTGGTCGAGGTGCTCTTTCACCTTAGCCTGAATATCGGTAGCCATAGTGGTGGTAGACAAATGAGCAATCGTGTGCAATGTGGCCAAATCACATCTTCGGCTGAGGGAATCAGCGACTCTATTTGCGGCTCCTGGTCTGTAAGCGAATTCCACATCGAACTCTGCCAATAATTCTTGCCATCTAGCTTGTCGGTTGTTCAGCTTGGGCTGAGTCAAGAAGTGAGATGCTGCGGTATAGTCAGTCTTGACAACGAACTTCGATCCCAAGAGATAGTGCCTCCATCCCCGCAAGTAATGAACAATAGCTAGGAGTTCCTTCTCTTGTACCGCATAACGAGTCTCGGCTCCATTAAACTTTCCGCTCTCGAAAGCCACTGGTGACCCTCTTGGACTAGCACCCCCCGAGGGCGTAATTGTAGGAAATATCGGTATACTTCCTTTAAGATTATTAGGATTATAACGAAATTATGATTATGATAACTAGTCATAAATGAAATTTACATAAACAAAAGGAGAAGAGATTAATAATCAACCTTTGGTCCTAGCAAAATGGCCTAAGAACAATATCAAAATGATATTCTCCTAATTGTTGCACCCAAGATGCTCCGAGAAATGCCTCTCAATTTGCTAGAATGAGATCCCCAAATTCACTAATTAATTTTAGGGTTTTTGTGATTTTGATGAGAGAATATTAGGTCAAAAGGAATGAGAGAAAAAACACTCTTTTTCTCCTCTTATGAACCGTGTAAAAGAGTGAAATTAGGGGAGATATTTTTTCTCCTCTTTTTTCTCCTTTTCGGTTTTATCTACTACCAAAAATAAGGAGATTAAATCTTCTTATTTTGGTAGTTTATAAAATGTATATAAAGTGTATTATTTATAAATTGTCATTTATATTGTTCCGTATTAATAAGTCTACACACAACAGCTTGTAGTCGATTTATTAATACCGGTCTGTAATAATTTATTATGACAATCTCGTATAATATATACTTTAACTATAAATATCGCATATTTATAATTAGTTAATTAAATATAACTGGTTACATTTAATTACGAATTAACATCTTAATTTGTTCAAGCTAACATTATATACATTAATTAAATATAACAGTTTATATTCAATTTACGAATTTGACAGTTCGTCTCAGCTAATATTATTTAATTGTATTAAATAATCGTCTGATCATCACATTGACTAACTGTTTAGTCAAATACATGGACTAACCTTTTAGTCATATAAGGCATCAATGTGATTACATTTCCATAATCACATCTCTCAAACACATCCTTTAGGTGTGACTTTTAGGGACCAGTTGATCACCGCCATCAGTATGATAATAACGTCAAAATTTCTAGCAAGCCAACTGTTATTAGGTAATCGTTAATCAACTGATAAAATACTAAGTATACCCTTGTGAACCTATAAGAGATTTATAAATGTTATCACACTAATTGTGGAGGACACAAGCTCCAACAATCTCCCACTTGTCCTCACAAGTGTATGTGTGATAACCGATTCTTATATCCTAAAATTTCTCCCACTCAATGTAAAAAAATTTGCAAAATTCGTATTCACAAAGGTCGTATTTTACAAGTGATCAATATCAATAGTGGTTTCCCCGACTAGAGAGTAACTTAACTAATAAACGAATCATCATTCGAGCATGGCCATGCATTTCAGTTACAACTTCTCGAGTGGCCCTGAGAAATAACTAAACCTGATAAAGGTTGGATATTTTCTTCAACTCGATACCTGCAGATATAAGCACAGTATGAAATGACCCAGAAAAAATCTGCTTAGCCTCCTGTTACGGCAGACCATGAGAAAGAAACCAGTCACCCAAAAACTGCCTTAATCTCAAGAGACAGTCGATAGTCAAAAGAATCGACTCTAGGAACACAATGGACGTCCAATCCACGACCTGGCACCGAATGTTTTTAAACATTTAGTACTACATTACGTTGTCACAATATGTCCTACGAGGTATCGTTATAACTCGCATTTGTGATCGATCAGCCAACTGTTTGACTTATGGCTCGTTGAACCCACCATCAATCAACTTCACAAAATAATAGCCAGAGTTATCAGCTCATGTAGGCGATTACGGACCACAACAAATATAATGTAATTCAGTTCACTTTGTGGCGTTCAATGTTGTCAGTACAATCCACATGAAAAACAAAATATTATAATAAAACGATGAAGTTATAAATAGTATATGAAAAAGATAATGTATCGAATCCATAGTCAACTACTACAACTCAGGAACACGTTTAATTCCCATGGAAATAACGTGCCCTTCATGCTTATCATAATTCAGCTGTTTAGTGAGAGGATCCGCGATGTTGTCATCCTAAGCTATCTTGTCAATCACTATCTCCTCTTGCTCCACGTAATCACGGATCACGTGAGCTTTCTGATGTACATGTCTAGACTTGTTGCTAGACTTAGGCTCCTTAGCCTGGAAGATGGCACCTCTATTGTCACAATAGATGGTGATCGGGTCATTCGAACTAGGAAATATCGTAAGTCCTTGTAAGAATTGACGCATCCATATAGCTTCCTTTGCTGCTTCCGAAGCGGCATAGTACTCGGATTCAGTAGTAGAATCTGCTACAACATCCTGTTTGGAAATTTTCCAGCTGACCGCAACACCATTAAGAGTAAAGACGAACCCAGACTGAGATTTTGAATCATCTCGATCCGTTTGGAAGCTAGCATCTGCGTAACCGATTGTGCATAGCTTAGTATCTCCTCCATAAGTCAATGCCCAATCCTTAGTCCTCCGTAGGTACTTAAGGATGTTTTTAACAGCTATCCAGTGTGTTTCGCCTGGATTGCGTTGGTACCGACTCGTCATACTCAATGCATATGCCACGTCTGGACGTGTGTATATCATGGCATACATGATCGATCCTATGGCTGATGCATAAGGAACACGACTCATGCGTTCAATCCCTTCAGGCGTCGTGGGTGACTGAGACTTGTTCAAATGCATCCCAGACGTCATTGGAAGGTTCCCCTTCTTGGAGTTGGTCATGCTGAACCTTTCAAGAATCTTATCTAAATAAGATTCCTGACTCAATGATAACGTCCGTCGTGATCTATCTCGATAGATACGAATTCCCAATATGTGTTGTGCCTCACCCAGATCTTTCATCTGGAAATGGTTCTTCAACCATCCTTTAACCGAAGATAAGAGAGGAATGTAATTCCCAATCAAGAGTATGTCATCGACATACAATATTAAGAAAACAATCTTGCTCCCACTCGACTTGATATATAGGCATGGTTCCTCGACCGATCGAGTGAAACCATACTCTTTTATCACCTGGTCGAAACGATGATTCCAACTCCGAGAAGCTTGCTTAAGTCCATAAATGGAACGCTTAAGCTTGCACACTTTCTTAGCATTTTCAGGATCTATGAAACCTTCGGGTTGTACCATGTACAACTCTTCCTCCAAATAACCGTTTAAGAAGGCGGTTTTCACATCCATTTGCCAAATTTCATAGTCATGAAAAGCGGCAATCGCTAAGATTATCCGAATGGAACGCAGCATAACTACGGGTGCAAAAATTTCAACATAATGCAATCCGTGCACTTGAGTGAAACCTTTTGCCACTAGTCGTGCCTTATAGGTATCTGGTTGCCCGTCTACAGAATGCTTTATTTTGTAAAGCCATTTGCACTGAAGAGGTTTTACCTTATTAGGTAAATCAACTAGATCCCATACGTCATTCTCATACATGGAGTCCATCTCGGATTGCATGGCTTCAAGCCATAGCTTTGAGTCAGAACAGGTCATGGCACCTTTATAGGTAGAGGGTTCATTACTCTCTAGGAGCAAAACGTCATTCTCCTCGACCATACCAATGTATCTGTCTGGAGGATTAGAGACTCTACCCGACCTCCTAGGTTCCTGAGGAATATTAACCGTATCACCAGCTGAAGGAACAACTTCCTCCATCTGTTCCTCGGTTGTTGATTCTTGAATCTCCGACAACTCGAAGGTTCTATTACTTGACTTGTTCTCGAGAAATTCTTTTTCTAATAACGTCGCACTAGCCGCAACAAAAACTCGATGTTCGTTAGGCGAATAGAAGTAATGACCAAACATTCCTTTTGGATAACCAATATAGTATGTCTTGACCGATCGCGGGCCGAGCTTATCCTCGTGTCTCCCCTTGACATAAGCCTCGTAGCCCCAAACCCGAATAAAGGACAAGTTAGGGACCGTTCCCTTTCACATTTCATATGGAGTCTTGTCGACAGCTTTAGTCGGACTTCGGTTAAGTATAAGAGCAGCTGACAAAAGAGCAAAACCCCATAATGAATCAGTTACTACCGTGTGACTCATCATGGTTCGAACCATATCAAGTAATGTTCAATTTCTCCATTCGGACACACCATTTAATTGAGGTGTTCCAGGTGGAGTTAACTGTAAAACGATTCCACAGTCTTTAAGGTGTTGATCAAACTCATTTGAAAGATATTCGCCACCCCGATCTGAACGGAGTGCCTTAACCTTTCTACCCAGTTGGTTCTCAACCTTATTCTGGTATTCCTTGAATTTCTCAAAGGACTCACTTTTATGCTTCATTAAGTAGACATATCCGTATCTACTCAAATCGTCCGTGAAAGTGATAAAATATCTATACCCATCTCTAGCGGTAATTGCCATAGGTCCACATACATCAGTATGTATGAGTCCTAATAGGTCACTAGCGCGCATTCCAACACATTTGAAGGAAATTCGAGTCATTTTGCCGATAAGACATGATTCACACGTGCCAAATGTAGAAAAATCGAATGCGGGAATAGTCCCATTCTCGACGAGTTTCTTTACACGTTTTTTCATTTATGTGTCCCATTCGACAATGCCATAGATAAGTTTGATCTTTGTCACCAACCTTTAATTTCTTATTATTCACGTGTAATATATCCGTGGTTTGATCTAAGATGTAAATTCCATTCATGGAAACTGCTTTGCCATAAACCATTTCATTAAAAGAGAAAATACAGCTATTATCCTTTATTGAAAATGAAAAACCGTCTTTATCAAGTACGGAAACAGAAATAATGTTCTTAGACAAACTGGGTACATAGTAACAGTTATATAAATATAACGCAAAACCACTAGGGAGCTGGATTACATATGTTCCCATTGAGACTGCAGCAACTCGTGCTCCATTCCCAACTCTCAGGTCCACATCACCCTTTGCGAGGGGTTTGATGTTTCTTAGGCCCTGCAAATGATTACACAGATGAGAACCACAACCAGTATCAAGTACCCAAGTTCTGAAACTTGCATGGTTAATCTCAATCATATGAATATAAGATGACATACCAACAAGAGTGACGCGGCCTGCTTTTATGTCCTCACGGTACACGTGACAGTTCCTCCTCCAATGTCCAGTCTTGTGACAATGGTGGCACTCAATGTCACCGCCCTTGCTCTTTGTCTTGCCTTGTGAGCCACTAGTCTCACCAGGCCCACTCTTACCGTTTCCTGGCTTCTTAAACTTTGGCTTTCCTACAGTTAGGTTGCCGGGAGCTTTGCCCTTACCCTTATTCTTGTTGGTAATCATGAGAACATCTTGCTTCATGCTTCCACTCAATTTCATATCCTTCTCGGTCTGTACGAGGAGTGAGTGTAGCTCATGAGGACTTTTCTTCATGTCATTCATGTAGTAATTTGCCCTGAAGAGGGCAAAACCATCATGAAGTGAATGAAGCATACGGTCAATGACTATGCTCTCACTGATTTTGCAATCAAGTGCCTCCAATTTCTCGACATTCTCAATCATGTTAAGAATGTGTGGGCTAACCGGCTGGCCCTTCTGGAGTTTCGCATCAAAGAAGCGACATGTATGCTCATAAGTAACGATTCTCGGTGCTTTTTAGAACTCATTAGTGAGCGTGGTGAAAATCTTGTTTGCACCTTGGGCAATGAAGCGTCTTTGCAAATTGGTTTCCATTGCAAAAATGAGTACGTTCTTTATCGCACCCGCTTCCATGACGAAGTCACTATAAGCAAGTGACTCGTTAACTCCTGCATTGAGGCCTGGGTTTACCGGTATTGGCTCAGTTAAGTACTTGAGCTTACCGTCAGCAATGGCAGCATTCCACAATGATGCCTCCCAGTCCGCAAAGTTGGACCCGTCATTTTTCAGACGTGTGAACTGATTCATGTGGTCCGTGAAAGCTTTTAGCCAGGACTCGCGTCCAAGTATGGCACTTGGCATAGGGATTTCGTTATTTCCAGCCATTTGTTGTAACAGTATTATCAAAATAAAACGTATTCTACACTGCGAAAAGAAGAAAAATATAATAAGCATTCTCATCGTTATGATTTAAGTCTAATGCAATACTTTGTTATAACGCGAAGACTCAAGCATTTATACAATTGACCTCCCTCAAGAATTATATAAATGATTCCAAGACTCAATTATCTGTAAATTGATAAGCCAACCTCTTGGCTAATTCTAATTTTAGAATTCTTGGTCGATAAATTTCTGTAAATTCTATCTATAGTCCATCATAATCACGAGAAACTCTTCGGATTATAATGTTGAGGTAAACTAAGTCAACACAAACTACTTACCCAACGTAGAAGGGGTCATATGGAGAGTAAGGTCCTATATGCCTACCGACGAAGAAGGGATTCATAGTTGTTTCCCCTTATAAAGACTAGTCTCAATTTCAGTTTTAGAGGAAGATCCCATCAACTTTATTTTAATTCATTTTAAGTGAACTAATATCTAGCATGCGAGAATGAATAAACTAAGGTGATGGCTTAAAATTGTGTGACATCTGTATGTCTATGAAAACTAACATACAATCTTTATGAGTCAATTTTCATGCATATTAGTAGGTGGTTTCGTTTAGGCGGAAAATGATGCACTAACTATCATGTGAATGAAAAGCAATAAGAATGGAAAAACAACTTTGGAATCCATCCTTGGACCCGAGAAGCTTGTCTTGATGTTCCATCTTGGTCCATGTAGCGGGAGTGAGCAACCCAATCTCCATCTTTAGTCTTCCCAAAATTACAATTTAAAAATTACATAATAAACCTATTTACATTCTAATTTCAAAACCATAATACTTAAAGAAAACCAAAAAGAGATACGAGATCTCAAAATTAACTTAAAAATTATGTTTCCATCATTACGAAAACATAATTTAACTAAGGCCACACTAGGTATTACAAATTACAACCGATTGCAAAAATACGTAAATTAAACCATTCAACAAAACATTCAACTAAATAAAAAATGCATCAACTAATAAATTAAACATTCAAGACATAATTCCTTAATTATGTAGAGTAATTTATCCAAACCACCTATTTAAATGGTCAAATTATGTGACAATTTCTCAATTACTCACAATAATTCCAATCTTAATACATATTAATCTTGTAATATGAATTAGTCCAACATTATTTTAAACCTCTTTAAAATAACTAGGTATCTTTAATTTGTGAACTTTTTCACAACAAATAATCAAACATTATACTTAATGTATAAAGATTATTGGCCAAAAATAAACAAAAATCTATTTTTTTTTATTAAAGGCTCTCGGCATAAAAAGAAACAAAAATAGAATTTTTTTTAAATGCCCACGGCATTATACCAAAAACGAAAAAAAAAAAATTCTTTTTGTTCTCGGCATATTCCTAAAAAAAAACAAAACAGCCCATTTTTTTCTTTACTCGGCATTTAGCCCTAAAACAAAAAAACTGTTTTTTTTTCTTTCTTTTTCTCTCGGCTGAAGTAAAAAAAATGGAAAAAACACCGCCCCCTTTTTTTTCGGAAAAATAAAAAACATTAAGATGAACAAATTTGTTTAAAGTTGCTATTAGAACAAGATTGGCATAATCATCAACATCTAAATTAATGAAACATGACCTTAAACAACAATTTATTAATCATGTGTGCCAAAATCTATATTGCAAAAACAAATAATCATCATTAATCAAAAACAATTCCATTTACATTTCAATTTAATTCTTTATTAAATCAAAAATCTACAAATTTATTATATTATCATCTTAACCTATTAAAACAATAATATGCATAAATCAAATGGAACAAAACATCAAAAACAAAAAAACAAAAAAACATTTCGGCTGGAAAAAAAATTTTCACGGCTAAAAAAAATTGTCTCGGCCGAATTTTTTTTTTCTTTCTAAAAATTCTTTGTTTAAATCCATTTATGAAATTCATACAAAATAATTTCGTGGCCTATGCTCTGATACCACTTGTAGAAAATATCGGTATACTTCCTTTAAGATTATTAGGATTATAACGAAATTATGATTATGAAAACTAGTCACAAATGAAATTTACATAAACAAAAGGAGAAGAGATTAATAATCAACCTTTGGTCCTAGCAAAATGGCCTAAGAACAATATCAAAATGATATTCTCCTAATTGTTGCACCCAAGATGCTCCGAGAAATGTCTCTCAATTTGCTAGAATGAGATCCCCAAATTCACTAATTAATTTTAGGGTTTTTGTGATTTTGATGAGAGAATATTAGGTCAAAAGGAATGAGAGAAAAAACACTCTTTTTCTCCTCTTATGAACCGTGTAAAAGAGTGAAATTAGGGGAGATATTTTTTCTCCTCTTTTTTCTCTTTTTCGGTTTTATCTACTACCAAAAATAAGGAGATTAAATCTTCTTATTTTGGTAGTTTATAAAATGTATATAAAGTGTATTATTTATAAATTGTCATTTATATTGTTCCGTATTAATAAGTCTACACACAACAGCTTCCAGTCGATTTATTAATACCGGTCTGTAATAATTTATTATGACAATCTCGTATAATATATACTTTAACTATAAATATCGCATATTTATAATTAGCTAATTAAATATAACTGGTTACGTTTAATTACGAATTAACATCTTAATTTGTTCAAGCTAACATTATATACATTAATTAAATATAACAGTTTATATTCAATTTACGAATTTGACAGTTCGTCTCAGCTAATATTATTTAATTGTATTAAATAATCGTCTCATCATCACATTGACTAACTGTTTAGTCAAATACATGGACTAACCTTTTAGTCATATAAGGCATCAATGTGATTACATTTCCATAATCACATCTCTCAAACACATCCTTTAGGTGTGACTTTTAGGGACCAGTTGATCACCGCCATCAGTATGATAATAACGTCAAACTTTCTAGCAAGCCAACCGTTATTAGGTAATCGTTAATCAACTGATAAAATACTAAGTATACCCTTGTGAACCTAGAAGAGATTTATAAATGTTATCACACTAATTGTGGAGGACACAAGCTCCAACAGTAATCAGATTCATCCATCTCAACTTCAAAAGGCTTCGTGATATCCGGCAACGCCAAGACCGACTGTTGTACCATTGCTTCCTTGAGCTTCTCAAAGGCCCTCTTCTTGTCGATAGACCACTCCCACTTATTGTCCTTCTTGAGCAAGTCGGTGAGCGGGGCAGCAATTTTCGAGTACGCTCGGATGAATCTTCGATAGTAGTTTGCGAGCCCCAAGAAAGAGCGGAGCTCAGACACACTCCTTGGGGTTCCCCAGTCCTTGATAGCGGCAATCTTCTTCGGATCGATCTTCAGTTTGACTTTGCCCACTATGTGACCGAGGAAATTCACTTCGGGTTGGGCAAATTCACATTTTTCTCTTTTCACGAATAGGAGGTTCTCTTGTAGCTTCGCGAACACCAACTCCAAGTGTTTTACGTGTTCAGCCAATGAGCGACTATATACAACAATATCGTCCAGATATACCACCACGAATTTGTCCAGGTACTCGTGGAAAACATGGTTCATCAATGTACAAAACGTTGCAGTTGCGTTCGTCAAGCCAAAGGGCATGACCAACCATTCGAAAGACCCATACCTCTTCACACAAGCAGTCTTCGGCTCATCTCCTTCGGCAATTCGAACTTGATGATAACCAGATCTCAGGTCGAGCTTGATGAAGTATACAGCGCCTTGTAATTGATCGAACAAATCCGCTACCAATGGGATGGGGTAGCGGTTCCTCACCGTTAGCTTGTTTAGAGCCCGATAGTCGATACACAATCTCAGACTACCGTCCCGTTTCTTCTGGAAGAGCACAGGGGCTCCATAGGGAGCTTTAGAAGGTCCTATCCACCCCGAGCGAATCAGATCGTCTAGCTGTCTTCGTAGTTCCGCTAGTTCGGGAGGCGCCATCTGATATGGCCCTCGAGCAGGAGGTTTTATGCCCAAGAGTAATTTAATTTGATGGTCTACCGAACATCGGGGTGGCAAACTCACAGGTAATTGATCAGGCATCAAGTCCTTATTGTCTTCTAGCACCTTCTCTACTTGTGGTTCCACGCATTCAGCAAGGGTGTCTTCTTTCATGGACACGGTACACAAGTATGTAGGCTCTCCCTTTTGAAGTCCCCTCTTCAACTGCATTGCCGAGAGAAGTGGCCCCTTTTGCTTTCGGTCAGCTTCAACAGCTTTCACAAGATATGGTTTTGATCCCGCCATTATTAAAGACCCATTGTGGGGCGCCAGAAAGGTCGGGGTTCGCTTCAAAAAATCCATGCCGAGGACGATCTTGAAGTCATCCATTGGGATGCTGGTGAAGTCGAGGTTCCCCGTCCATTCGCCCATCTTGATCACCACTTCTCTAGCCACACCCTGAATCGGCAAGGCCTTGGAATTGACAGCTTTCATGCTTCCTCCTCCTCGGTTCAACTTCATTCCGAGTTTCTTCGCTTCGTCGGGCGTGACGAAATTATGGGAGGCCTTTGTATCTATCATAGCTCAAGTAGCCTTCCCATTAACGCTTATCTCCACGTACATCAGTTCCATGGACTTGGTCTTGGAGTGCTCAACGCCCTTGCCCATTGAGCACATCATGTGGACTGCTCCCATTCGAGCCATTTCTCCTTTGCTCACTGGCCACATCATCATCGCACCCCTCTGCATCCTGGTCTATCCCCTCGGGATTATGTTCTACCGACATCTTGGACAAATTCTTCTTGAGGGTGTTGAACTCCCCCTGGTGAGGTCACTCGGACATTCGGTGCGGTCCTTTACAAAGGAAGCACGCGAACGGCTTCTTAGCAGTCGACGCTTCAGAATTACTACCCTTAGAAGAGGTTGGAGTAGAATTCGCCAGACCCCATCTCCTATTATCACCTCCGGGACGGAACCGGCCATTATCCGTATAGGGAGGTATTGCTTGTGAAGTCATCCCTCCAAACCTTTGGTTGCTTTCGCCCGTTGCAGCGAATCCCTTCTTCTGGGAGGTTTCGCGCTCCGTGTAATAGTCAACTAGCCTTTCAGCCGCTGTCATCGCAGCCGAGAGGGACTCTCGTTGCTGTCGCATGATTTCTCGCTGAGCCCACTCCTTCAAGCCATCAATAAACTGAAACACCCGATCCTTCTCGGTCATGTCCACTACCTCCAACATACAAGCCGAATACGCTTTCACATAATCACAAATCGAGCCTGTATGTTTCAAGTTCTTTAATTTCCTTCGAGCTAGAAATCGGTGTTCTCCGGGTAGAATTGCTCCTTGAAGAGTCGGTTGAAATCGTCCCATGATTCTAGCCTAATGGTCCCTGCCTCGATCTCGGTATGTTTCGAGCTCCACCATTGTTTAGCGTCATCCGTTAGGTACATACTCGCGGTGCTGACCTTAAGACCTTCGTCGAGCGCGCTCACTCGGAAGTATTGTTCCATGTCGAAGATGAAGTTATCGACTTCTTTCGAATCTCTTGCCCCGCTATACTTGAGGGGTGTAGACGGCTTCACCTTAGGAGTTCCACCAAAAATCCTGTCCGCGGCCATTTTCATCAAGGTATTGCACATGTTCTCGAGTTGCTCGACTTTTTCATAGAGATAACCCATATCTGAGTTATACTCTTTCGGAATCTCCTCTTCGACGGCCACAAGGCGGCTCTCGTGCCTCTTTATAGACTCGTCTACGGTCTCGAAGCGGGCATCATGCCCCTTTATCGTCTCATCAACTACTTGGTGAGTACTCTCCAAACTCACAATGAGAGCCTCCAAGGATGGAATTTTCTCGTCCATTAATCTCTCTAAAGCCGCCACTCTGGCCTTAGTGTCACTTTTGTTCCCACTCGGATCTACCGCCTTTGATGCCATCGTATACAGCAGCCCGTCAAGAAGACCGGGCTCTGATACCAAATGTCACGGTCCGAAACTTTGAGTCGGGGCGTGACGCGCACCCTTGTCTAAACACTCGACAAGAATGCAAGCGAGAGCGTCAAGCACTAGTGCATTCGTAATCGGTCACGGGTTGTGGGTGTCGGAATCCTAGTCTCGATCGACACACACGGGCTTGTTAGTGAAGTGAAGGCAAGAGTCGTTCACAAGAAAGCAACAACAAGCAATAAGAAGGCAACTTGGTAGGAAGTAGATTTTTGATTGACTAGTACTCCCTAAAGAGGGAAATTTGATATTTACATCTTGGTAGCAGGAGACATTGAAATTACAAAACTAGTGTAGAATAGCGATATACCTATTTATGGAAAGAAAAGCTTAACAAAGACTATACTAAACTAGAAAGCATTTACAAAAAATATACAAGGGGATATGAATCTACAAAGCATAAAATAAACCTAAGGGTTCGAAATGTGCGGATCGTCACACCGGGGAAGGCAATAGTTAATTTGTGTGTTTTGTAGTAGTATAGAGTCTTAGTTCGTTTGCTTAGTTTTATTTGTTTTAGATTTGTTTATGCATAATACTCGTATTACTAACCTGAACCTCGAGCATTTAGATTCAGAGATTGAGCATACTCTTTTCAGGTTACAGAAGAACAAACTAGGTGCAATAGTGGTTATTCATGAAGGTAGCGAGTTCGACGATCTGCATTCCGATTCTGACAATTCTGAAATTTCTGAAGAATCCACGAAACCTTTAAATATGGCCAGAGAGACCCACACATTAAGGGAGCTTACAGCTCCAAATCTTGAAGTTCAACCACTCTGCATCACCTTTCCAGCATTGACATATGGTGTTTCCTTTGAACTGAAGTCTGGTTTGATACATCAATTACCAAATTTCAGTGGGACGAGTATTGAGGATCCAAATAAGCATCTTTTGGACTTCCATATTGTGTGTACCAGTACGAAGCCACCTTCTGTCATAGATGAGCAGTTAAAATTGAGAGCCTTTCCTTTCTCCTTGAAAGGAAATGCTACTTTATATTTATGACGTCTAAGTTACATTTCATTTCGTACAATTTCTAAATATTTCAAGCTACCATTTTTGGTTCGTTGTTAAAAATTTATGTTACTATTACAAAACTTTACCTATTAGTAAAGATTTGAAAAATGAAAATTTGATTTAATTCTCTTTTGTTCTTTGAGTATAACATCTTTTTATTGATTTTTAATTGCTAAACCCGAGTCACTTATTATTTTGCTTAATTTTTAAATAACTTTGATTTATTTATGATTCTTTGTCAAAGTATAATGTTATAATTTCATGGACTTGACTCCCTTTTGAGTTTAAAAATGAAACTTTTACTTCTATTTTGGCTTTTACAAAAGAAAATTTGAGTGGATTATCATTTTCATTAGGTTTTAACGTTGATGGGATGTTAGGACACGTTATTAAAGGCGTCTAATAACTTGTTCTACGCTTATTGGCGAATGATTTTGTTTTGAATTTGTCTTCGACTTGGGAAGTTAACACTCTTGTGTGCACAACAAGAGCAATTTCGTTCCATGAAGGAGACTTATACTTTTGAAAACCCCACATTAATGTTTTGGAAGTATTTTGATTTTTGATCTCTACAAATGTTTTGATATTTGACCTTATCTTTGATTTGGAATGTTTGATGTTCTTGAATGCGCAACTAGAGCACTTCCGTTCCTTTGACGAGAATCTGGTTCTGTTGGAAAATTGTACTTCAAACTTTTGAAGGAATTTTAATTCTCACAAAGAGTAACCTTTTAATGTTTTGTTTGCCGATTTTAAAAAATCCAGTTTTATTTTTATAACCTTTCATTTCTACTTTCAAGTTTCGAGGATAAAACTTTTTAAAAAGGGTGGGTGATTGTAACACCCGCGAATTTCTCATTTTGACATTTATAATTTATTTAACCGTCAATTACTTTATTTTATATTTTAAATTATTTAATTTAATTAATTTCGTTTTAAACATAAATTTTATAAAAGTTACATTATTATAAGCTTGTTTATATAAAAATAAATATATTCAATCGGACAGTAATAATAGTGAGAATAATAATAATAATAATAATAATAATATTTCCGTATTAAGTTATAGACACATTTCCGTCTAACAAAGACCGTGGCATTTCAATTGGGAATCTTAACTAAACTCGGACCAACCATATATCGACAACACATACCACTTACTCACCTTACACTCTACATTTATATATTATTATTATTATTATTATTATTATTATTATTATTATTATTATTATTATTATTATTATTATTATTATTATTATTATTATTATTATTATTATTATTATTATTATTATTATTATTATTATTATTATTATTATTTGTGATAGTTTACTACATGATTTACTTGGTCATTTTGTGTAAAGTTTGCATCTTTATCTTCCTCATGAAGTGGGTGAATGAATGTGATGATTTACATGAGTTAATACCATCTTTTGTATGCTTAAAAACCCGTCTTAAAGTGATATAACATTCTGCCCAGAAAATCGTGACATAGGGCTGTGACTACCCGGTTTTGTGCTTGAATTTCGTGGCCTTCTCATTGTCGATTTGAACTAATGTATTAACTCCTACCTTGTATGTATATCCATGAATGAATGTGGTGATTTACATGGGCTAATATCGTCTTTTGGATGCTTAAAATTTCGTCTTAAGATGGTATGCAAACTGCCCAAAAACTGTGATGTAGGGGGTTTTGTAGTCGTTTTATGGCTGCTATTTTGAGTTGATTTTCATGACGATTTGAACGACAACTTTTGTTTCCTTATCATTTGTAGATACATGTATGTAATAGGTTGCTTGTACGGAAAAAATTATATCTCGTTCATGCTTAAAAATGTGCGTAAGACTGCCTCATCAAACTCATGGAAACCGTGAAAATTGGAGGTGTCATGGCCAATTTTCACGGGCTGTTTTGAATTGATTTCCCTTGTCGATTTGAACCAATTTTTAAGTTTCCGTCTCATGCGTATGTACATGTATGAATTGGAAAATTGGTATGGAAATATGTCATCTTCATCATGCTCTAAAATTCGTCCTAATGTTGCCTCACCATGACTTGTAGCGTGATGTTTTGGGGGCTGTTTTGGTTTGTTCTTCCCCTGTTTTGGCACGGTTTCCTAGGTGAGTTGTGGCTGTTTAAGCACGGGTTTTGTGGGGCGGATTATGGGCTGCATTGTCCCTGTTTTGACGGGTTAATAGGAGTGGTGACGGAGCTGTTTTGAGTCGGCTAAAAGGGCGTGTGCATGGGCTGTTTTGCCTAGTGCAGGAGCCGTGGCCAGGCCGCACCAGGCTGTGGCTAGGCCGTGGCCTAGGGGAATGTTAAATGTTTTGTTCGTAAATAACTTGTGTTCACATTTAGTTAATTTAAATTCCGTCATGTGTTTTATGTGTCATAATTCATTATTTACCGTTCATTTATATATTTCTCCTATGATTCGTAATTATGGAAGTATTATTTAAATGCCTCATAATTTTATGGAATGTCATATTTTATTATTAATATGAACTTTAATTCATGCATTCTTATTTATTTATCGTATTTCAAATACGAGTGAATTATTCTACTTGTTGAATTAAATTGAGTCGTATTCTTATGATAATGTCATAATGTTATGCCTTCTTGCTAGACTAATTTACGCCTCTCTCGTTGGCCGTTCAACCAAGAGTTCGTTACTATACTCTTTCGACACCTCTCTCGTTAGCCGTTCTGTCGAGAGTTGGATATCTTAATTTATTTACGCCTCTCTCGTTCGCAGTTCTGCCGAGAGTTGGATATCTTATTTTATTTACGCCTCTCTCATTGGCCGTTCTGCCGAGAGTTGGATATCTTATTTTATTTACGCCTCTCTCGTTGGCCGTTCTGCCGAGAGTTGGATATATTATTTTATTTACGCCTCTCTCGTTGGCCGTTCTGCCGAGAGTTGAATATCTTATTTTATTTCCGCCTCTCTCGTTGGCCGTTCTGCCGAGAGTTAGGTACTCAACTTCCGTTCTGTCGATCGAGTCTTGGGTGCAGACAGTTCAACCGCATGTCGAGTCTGGCCATATTTATACTAGGACTGAGTCTTGGGAGTACCATTGTCGTCCTACCAAGGGAATTATATATTTATATATGAGCAGTAAAGGTCTTGCTTGGTTATAGATATTGATATATGTCATTCAAGGCAAAAGTTATGCCTTGTGTTGTTTGTCTTGGTCCTATCGGATACTAAAGGTGAGCTATAAGCCCTTTAGTTGCAATATGATCGACGGGATTGATGTTCCCATCCGTTCTTATGGTGAGATTCAAGCCATAAGTATGAATGTGACATTAGTAGCCACGTCCCGTGCAATGTTTGCTAAGTGGTTTTCCAAATAATGGCTACGGTTTCTATTCTTGTAACTTGCATTAGATGATCCCTTACTTAAGTGCTTCACATGATTCGGATTCTAATCTCATATCTATGTTATATTTCTTAGAAATGCGTGTCTTTTGTATAAATGACCGTTGATACCTGTCGAAGTGAGTACCAAAAATAATATTTATAATTAACCAAACTACAACTAGCAAGCGGTAGTAAGGGTCGATCCGCAGGGAGGTAGGGAGATAATAGTTGCTTTTAATTCTAGTCTAAGGGTAACAGTATGAGGGGGTTTTGATTTGAGTTATATCTAAGTCTAATAACATAAACTAATTAAGCAGATAAAAGTAATAAAGGATGCAGAAAATGATAAAAGAAATGCTAAGACGGTCGGTTCACTATAGCTGCGATGACACATAATTCTAGGTAAGTCCGAAATACAGTCGTGGGTGATGGGTATGACAGGTCCTCTCGGTCCAAGTTAACTAGTAGCTCCTTTCGGCCTATGCTACCAGTCCTTAAGTCTCACTAATGCTAGCTCTCGCCCCGATTAGTGATTCCTAAAGCCTAAATTACATTATCTCTCGATCTCAGCAATTTAGTCGTCTTAATTCATTAATTAAGGCCCTTCCCTATCTCTCGATCTACGGGTTGGTCAAAACTAAGCATCTAACAAGTCTCCTCTCGGTCTCATTGTTAAATATTGCACTTAACGAAATATACGGTGCTAATCAGATACGAAGTCAGTCGATCGACCAGCTACCCCAGTCGATCGACCAACCGGCTCAGTCGGTCGACTAGTTAAGCCAGTTGATCAACCAAGTCCTAATGCGGGGTTACCTATTCTACTGCCATCTACGCCATAGATCCCCTACATCTTAGCAAGGTGATTTAGCTGCTCATACTGAAGGTAATAACAACGATAAAGTTGACTAATAAAACAGACGAATTCATAATTGAAATAGCTAAATAAACGAGTAACATGAAACAATAATTTGGCTTCGGGTGATCTAACCTAGCAATTCTATACTACGAACGAAAGCAATAAAACGGAATATAAGAACAGAGAAATACCGTATAGAACAGGAAGGAAAGATCAAAACCGAATGCAAGAGTAAACTTTATTGGCGGAAAAAATCTAAACTAACGAATGTTGAATTGTATTTAAGAACTGAATGATAAAAACTCCATCATTATTCTGAAAACTAAGGTTATGTTATATAGGAATAATCCTGCGTAACCTCTATTCCTAAACCTAATCATAATGGGCTTTGGAATTCTCGATCTTTTAACTTGCGCAACAGCTCGTGGGGTGGTCGATCGACCACTTGGACCAGTCGATCGACCACATGCGCGTATGCACTGCATTCGACGATTCCTGCAGCGCGCACTGATCTTAAAACAGCTGCCATTTCTTCGTTACTTGGTCAAATCAGGCGTTCTACGCGGCGTTGGAAAGCTAAGAGGATAAGCTTTCACCTCCAATTGGAAGCACTCGATTATCAGCTCCAGAACTCGAGATATTGCTATCTGAAGCAGGCTGCAATGTTGAGAAGCATTCTGACAGTCTATAGACCATGTAGGTCAATCTATAGACCACTGTAGCTTGTAGTTCGCTTCTAAACTCTCGCAAATATGTCTTTCAGGCCTTGAAATGCGCACCAAGTTCGCTTCCCGAGTCTTTACTCCATGTCAAATGCAATGCTAAACACTTAGGGACGGATTTGGCTCATTTTCCGCTGAAATCTTGATATTTCTGCAATATCACACAAAAAGGAAGAAATACACGAAACAAGGGAAATAGTAGCATAAACTACTCAATTGAGCTCTGAAATGCGTGTGAAATGAGGTGCAAAACATCATATATTAGACACGCATCAAACTTCCCCAAACCAAACCCTTGCTTGTCCCCAAGCAAGAACTAGACTCGATCCTAAAACCTAATGGAACGAGTTCAATCTCAGAGCGAAATGCAACATGTAAAGCCTAAACCAATTTAATGCAACAACTAACAATCAATTAGTAATATGAATCATGCAAACGAGTTATATAGCCGTTAAAAATAAAGTTGAACCGTCGACCTTGCAAGACCTTTAAAATTGGACTCTCACGGGTCACTCTTCTCTCATGAAGCAAAGGGTAAGCATAAATATGTAAGAGAGGACGAGAAATAGCCGCTCACCTAGACTACGACCCACATAATCATGCATGCAACTAATATGATAGACAATTCAAACTACCGTACATACATTCCAACCAAACAAGGTCCTGTCACAGCCAAGGGCTTACAAAAATATGGTAAAGTGAGGCAATGGGTAAGAAAAGGCAAAATATTTATGGGAATGTGGAGGTATAGGTGATCAAGCTAGTACCTAAACAAAATCATATGACAACATCCATTTCTCATCCGATTATGAATTAAGCACGTGCCCTTCATTTGGCCCAAAACTCACCAAACCGAACTGAAAATACTCCTCAAATGATATAAGATAGAACATAGGAGCAGAAACCGTCTCATCAAACAACATCTCTTTTTTTTTTCAATCTTTCTTTCCATCATTTTTTCGAATTTTTCTTTTTTCAACTTCTCTTTCTCTTTTTTTTTTTTCTTTTCTTTCACGCTTTTTTCTCTTTTTCTTTTTTATTTTCATCCTCCTTTTCTTCATTAAATACCAACTCCAAATCACTGGATACAAACCAAACTTGGCACAATAAATTATATACCGCAAAACAATCTAAACTAGCTTGACAAGGCAGGCTAAATTTGGATGTAGCTAAGGGTCAACAGGCAAATTTGGCTAATGTGGAGTTCAATGGGTAAAATGAATTAAGGAGAAATTGTAAGCACCTCCCTGCATGTGACACCAACCACTAACCCGAATGTATGCGGGCAAAAAGCAATTGAATTTCATAAATGTGCAAATTAATGATACATGATATGCAAGGAGTAACTACTCACAATCCTAGATAAACTGGTCATGAATGACACCAGTTATAAGCTCTAAACCTCAGAATATAAGTAGTTTGCCAAAATTTAAGTCAAGTCTCAAGTTCAGCAAGAAATATAACGAAAACTCGTAGACTATGCAAATGATTCTACCAATAACATGTCAATTAAGCAAGGCTTAGGCATAAACAGCTGCAAATGCAATGTCATCATTGAAATACTACCGTTCCGACTCAACCTATATGCTAAAATAAACATGATATTTTTTGAAATTTTGAAATTTTTTAATTAATTTTTTTTTTGAATTTTTGTATTTATAAGGGAAAATAAACAACAATGCAAGACAAAATGTAAACGTGAATGCAAGCAAATGAAATGCAACGCAAAACCCTTCCCCAAACCAAATCACACAATTTCCCCATTGTGCAAAATCATGTAATGAAATAAAAGGGAAATGGGATTTTGCGTTAAAATTAATTAAAAAGACATGAAAAGGACTCGGAAACTCACAAGACTTTAAGCGCAGCAAAAGGAAACCTCCCCAAACCAGCGTGAGCTAGGAGGTTTCAAAGAGCAGTGATGCTACCAATAAATACCGAAAGGAAGAGAAAATACCGCGCGTAATTCCGATAAAACAATTTATTAAACACAAAATTATGTGTAAAATAAAGAAACAGAAGAAAACAGAAGTGAGTTGGAGAATAAAGTGGAGAAAATACTCCCTCAACTCCGCAAATCGACCAAACACAGCAGGGGAATGATCGAAAACAGGTACAGCAGCGAACATGGTCGATCGACCACATCACCCAGTCGATCGACCAGAGTGAACAGGAACAAAAGCTCCTGGAATTCGCAGCCCAGTCGATCGACCATAGGAGGCAGTCAATCGACTGGGAAACCTGCTGTAAGTTCTGATTTTCTTCGAATTAGCCCAATAAATTGAGCTAATATGGTCTATGAACCTTCAAATACACATAATAACGCACCCGAAATTGCGCAAAACCCAAAGTAACTGTCTAAAGTCTAAATAAATCCTAAGCAAACTTATTAAAGCGAAGTCTCGCGCACACGAAAAACGATAAATAGTCTAAAAGCAGTAAAATAGTTTTTAAAAGGTCTAAGAAACGCATAGACCACGGAAACTGCGGAAAATCTCCGACCAACGCTTCTGTCTACATGAAGTAGCTTCCGCAGTGCTCATCTCAGAAGCTGGACTCCACTCTACTCCGCCTGGAATACTCAACGGATCATCTCTAGCATCTTCCCAAGCATGGCCATTATCTTCTAGCTCCTCACACTCAAGATCCGGCTCCGAAATTTTGACTGGCTTCTTCTTCTCGGGCTCCTCATCCGGCTCCTTGTCAGTGCCATAGCTAAGACATCCTAGACCGCCTCTCTGAACAATTGGTTCCTTTATAGTTGAAGCAGCGAGCGGTTCTTCCTTCCCCAAACCAGTTCCTGCAACAGTCAAAATAGAAGAATCTTCCTCCAATTTGCTCCCATTCTGGGGCGGAGGTGTCATAACAGGAATAGGCACAGGGGCTGGCACATTAGAAAGCACAAAATAAGATTTCTTTTCAGAAATCATATTACAGGTCATGGGCCACATGGGGTCTTTCTTCCTAGGGGACTGGGCAAACATAATAGAGTGCTTCCCTACCTTAAATCTCAAAGTTCTTTCCCCTACATCAATTATTGCACCAGCAGTGTGCAGAAACGGTCTTCCCAAAATAATTGGGGTGTTGACATCTTCAGGAATATCCAAAACAACAAAGTCAATAGGGAAAAAGAATTTTTCAATTTGAACAGGCACATTCTCTAAGACCCCTACTGGCCGAACTGCAGAACGGTCAGCCATTTGCACAGTCATGTCAGTAATAGCAAATCTAGTCAATCCCAATTTCTTAGCCAGACTCAAGGGCATAACACTGACACTAGCCCCTAAATCACATAGTGCCTTCTCAATTGAGAAGGTACCAATATTAGTGGGGACAGAGAAACTACCTGGGTCAGACAGTTTACGGGCAGCTTTGTGAGTTAAATATGAACTAGACTCCTCAGTTAATTGGACAGACTCGACAACATTCAAAGACCTTTTCTTAGCTAGCAACTGTCTCATAAACTTCATATGTGCAGGTACTTGATTAACTAGCTCTAAGAAAGGTACTTGCACATTAAGACTACGCACTAAATCTTTGAATTTATCGAACGTTACCTCATCTTTGGTTGGCACTAGTCTTTCCGGATAAGGAGTCATCGTCAAGTAGCTTTGCCCTCTCCTCTAGGTCTCTCATACCGGCATCGGTGGACTTAGGCTGAAAATCCACTACTTTGTCTTTGTTGTAACTTGACCCTTCTTCATCCGTCTCGAAATGAACCATTGACCGTCGTAGGGTCATACTTTGGAATCGAACGGACCCATCAAAGATCGGATCTTGCCTCGATGATTTCGGAGCTGTAGTACCCCGAAACAAGTAATCCCTCAAGTTATCTGGCATTGGAGGATGGAATGGTTTGTCATCAGCTGCTTCCTCAGTCGATCGACCATGTTGGTCAGGCGATCGACTGGTTTCAACAGTACCAGAAGCTCTGTCATTTCGCGGACTGGTCGATCGACTGGGTGATGTGGTCGATCGACCGTGATTACTGCTGATCGTCTTTTTCTCGCCCTTTTTCTTCTTCCCTTTTTCAGCAGCTTTCTCGGGTCCATCGAGAACAGACCCGCTCCTCAGCGTCATTGCATGTACGGTCTCAATACGCTGATTCAGAGAGTGGAATTGACTCGGTATCTCAGCTGCATTCTTGTCTAATGTAGCAATTTGAGATTTCAGCTCCATGATTGAGACCTCATTTGCCGCATTACTTTTCTGTACCTCTACCATAAGCAGCTGCACTAGACTTATCAACTCTGCAACTTCATTATTTTACTCTTGTTGTGACAGAGTGGATGGTGGTGGGGCTACATAAGGAGGCACATATGGTTGATGCAGTGAAGTAGGATCGTAATTATACGAATTGTCGAGCTGAAGTTGATGAAAAGCAAACATCTTCTCCTTAGGGTTCCTGCATGCCTCAGATGTGTGTCCCGCTCCGCCGCATCTCCCACAAAACGGCACCTGCTGCTCCTGATAATGGAACATGGGTGTACCCTTCTGAAGTACTGTAGATAGGACCTATAGGACCTAACAAAACAACACTAGAGGAAATGGTAAGAACTGCCTCAAGGTACTCAGTCTTCCCTTGAGGCGAAACACAGACTAAAATAAAAAACAACTAAAACTAGCGCTGCCTCCCCGGCAACGGCGCCAAAATTTGATACCTGTCGAAGTGAGTACTAAAAATAATATTTATAATTAACCGAAATACAACTAGCAAGCGGTAGTAAGGGTCGATCCGCAAGGAGGTAGGGAGATAATAGTTGCTTTTAATTCTAGTCTAAGGGTAACAGATTGAGGGGGTTTTGATTTGAGTTATATCTAAGTCTAATAACATAAACTAATTAAGCAGATAAAAGTAATAAAGGATGCAGACAATGATAAAAGAAATGCTAAGACGGTTGGTTCACTATAGCTGCGATGGCACATAATTCTAGGTAAGTCCGAAATACAGTCGTGGGTGATGGGTATGACAGGTCCTCTCGGTCCAAGTTAACTAGTAGCTCCTTTCGGCCTATGCTACCAGTCCTTAAGTCTCACTAATGCTAGCTCTCGCCCCGATTAGTGATTCCTAAAGCCTAAATTACATTATCTCTCGATCTCAGCAATTTAGTCGTCTTAATTCATTAATTAAGGCCTTTCCCTATCTCTCGATCTACGGGTTGGTCAAAACTAAGCATCTAACAAGTCTCCTCTTGGTCTCATTGTTAAATATTGCACTTAACGAAATATACGGTGCCAATCAGACACGAAGTCAGTCGATCGACCAGCTACCCCAGTCGATCGATCAACCGGCTCAGTCGGTCGACTAGTTAAGCCAGTTGATCGACCAAGCCCTAATGCGGGGTGACCTATTCTACTGCCATCTACGCCATAGATCCCCTACATCTTAGCAAGGTGATTTAGCTGCTCATACTGAAGGTAATAACAACGATAAAATTGACTAATAAAAGCATTTAATTCATAATTGAAATAGCTAAATAAACGAGTAACATGAAACAATAATTTGGCTTCGGGTGATCTAACCTAGCAATTCTATACTACGAATGAAAGCAATAAAACGGAATATAAGAACAGAGAAATACCGTATAGAACAGAAAGGAAAGATTAAAACCGAATGCAAGAGTAAACTTTATTGGCGGAAAAAATCTAAACTAACGAATGTTGAATTGTATTTAAGAACTGAATGATAAAAACTCCATCCTTATTCTGAAAACTAAGGTTATGTTATATAGGAATAATCCTGCGTAACCTCTATTCCTAAACCTAATCACAATGGGCTCTAGAATTCTCGATCTTTTAACTTGCGCAACAGCTCGTGGGGTGGTCGATCGACCACTTGGACCAGTCGATCGACCACATGCGCCGCATGCACTGCATTCGACGATTCTGCAGCGCGCACCGATCTTAAAACAGCTGTCATTTCTTCGTTACTTGGTCAAATCAGGCGTTCTACGCGGCGTTGGAAAGCTAAGAGGATACTCTTTCACCTCCAATTGAAAGCACTCGTTTATCAGCTCTAGACCTCGAGAAATTGCTATCTGAGGCAGGCTGCAATGTTGAGAAGCATTCTGACAGTCTATAGACCATGTAGGTCAATCTATAGACCACTGTAGCTGGTAGTTCGCTTCTAAACTCTCGCAAATATGTCTTTCAGGCCTTGAAATGCGCACCAAGTTCGCTTCCCGAGTCTTTACTCCATGTCAAATGCAATGCTAAACACTTAGAGACGGATTTGGCTCATTTTCCACTGAAATCTTGATATTTCTGCAATATCACACAAAAAGGAAGAAATACACGAAACAAGGGAAATAGTAGCATAAACTACTCAAATTTTGGCACCGTTTGATACGGTCGTTATGTACCAAAAATAAATACCTAGCTACTACTAACAGAAGTTAGCGGTAAGTAGAGTCGATCTCCATAGGGAGGCGGTTTACTATCTACTTGTCTATTCTATCTGTCTAATGTCACAATGTGGGGGTTTTGATTGTTTAAACTAAACTAAAGAGGCGAAGGCAAGAGCAATAAAGATGAGAGAAATTAACAGTAAGAGAAGGAAACTAGGACTTCGGGTCATCAATGAACGTCAGTTAATTGCAGGTAAGGTCACAGATTAGTCGATGTGTCGGTCTAAGGGGCAATGAATATCTCCTTTCGGTCTCAATTCGCCCTAAAATGCTATTAGCTTAACTTTCTCCCTCACTAAAGCATCCTATTGTTCACTGCGGGTCTCACCCCTTCCAACCTTTCGGTCCAGGTCAAAGTTTACCAATATTAAAAGGCTAATTGCTTCGAATCAACTAGCAGGATACAGTTAAAGCAGCGATAACAATATAGACCTAACTACAACGACAGATCTAATAACCTAATTAGTAATTAACATCGGTCTATTGAATCACCTAATCCTAGCTTTAGGAATTTAGCTAGACATAATTAAATAAAGAACAAGAACAAAAGGGAGAGATAAGGAAGAAATAAGCATTAAATAAGAGTAAAGGGAAAGATTAGATTACCGAATTAATGATCCGGAAATAAGAGGAACAAAGTAACAGGGAAAAGCAGCGTCCGAACCAGAGTAAGAGGAAAGAAGGGAGAGATTACAAATGACGTCTAACTTCCTATTTATAAGAAAATAGGAATTATTTAACCTAATTGACGGAAATAAACTAAAAAGCCCAAGCCCGTAGGATAAACCACTCGATCTAGTGATTTAGAACCACTCGATCGAGCAAATCCTGGCTCAAACCTATCGATCGACCAAAAGAAGTGCTCGATCGACTAACCCTTAATATGAAACTGGTCGATCGACCATCTAAAGTACTCGATCGACTGATTATTTGACCTAAAACCACTCGATCGACTAGTAAAGTACTCGATCGAGTGCTTCTTGACTTCAGCAGCTACAAAATCTCGTTAGTTTGACTTTGACTTGTCCTTTTAGCTCCCGAAACAGCTTCACGCATCCCAAGACAGCAATATTACCGCTCCAAATTCACTCTTCCTCCAAATGCATGCAAAACGGACGATAAATGGCTTGATTTCACTACTTTCTGGTTCATTCCTGCAAATAAGACAAAATAACCTAAAGTAGCATATTCGGGGCATTTCGTAGCATAAACTACGATAAAAGCATGGAAATACGTGCATAAAAAGGCCTAAAAAGACTATATAAAATGCACGTATTAAATCTCCCCAAACCAAACCTTTACTCGTCCTCGAGTAAACTAAATGCAAATTAATGGAACGGAAAAGATAACTCAGAGCTAGCTACAAATGCCCACTTAAACCGATTTAATGCAAGCAACTAACACTTATAGCAAACAGTCAAATGCAAACGAGTTGTAAGATGTTTATAATAAAGCTGAACCGCCGACCTTGCAAGACCTTTAATAATGGACTCTCACGGGTCACTCTTCTCTCATGAAGCAAAGGGTGAACATATATATGTAAGAGAGAAAGAAAGATAGTCGCTCACCTAAACTACGACCTACATAACATGCATGCAACTAATATGATAAACAATTCTAGCTACCGTACACACATTCCAACCAAACAAGGTCTTGTCACAGCCGAGGGCTTACAAAAATATTGTAAAGTGAGGCAATGGGTAAGAAAAGGCAAAATAATTATGGGAATGTGGAGGTATAGGTGATCAAGCTAGTACCTAAACAGAACCATATGACGACATCCATTTCCAACTCAATTATGAATTAAGCACATATGCCCTTCATTTGGCACAAAACTCACCAAACCGAACTGAAAATACTCCTCAATAAATGTAAATAAAGCATAGGAGTAGATACCGTCAACAAAACAAACTCTTCTTTTTTCCTTTCTATTTTTTTTTCGGTTTTTTTTTCTTTTCTTTCTTCACGTCATTTTCTCTTTTTTTTTCATTTTTCATTTCTTCACATTTTTTTTCTTTTTCACGTCTTTTTTCATCAACCTCCTTTTCTTCATAGATTACCAACTCCGAATCAACAAATACAAGCCAAACTTGGCACAATGAAATATATACCGCAGAAACATACACTAAACTAGCTTGGCAAGGAAGGCTAAATTTGGAATGTAGCTAAGGGTCAACAGGCAAATTTGGCTAATGTGGAGTTAAATGGGTAAAATGAAAGAAAAGGGAATGTAAGCACCTCCCTGCATGTGACACCAACCACTAACCCGAATGTATGACGGCAAAAAGCAATTGAATTTCATATATGTGAAAATTGATGAACATGTTATGCAAGGAGTAACTACTCACAATCCTACATGAAACCGGTCACAAATGACACTAGTTTATAAGGCTCTAATCCTTAGAATTTATAAGTAGGTTGCCAAAATTTCAGGTCAAGTCTATTTGTTCAGCTAAATTTTAACATTAACTCGTAGATATGCAAAAGACAAAGCTAAAAGATATAAATTTATTGCAAGGCTTAAGCAAAAGACAAATTACAGTGCAATTTTATCATAGAAATCTACCGTTCCGACTCCACCTACATGCTAAAATAAACGTGAATTTTTTTGAATTTTTTCAATTTTTATGGAATTTTAAATTTTATATGAAAAATAAACAACAATGCATACGGAAATTAAACGTGATAACAGAAATGCAAATAAAAACAAGATGCAGACACAGATATGGATGCATAACCTCCCCAAACCAAACCGTACAATGCCCCCATTGTACCAAAACATGGAAAGGAAATGCAAACTAAAGGAGGAGGAGAATAAATACGGAAAGCTCACAAGATTGCGCGAATAAGGGACTTCCCCAAACCAGCCATGAACATGGGAGGTTGCTAAACGCCCGGAATACCGTCACAGGAAGCTAATCCAAGTCAAAAACACTCGATGGCACTCGAACAGTGGTCGATCGAGTGGGTTGGGCATCCAAAAATGCTCGATCGAAAGGAAATTAGGTCGATCAAGTAGTTCTCTCTTTGCAGGTGCTCGATCGAGTAGAACAAGTGCTCGATCGAGAGGATTTATCAGCAAAAGTGCTCGATCGAGTACAAAAAGTACTCGATGGAGTGATCCTCAGTGTGTTCCTGCAAAACGCAATAAAAACAGCCCGCAAACTAACAAAACAAGCATACTGATATAGTCTATGGTATGAAAACCATTTATTACAACTGAAATGAAATAAAAATGCAAAATAAAAACTCTGGGTTGCCTCCCGGGTAGCGCTAGCTTCAGTCAGGTCCCAGCTCGACCTTCTTTTTCTTGGAGCCTCTCTAAACAGTCATAATCAAAACAGCTCAAAGCGCGCAGCATTAAATCATAAATCTGCGCATGTGCTACACAGAAATGTAAGTAGCACCACAGTGGAATAAAGAAATAGGAAATAAAATTGTATAACCGTTTAAGCCTAGCAAATTTCCTATGTGAGCTCCTAAATTTATCCGCAAAATAAAGGAGTGCAGGAGCAATTGACAATAAGTTAGGGCTCCATTTCAGATTAACAGTTTTGAAATTATAAGGACGATGAAAAATCGTTAAATTAATTGACCTACTGGGGAGGGGTAAAGCATTAGAATACGAAGCATAAGTTAAGTAAGGCAATGTACTATTTAAACAGACGATAATAGAATTACCGTCTACTACCTCGGGTTGGTTGCTCTCAACGATGGAATCATAGATAAAGGAATTTATTACCTCTTCCGTGCTAGGAGCAATTACCGACTCAGCTGCTTCCTCGTCAACCTCCTCAGTGGATTTCATCCCGTAAATCGCAGCCTCAAGTGCATCTAACTCGGCTTTGAATAAGGGGGATTCACCGTATCCATTATCATCATCAAAATTGTCGTCTAAAACGAACCCAAGCAACAAATCATTGCTCTCGCTGGCCAACTCACTCGATCGAGCAGAATTATTACTCGATCGAGGACTTCCCTCCTGATTTTCACTCGATCGAGTGCTTTGAACCACTCGATCGAACAACTTTTCTGGAAATTCACTCGATCGACTAATATAAGTCACTCGATCTGAAATCCTCGTGTAAGGCAGTGAAATATGATAGAAATTCGTCATCCGAGTCATAAAAATCATCCTCAGCATTGGGCAACATGGTTTCTTCATGGGGAAAACCGATCTCGGTACAGTATACCTCTTCTGGTTGCCAACTATCCGACTCAACAACTAACTGAGCTATTTCAGACTCGAGCTTATCAAATCGCGAAAAAGTGTCTCTATCACCTTCTTGCATTTGGAATGCAAGTGCCTTCATTAAAGACTTCAGCTCCGCCATGTCTTCTTCCCGAATATCAGGAGGATCTTGTTGCGGTGGCCAGACAAACGGAGGCTCTTGGTAGCCTCGTTGATAGGGTGGTTGTGGTGGCACAACTACAGCTGCTTGACTAGCTCGACTGCGCTGCTGGAACGCGTAAACTTCGTCATTTTCTGCCATGCAAAAGGATGCATTGTGCTCAGCAGCACCACATCTACCGCAGTAAATCACCTCATGCGCCATATAATGGAACATAGGTGACGGGTCAAAGGTACTCAAGCCTTCCCTTTGACGATCTTTCACCTAGAACTGTCTAGGTAGTACCTGTAAGGCCTATCAAAACAGCACTAAAGAAAAAAATTAGAACGACCTCAAGGGAAAAATCCCCTGAGGCTAAAAACAGACAGAATTAAACAAATAAATAAATAGTTGCCTCCCCGGCAACGGCGCCAAAATTTGATACGGTCGTTATGTACCAAAAATAAATACCTAGCTACTACTAACAGAAGTTAGCGGTAAGTAGGGTCGATCTCCACAGGGAGGCGGTTTACTATCTACTTGTCTATTCTATCTGTCTAATGTCACAATGTGGGAGTTTTGATTGTTTAAACTAAACTAAAGAGGCGAAGACAAGAGCAATAAAGATGAGAGAAATTAACGGTAAGAGAAGGGAACTAGGACTTCGGGTCATCAATGAACGTCAGTTAATTGCAGGTAAGGTCACAGATTAGTCGATGTGTCGGTCTAAGGGGCAATGAATATCTCCTTTCGGTCTCAATTCGCCCTAAAATGCTATTAGCTTAACTTTCGCCCTCACTAAAGCATCCTATTGTTCACTGCGGGTCTCACCCCTTCCAACCTTTCGGTCCAGGTCAAGGTTTACCAATATAAAAAGGGTAATTGCTTCGAATCAACTAGCAGGATACAGTTAAAGCAGCGATAACAACATAGACCTAACTACAACGACAGATCTAATAACCTAATTAGCAATTAACATCGGTCTATTGAATCACCTAATGCTAGCAGAGGAATTTAGCTAGACATAATTAAATAAAGAACAATAACAAAAGGGAGAGATAAGGAAGAAATAAGCAGTAAATAAGAGTAAAGGGAAAGATTAGATTACTGAATTAATGATCCGGAAATAAGAGGAACAAAGTAACAGGGAAAAGCAGCGTCTGAACCAGAGTAAGAGGAAAGAAGGGAGAGATTACAAATGACGTCTAACTTCCTATTTATAGGAAAATAGGAATTATTCAACCTAATTGACGGAAATAAACTAAAAAGCCCAAGCCCGTAGGATAAACCACTCGATCGAGTGATTTAGAACCACTCGATCGAGCAAATCCTGGCTCAAACCATTCGATCGACCAAAAGAAGTGCTCGATCGACTAACCCTTAATATGAAACTGGTCGATCGACCATCTAAAGTACTCAATCGACTGAGTATTTGACCTAAAACCACTCGATCGACTAGTAAAGTACTCGATCGAGTGCTTCTTGACTTCAGCAGCTACAAAATATCGTTAGTTTGACTTTGACTTGTCCTTTTAGCTCCCGAAATAGCTTCACACATCCCAAGACAGCAATATTTCCGCTCCAAATTCACTCTTCCTCCAAATGCATGCAAAACGGACGATAAATGGCTTGATTTCACTACTTTCTTGTTCATTCCTGCAAATAAGACAAAATAACCCAAAGTAGCATATTCGGGGCATTTCGTAGCATAAACTACGATAAAAGCATGGAAATACGTGCATAAAAAGGCCTAAAAAGACTATATAAAATGCACGTATCAGCAACGAAATTTAAAATAAAATAAGAAAGGGAATGAGAGGTTCATACCGGGACCACCCTCCACAGCGCCACGTACCGGGACGGTGCCACCTGCATTCGAATAACAAAGAAGGTTCAAAGAAGAACAAATGCATTCCTATGCAATAAAAACAATAAAGACAGCCGAAGCTGGGGGCTTACCCTCCTCACCAGGTGTTGCCACTCCTCCAAGCCAGCGTCCGTCACCTCCTTGCAAAGTCGCGGAACTCTAAGATCGTCGTCATGCCCGCCGCGTCAATGTACTCGAGTGTCTCTGGGTAAGCTGGGGGCTCGACGCCTGCCACCTCGATCTCCTACAAGGTTCAAATGGCTCTTTATTTGACGATCGTTCGTCATTTGTCAAATCAATTCAAAAACAAGTTGAAAAGTAAAAATGCTTACCACGATCGGCCAGTACGCCAACCTCCGGTGAATGAACTCAGAGTAGTCCTCACCAGGAAGAAGGAGGGCATCACCTCTTGCGTCGGCCAAGTCAGCCTCTATCTCGGTCTCAGAAGGCTCCCTAAAAATCGTCCGTGGAGGATCGATGGGAACCGTGAAGGTGTCACGAGAGCACTGCCGAGTCAAACGCTCGCCCAAGTACCACACATGTCCCATGGGCGTCCTCAGCAATAGCCGACTCGAGCTCCTGGGACGTAGGACCTCGGCCACGAATGCTGGAGCCTCAGGATAGTCCTCCCAAGGTCTAGGCACCCACTAAAATAAAGAAACGAGGGGTCATTCCTATGATCAGCTCTAAGCGGGAGGGGATTGTTCCTATGATCACATCACTTCTAAATAAAGGACAGAAAAGGAAAAGTAACCAAATAAGGATCGAAGGCACTTACGTTATCCAACTTCAGGGCATTCATGCCCCTTCGACAAACATCGTAATAAGAGCGCTGGCTCTTCCTCAGCACACCAACCAGTCCCTCACAACAGGGTACGCCCTCGGCTAAGGCTCCGTCCTCTTGGGCGCGAAGCTAGGAAAGTAGGAGTAAACCTGCGCCTGCAAACAGAATAATAATTTATTTTCTACAATAATAGTAATAAAAAAGCGAAGGAATAATGATCTTTCATAATTCAAAGGAACGGTTCATACCTCCAACAGAAGTCCAGGACCAACGGTGGCAGGAGAAGTCCCCTTCTCCATCAGGTCTGGACGTACCATGGCCCTCATGTAACGAGTGAGGACCGCAAAGCCACGAGTAACCCAGTCCCAACGACCTAAGCTACTCAAGTCTGCAAGGAAGGGAAGTAGCTTCGTCGATAGTCTCTCTCCCTTGTCTCCGAGGTAAATCGAAGACAAGAACCACCACAACCACAGATAAGCCCTCTGCTCAGCAGTATAAGGAGGAGGAGGCACCTTCCTCCCATCCATCGTCACCATCGCCGGGGTCCTACCTGCAAAGGAGTCCCTGACGTAAGAACTCGGCACCAACCCGGGAACGCAGGCAGCACCTGCCGCCAGGTTCGAGCCGATCAGCCTCCTCGCCTCGGCCGAGTCTACTCTCATGGCCGTCAACGACCACAACTAAGTCTCCTCTCCACACGGCAGACCCAAGATCATACCGTAGTCCTCCAAAGTGACCCCGGCCTCTCCAAAAGGCATATGGTAAGTCGAGGTCGTGTCCCAGTACCGATCAAGGAAAGCTCGAATCAGGCTAAGGTTAGCTCGAATCTTCCTTTCCTTATCGCCCTCCAAGCTCCCACCAAAGCCCCGAAGGCTCCCAACTCGATGATGGCCTTCTCCTCCGCCGACAGCCTCCCGAAGGCATCCATCATCGTCATATAATCAGAAAAGGACCTCATGTTCCCGGCCTCCTGTATCACTTCAAAGTAAAAGCTATCTTTACCATAAAACAAATGAGAAATGAAACAGTAGACGAGTAGGAAAGGTAATGGAAAATGACAAGCTCAAAATTTACCAGACTCCTCGCCGTCCTATAAGACAGGTGGCTCTCTGCCGCCCAAATGAGATGCCTACCATCCCATTTCTCGGCCCACTCGGGTGCACCCACGAGCTGGCGACCACCTCATCTTACGTTGGCCCTCCTCGGGACCTCCTCAACCTCCTCCTCGATCTCCTCCTGCCTCTCTCCCCCTACAAGAGCATGAGAAAGGTCAAAGTCCATGTCTATGGGGTCCCTCCTCAACGTAAAAGGCACGTCACCTGCAAAATCAAGATAGACAAGGCCATGTCAGGACATGACAAACCTCTTTGAAGCTGTTTCAAGCATTTTCAAGCGTTAAAAATGGTTTTTTCTCGCCATCTTTAGCTATTTCTTTCAAAACCCGACCACACATGTGGAAGGTTGGGCAAGTCAAGTCTAAGTTCAAGTCTAGTTTCGGGTTTGATTTGAAATTTCGGCAGCATTTCGCTACAATGGCGATTATGCTTTAAAAAGTGTCCTGAAAGAGTTGTCACAAATCGAAAATTCGACGTGATATCAAGTTTACCCGTTACACAAGGGTTCCAACACACCAAGTTTCATCAAAAATGGACAATCCTAAGATTATTTTCGAAGGAGCTGAGAAACCGTCTCATTTTTCGCCCAAATGCTCAATACTTGACGAAAATTCAAAAAGAATACATGGTTATGTTCCTAAAATTGCCAATTATCCATTTCTAATGTCAATTATATCAAGCAAATTCATTTGAGGTGAAAGCCCCAATTTTTTTGACATAAAAGGGGGAAGAACCCTAATTTTTCGGCCCAAATTCAACCACAAACGCGAATTAAAGCAAGAATAAGATACATACCTCGATTAGTCATGATTTATGGCACGAATTGATCAAGTTTTTGCGAGTTTTGGTTGGAATTTGAAAGAATTTGAGAAGAAGTTGTGTTTTGTAATTATGAAATAGAACACGGTTTTAGTCGGGTTTTTACCTAGACAGGGACAAGCCCAAGAAAAGACGCAGCATTAGCTGCGCCCCTTCCAAATGCCGCAGCTCTTGCTGCGCCTGTTCCCCAGCGTCATTCCAGCTCAAATTTAAAAGTTCGTTATAAGTTTGTTATTTGTGGGCCCAAGTTTTGTGCGCCTCTTCTCCGACATCCTATATATTATATTTTGTTCTTGGGCATTCTTTTCGTCCAGACCTGTATTCTTTCGGAACGGACTGCAAACCATCACAACATTTTGTTTCCCATCAAGGACTCCTTTGAACACAGTTCACAAGCTCCTCAGTTATTATCAGAATTTCGCTTGCAACAACCGAGTAGATTTCCAGCGGTGCTTAGGACGCGCCACTATCAGTCAAGCCTCTTCATTTTCTTAGACGATGTTTAAGACACGCCTTTATCAATACATTTATATTCCCGGCGAGAGTTCATTATAGCCAATGTACTTCTTAAGAAGTGGAGTTTGTTTGAAATCAGACACAAGCAGATCTCCCAAGAATGATTCAATCCAGACAGAGTCATCCATATCTTCCTCAGCAATATTTTGCAGTATTGCTCCTGACGACCAAGATGTTCCTAGTCGTCGATATATACTTCTCCAAGAGATATTTTGCAGTGTTGCTGTTGACAATCAAGACATTATTTTACCAAGCGAGATTTCGTTGCCATTCACAGTCCACGAATTTCTCAGAAGAAGAGTTCGCTTGAAGACCGATGCAAGCAGATTCTCCAGCAGTTCTCCCGACGTCCTGCTGACCCTAAAAAATCCTTCAGTACTTTCAGATAATCTTTTATCTTTCAGATGATCCTTCAGACCTTTCAGGTAATCCTTTAGCCTTTAGACATCAAGTTATCTTCAGACCCAGAGTTTCGCCGGAACGCCTTCCGTCCCGTTTCACCCATGAGATTCTCAGGTATAATTTCTTCTTATGGTTGGCGAGCTTCCTTACATAGTCTAATGGACTTTAAATGACCCTCTCCGATAGTCGACATACTCTAAAATGTTCCCGACGACAGGTCCTTGGTTCAGACCCCTTGAGCCGCCTTGCGTCGCCATAGTCGTCAGGTTGTAATCTTCGATTGACCTGATGGCTATACTTTGACTTTCGCCTTGTCCAAGGCTCAGTTAAAGTGAGGGCTCTGTAGATACCTCATTTCTACACCTTCCGCCAACCACCCAGTGATGATTGGGCCGCATGTTTGGTACACGGAATGATTTATGACAGTCCATAAGTTTATCGCCAGGTGATAGATCAAACACTTGTGTCTACCCCTTGGTTGTCATCTACGCACCGATACGGTCGTTTTGACAATAATTAGAGTTCATTTGGAGTCCGGGTCAAAAACCGCTTCATTTTCTAAGAAACTGTTTAAAATGCCGAGTCGGAATGTTCTAGAATGTTCTATATATTTATTCCTAATTAAATTTTATATCTTTTGGTAAATATCTTCCATATATCATATTTAACGGAATAAGGAAGTAGAGATCTACCACAATTCCATAATAGAAACGCGGAAATCTTTCTTCCGTAGAAGGAAACTTCTGGGGAAATGACGTAGCAGGTGCTACGCCTCTTGAAAGGACCGCAGCAGCTGCTGCGCCTCTTCCCCAGCTCGTTTTTGCTGTTTATTGAATTTACGTGATTTCTTTCCAAAGTTTGTGTCATTCCAAAACTCTTCACATTTTTTGGTATAAATAGAGACCTTTGGTCTCCATATTTTTCACGCGAGTGTCCGCCCTTCTCTTCTCCCTTTGCATTCTAGACCTTGCTCTAAGTTTTCGACGCCTACGTGCTTGATCAATCGACCACGTAAGCTCAGATCATTCTGAGTACCAGTCACGTTGCATGACCGACCAATTTGACCACTACACATCAATCAATTAATCTAAAATCCTCCAACGAGGGCACTTTCTACATACATTCGAGTCGAGCAATCACTAACGTTAACTTAGTTAATCTCGTTTCATCAAACATGTAAGTCTGAGGGCGTAAATCCCATCTTTATTTATTGTATTTCATTTTTGTACCCATTAATCTAAGGTTTACGTCAAAAGTATATTTCAAACCGACTTAGAAAAACCCTTTCATAAAACTGTTTTTACGCAACAACGGATACCAGATGTCGAGAAGAAAGGCAGCAGCAGCTGCGCCTCTTCGAAGGGTCGCAGCATCTGCTGCGCCTGTTCCAGAGACTGCCGCTGCTCCTGCTTTTCTTCTTCTTCCTCGGGTTTCCATTGTTTCGTTCTTTTCGTTCTTTTTATTATTTTCTTTCTTTCTTCAGTATATAAACCATGTTTTAATAATTTCTTTTCAACTATAACGTTTTATTTCGACTTAAATCCCTTATAATTCGATATTTGCGGGTTTTCATCATTAAATCAAACCCGGATTTTAGAAACTCGATTTGTCCATGTCAAGTTTCTGAGATTCGTCTTTTGTACATAATTTCCTTGTTTGATTTAAGTTTATCAAGTTCTATTCGATTTTTAGATTCGTTCCTTTTGTATTTCCGACATCGTAAATAAATCTAATTCGTTCTAACTCGTTTAAATTTGTTTTAATCCGTTTTTTTCGTTTTGACGGTTACAGAAGTAATTAACATGCTAAAACACTTCCACTTGAGTCTAAATATGAATAATCAATCGTAAATACACCATCGAACATTAACAGATAGCAGTTCTGACTTCACAAGCCAGAGCTCAACTCAAGAACAGACGCATGAATAGTTTCGCCTCTTCCAAGGGACGCAGCAGATGCTGCGCCTTTTCTGAGGTGATTTCTGTCTCTGAACTTCTTTTCTCGCTTTGACGTAGCCTTTAATTACGTGCTTAATTAACTAATAATCGTAATATAACCCTTAATCTGATCTATTTTATTGCTTTAATTTCCAACCCTTTTATTTTCCTCTTTTTCTATTCAAAATTGAGTCTTAAGTTTACTTTTGACGTAAATCAATTAACCATTGTAATCAATTATAATTTTTATCATTGTTTTTTATTTATCGTTTTTATTGTTTATGTATGATTTATTGACTTATATTCACATGTAATCAATTCTAAATCCTGATTTCGACGTTAATGATTGCCTAAATTATTTGTTCACCGACATAGTTAATTCTCACATGCTAGGATTAATCTGTGGATGTTGCATTGCATGCATATAATTGACGACATATCAAATATGAATAATTTCCCTAATCATTAGTAGAGGTCGCTATCAAGGCAGGCGGGATTAGGTGTTCAGTAAAAGGACTTCCTAATACGTACCCTCACCCCCTTACTCCAGATCTCTGTGAACATGCGTGTTCATTGGCATCCACGAGAGTCATTCTAGACATAGAATGCTAAGGGTAACGAGTTCTTAGTGATCATGTCACTATGTTGTGTCTTGACATGACACGAGGTATTCGAATGGTTCCAATTTTCCATAAAAATTGGTGGCGACTCCACAAATGCAGGCTTATTCAACCTTTCACCGGTTTCAATGCCTCACAAATCTGTAACGGCCCATGATGTGCTTTGGCAATCCAAGGTTCCGTGGGAGAAGTGTCGCTGCCTTAAACACACAAAGCGCAAGTGCGCGCGGCGCGGGTGGCTCATGTCCACAAGGAAAAACCATACTTAAAATTACACAATTTTACATACTAAGAAGTTTTAATATCTGCAAATAATATGAAATCTATACTCTAATGATAGCATTTTTTACCACGAAGCTAGTTATATTATTTTAATAATTTTTTTAACGATATTTTTTTGCCAAGTGAAATGTAAAAGTTTGATATAAAAATTGGAAATATCACTTGAATATAATTTAGGAAATATATATATATTATAATAATTAAAAGATTCTCCACTTTATTTTTTTTATATTAAAAATTATTATTTATGATACTTTTTTAAATTAATTTTTGATGATGTGAACGCTTAAGAATCGCTCGAAAAAACTCTTATATATATATATATACTATATTTAATGCCCGTGCGATGCACGGGCCGTTAAGTAGAGTCTATAAAAAAATTATTCTCCTTTTTTTATCGTACAAAAAAAATAACTTTTATAATAGATTTATAGTTAGACTCTTAAATTCTCCCTAACATGCTCTTTTTTTAGAAACTTTAACGTGTAAAAGAGTATATTAAAACCATAAGTTCTATATATATATATATATATATATATATATATATATATAGAATTAGGATCACATGAGTCCACTCTATCTTTTTGAGTCTCGTGAGTTCACTTATGTATCACACGCTCTACACAAAAATATCACGTTTTTTTTTTTACAAAAAAAAAAAAAAATTTTTTGTAAAAAAAAGCTGTGATATTGTTTAGTATAACCTGTGATATTGTATCTGAGTCTGTGAGTCCAGTAAAAGAGTATCACGAGTTATACAAAACAGTATCAAACCTTACAATAAACAATATCACTGGTTGTACTAAACAATATCACGGGTTATTTTATACAATATCACACCACTGAACCAAAATATGTCAAACTACTTCTCGATTCTTGAATAGTTGCAAATTGACTGGTTACTGTGGAATTGATAGCATTGAATAATGCAAAATGACTGGTTATTTACTGTCGATTATCTAACAAATAAGTCATCTCATCAATTATTCACGCAATTCTCGATTCTTACTTCTCCTCCATGATTGAATTAGTAAATGAAGCCAAATCAGTCATAAAGATACCATCTTTCCAAATTATTGTGGTCCAGGGTGTTATGGGCTCGTTTCCTTGGTCTGATTTGTCATTTGCTCCGATGTGGTTGGAGCTAACAGGCTTTTCTCACACAACAACATCATTCCTTCCTGGGCTGTTTACTATAGCCGGTTCAATAGGAGGTTTGTTTGGAGGATGGCTTGGGGACAGGATGTCAGGGCGTTTACCGACAGCTGGCAGGATAATACTTGCTCAGATAAGCTCGGGATCAACAATTCCTCTAAATGCTGTGCTTTTATTGGTTTTGCCAGATTACCCTTCCACTGCTGTCATGCATGGTTTGGTGTTATTTATCACGGGATTTTTCATATCCTGGAACGCTCCTGCTACGAACAAGTATGCTTTATAAATCCGTTACTCTCTTTATATTGTTTGAATTACAGGGACTTGGGAATGTTTAAATGATGTAATCATTTTGTCCATGAATAAACTCCATAATTTCCATTTTGGGGTGTCCGTGAATGTATCTGCGAATAAACTTCCTACTTCGAATTTTTTTTTGTTCTGGTACGTTAGTGGTCTTTATAGATTGTGACTTGTGACCCTACTACATCTTTCGTCAACTTAAACTTTCAGCCACAAATCTGAAAAAAAATACTATTATATTGTTATTCAATTCGTGATATTCTTGTGTACAGCGTGTGATACATAAGTGGACTCATGGGACTCAAAAATATAGGTGGACTCACCGGATCTTGCCTATATATATATATATATATATAGGCGGGATCTCGTGAGTTTGATTCTTACGGTGAGTTGTGAGTTTGGAAAATCTCAACCATTGAATAAGACTAAATACACGGTTAAGATTGAATTTTTATTAAACAGCTAATTTTATCGTTCTCTTTCATATTCTAAAATCAGCCACTCAACTCAGCGACCTCACCATACTCCAATGGCGGCGATTCCGTAACATCGCTCCATCATAAACAACACTACACAACTCCATTTCGCACAAGTCTATCCGCTCTTATGTTTCTCCCAAATATATTTCTTTCCCCTATTTCATCTTCATCCATTGAAATTCTTCCTTCCCTCCTTCGAATTTCTAGGGTTCGAAAAAAGGGGAAGAAATTGTCAATTAATTTAATCAATTACGGAGGATAAAACGATGAATGTTGTGCGACGTATAAGTATTTCTGCTGCCAGACCTTCTCTTTTTGAATCCGTATGCCTTTTCAATTCCCCCTTTTTAATTGCATCTTTTTATTTTTATTTTTTGTTGTTGTTTTTATTGAGTTTCAAATTGAATTTAATCGGAAAGTGTTAATTGCAACATGCTGGTGTTTGCATTGCTATGTTATGTTGATGATTATGAGGTTTTATATTTTTGATCGATATTTGTGAAAGTTTCTATCGTTGCCCTTACCACCATATGCAAATGCAGGGAGTACAGGTGATTGCTTACTCTTCTGTTATATAAATTTTAGTTTTTAAGCTTGGGATCGTCCTTATAAGGATCAGAGGTTTTGGCTCCGGAGGTTTTTATTCTCGAGCTCGAGTTCTCATGTTAATTTTCTGTGGGAAGTTAAGAATCACAATTGGAAAACAATGTTAGATCAGAATTTTTTTGGAAAGAAGTAAAAGAATGAAGATTAAGGAAATGCAAGTCAATAGGCAGTTGGAGGACAAAAATATAGACGTAGGAAGAATTGAACAAAAGGTGACAAAACCTAAAAAAGAAAAGGAAAAAAAACGCAAACCTGGCATGAAGTTTCATCTACAGATTGCCGATTCATAACTCATGTCGCTTTCTGGGATAACTGGTATTTCCACTAAAACAACATCAATTTGGTCAGCAACTTCTGCCATTTCTCCAGCAGGAGAAGAACGCTGATTTTCTCTGCTCAAATTATTCTGTACACTATAAGAGGGAGTAGCAGCATGATGGGTGCCAGATGCTTCTCCGCCAGAATTTCGGTCCTCCAGCAGATTTTCAGCAATGGGTAGATTGCTATTTGAAGCCTTGCCAGGCACTACGGCTTCTGCCTTTTGCAATTGGATATTGTTTACAGATTGGGGATTCTCCAACAGCTCATCCTGTACCAAAGGTTTTCACAAGTTTCAACAAAAAGAATCAAATAAGCAAGAACCTAAACACAAGCAAGTAGACAAGCAGGTGAAATAAGAAGCACACAAGCAAGGAGGTGGAATAAGAAGCCCACAAGCAAGCACCTCAAAATTAAATGTTGCAGGCTTAATTGTTTTTGGAAGAAAATTTCCCGAGAAAATGGCGGACTGTCGGTATGTTACAGCTAGAGTTGTAGTACTTATTAATTTTCGAACAAAAAGAAGTAGATTCCAAATTTTCATCTAGAACGCAAAGCATTACTACTTTTATTAAACAACTACTTTTATTGGCATCAGTGGTGAACGAATTGATGGTGTGTGAACGGTGGTGAGATCTGCTACTTGTCGTCTTGGTGGTATTGGGGCAGAAATTTTTTCAATAATGTTAGTGTTTTGTCCTTGTAATTTTGATGTACCTGGTAAATCTGCTACTCAGTGTCAACATTAATCTAAAGCTAAAACATACAACATTATGCAGACGGTTGGGCGTTTATATGAACTTATTAGTTTGTGAGTGTTTCGACCGTTATAGGATTACCATCAACTTCTAGTTCGAAGGAATTGCGCAAAGATGAAGCGAAACCAAATGAAGAAGCAAAACTTGTCTGATGTCATAATAGCCAATAGGATTATTCTTATGTTCACTATATTTAAAGTAGCATAATGAGAAATTTAGAAAAATGTAAGAATAACACCATAATAACAGTACAATAACACCAGAATAGCAGTACAATAACACCAAAATAACAGCACAATAACACATGGTAAAAAAGAGTGGAAAATGAAAGTAGTAAAAAAATCAAAGTTACACGGGAATAACATCACAATAATAGCAGAATAACAGTAGAATAATAGCATAATAACACGTGGTAAAAAAAAAAATCAAAGTCGTAAAAAAAGTCAAAGTGGCACCGGAATAACAGCACAATAACATGCGGTAAAAATAAGAGTAAAAAAATCAAAGTGACACCGGAATAACATCACAATAACAGCAGAATAACAGAACAATAACACGTGGTAAAAAAAAAAAGAAAAAAAAATCAAAGTCGTAAAAAAATTCACAAGAATAAAGAGAATAACATCACAATAATAAATGGAATAACAATAACAAAGACAATAACATATGGTAAAAAAAAAAGAGAAAAAAATCAAAATCGTAAAAAAATCAAAGTAATGTTGAGAATAACATCACAATAACAGCGGAATAACAATAACAGCACAATAACATGTGGTAAAAAAAAAAGAGAAAAAAAAATCGAAGTCGTAAAAAAAATCCAGGTAAAAAAAAGCACAATAATAGCATAATAACACGAGGTAAAAAAAATAAGAGAAAAAAATGTCAAGTAAAAAAACATCCGGTACAAAAAGAAAAAGAAAAAAAGGTAACATAATGAGTAAATTAAAGAAAAACATAAGAGAAAACAAAAATGAAAGTGGTAAAAAAAAAAGCATAATAACACGAGGTAAAAAAAAAGAGAAAAAAATTAAAGTAAAAAAAAAGTAACATTAGAAAAAAATAGAAAATAAGTAAATGACAATGGTTTTATATGACATGTAAGATTTGATCTTGACCACTCATCTCTAATATAATCTAGTGGCTGAGATTCCCCCAACTCACAACTCACCATAAGAACCAAAATCACCAAATCCAATCTCTCTCTCTCTCTCTCTCTCTCTCTATATATATATATATATATAGAGAGAGTTAGGATCTATTGAGTCTACCCTCTTAGGGTGAGTCCGTCCTACCATTCCTAGCCATCCGATCATCTCCTAATCAACTCAATCGTATGGCTGAGATTAAATCTCAGATTTTATATTCAAACTCAACTTTATATAAACACGTATTTCTGCGTAATCTTCCTCATAAATCATAACAACTTTCTCTCTCTTCTTTATCTCTCTTCAAAATTCTCTCACGTTGTTACTTCACCTTCAACTCGCAATTTTTTCTGGTGAATTCGCTTATCATCTTTACTTGTACTTCTCATTATTTATGTTAAATTTGTTACTGTTTTTTCCTAATTTGTTACTGTTATTGTTCTTAGACGATTTATTGTTTAATTTATGCACAGCTGTTGAAGCTTACTCTGATGGTCGTCTAAATCCGTTTCTGTTATTCTTTTGATTTAGGTATTTCCTGCACTTTTTTGTGCAAGGCTTCAATCGTAATTCATCTTCAGTTTCGTTTTCATCAAATTATGATTTCAATTGTTCGTTTTAGCTTATTCATCGTTCTAATCAGTATTTACTTTGTGTTTGCAGGTCTCTGTTTTAATGTCGACAGTTCCGTCTACTCCGTTGACTAATGTTTCCGTTGAAGATGACATTCATCCCGGTTATAACATCGTTTCTCTGTTTTTCGTTTTACACTCCTTTCTCTATACATGCATGTGCATTTTTTTACCTATTTTTCATTGATTAGAACTCATGCTATGCTAATTTATGTGTTTTCTGCTATTTTATTGTAGAATTTTAATTAATTATTTTCATTAATCCGCATGTTTATTTTAACAGATTTTTATGCCACTGTAACACATATGCTACATTACTGTTACATGTTATATTTGAATATAAGTTAAAAGTTTCACACCTTCACTATGTCAATTACTGTAACAGATATGATGCATTACTGTACCAGTATTTTAACAATCACTGTAACATGTTTTGTTTCATTCTTAATTTCACATCTTCAGTTACTGCAACACATATGCTGCATTAACGTAACAGCCATGATGTATTGTTGTAACATGTATGACATACCCCTGTAACATACCTTGTTTATTCTCTGATTGTTTTTTTACCTTTACATTATTCAGAGGTTCAATCTTGTCGTGAATCTGTTTTTACCCCAACCTGCACATCACATCCAACAAAGAATACATCCACTTCAATTGAGCTACACTCCTGGTGGTAGTGAGAGATGTACTAGGCTAGTTGAGGAGTCATTCACACCTAAACTGGGAATGCAGTTTGTTGACTTTGATTCAGCAATGTGTTTTTTTGTGGTATATGCAATTTTCTGTGGGTTTGAGCCAAGGCTGTATACTACAAAACGTACCCGTGGTGGTGAATTACTGAGGAAGTCTATTGTTTGTAATCGTCAAGGATACAGAGAGAATAAAAATAAACTGAAGTGTCCTGTTGAGAAAGATTCTACTGCTAAGCCTTATGTTTCAAGGAATGTTAAAGTTACTAGGATTGGGTGTCCAGCAATGATGAGGGTTGAAGCGACGGGGGGTGGAGGTTGTAGAGTTGATCAATTTGTTGCTTTCCATAATCACCGTCTTCTCTCTATTAACGACAAAGAGTTCCAGAAAGTTGTAAGGAAACTTTCCTATTTCCAAAAAAAGTTAATCATTGATAACTCAAAGTTGCAATTTGGGGCGTCCATTAGTTTTCAAAGAATGCAAAGAATATGCAGATGGTTATGCTAATGTTGGAGCAACTTTGACAGATTTTAAGAATTTTGCTAGGGATGTCAAATGTTATATAGGTTTAAAGGATGCAACTCTTTTTGTTAATCATCTTGAAGAGCTAGCAAAAATTAAATCTGGTTTCTATTTTGCACACGAGATTGATGATCAGAAGTGTTTAAGCAGGGTGATTTGGTCAGATGCTGAGTCTAGGAAGAACTATGCTGAGTTTGGTGATGCCCTTAGCTTTGATGCTACATACGGAACTAATAAATATGGTATGATTTTCACTCCGTTTTATCGGAGTTGATCACCACAAACGGTCTGTCACATTTGCTTGTAGTTTGCTTGATCATGAGAATGAAGACTCCTTTACATGGTGTTTCAAAATTTTTTTGGATTGTATGGGTCAAAAGAAGCCTTTATGTATCGTAACAGATCAAGATGCTGGGATGTTACTTGCTATTCCTAATGTTTTTAAAACAGCCCGCCACCGTTTTTGTATGTGGCATATTATGGAAAAAGTTAGTTCTAAAGTAGGTGCAATCATATGCAAAGAGACTGATTTTCTCTCTCGTTTGCATTCGGTTGTTTGGGATTCTACTTTAGAACCAAAAGAGTTTGAAGAGAAGTGGCTTGCAGTTATGAATGATTTCAACCTTGTTGGCCATAAATGGCTTTCAAGCATGTATCGTGAGAAGCACTGTTGGATCCCTGCCTATTTTAGAGACATGCCAATGGGAGGGTTGTTAAGAACAACTCAGAGATCCGAGAGTTCAAATTCCTTCTATAAGCGTTATCAGACTCATTTTGGAACTTTGGTTGAGTTTTGGATGCGGTTTGAAAGCGCCATGGAACAACAAAGATTATTTGCAAAAATGTCATGATAAGGACGGTGAGCACGATTTACATCACTTACTGCGGTGGCTACTAAAATTGAGTTACATGCTGCATCTGTCTACACCCATAAAGTGTTTTATGATGTTCAAGTTGAATTGAAGAACACTTCTTCTTGCGGCCTTGCTGGTATGCCTGTAAGTGGGGATGTTCGTGTATATGACATTAATGATGAGTTGAGACATTCTACATTCCAGGTTTCATATAATGTCGCAACACAAGAGGTTACTTGCAGTTGCAAACTTTTTGAAAGTAAAGGTTTACTTTGCAAGCATGTATTTTGGGTTTTCTTAGCTAATCTCCTGAAAAGCATTCCTTCGAAATACATCGTCCCTCGTTGGTGTAAGGCTTCATATAGAAACCCTTTCTCAATTCTTCCTGGCAATATCATAGAGGATCGTGACCCCTATTTGATGTTATCAAGATGGAGATTTCTAATGTTTGGTCAGAGTTTTATTCGACAATCGGTGTTGCAAAAAGCTTGCATGTTGATCGCATCAAAGAATTAGCTGCTCTTTTGAAGTCTTTTAGAGAAGAATTCAGTCCTGCGTCCTCATCAGAGGTATTATCCAAGGAGAAAGAGATAGAGCAGCTTTTGGGTTTTACAAGTTCTTCAGAAGTGACGATCTTACCACCCAAACAAGTCAGGAACAAGGGTAGCGGCAAAAGGCTTTTGTCCAGCAGGAATGAGTCGATAGCAAAAGCACAAAAGCCTAAAAGACTTTGCGCCTGCTGCAAACAGATGGCTAACCATGACAAACGCAATTGCCCTCAAAAGGAACTAGATGATGTATTCTCTCTTACATTTTATCTAATTATCTTGCTTTTTTTTTCAGATTAACTTTCATTGTTACTGTCATTAACATCATTTTACTGTTGCTTTTCTTCACAGGCAACTTCAGAAGATGATGATGCTGTTTGACTGATGCTGTTGCACTTGTGGAATTAGTGATGATCAAGATGGACATTAATACAAGTCAATTTTACCATTACTTTACGTTTTTTGTATTCGGCATATTTTAGGTTATAAGAAAATAGAGTCCTATCAAACGATTCTTGTGATTTTTTGAGACATACAGTTTTATATTTACACAGTTTTTTGGAAACTATGATGCTTACTGTAATAGTACTTGAGACAATGTCATTGTGATTCTCAATAACATCATTCTAACGTTACTATAACATATTTCAAGTGTTGCTGCAACAGACACTGTTGATTGTTTCCTTTTATTTTTCCAAGGTGATCATGCTGTTTCACTGTAATATCATCAAACTGTTACTAAAACAACATAATACAACTACTGTAACAACATTTTAGAATGTCAATGTGATGATTTTGGCAGCAAAATTACTGTACTTGAGACAATGTCATTGTGATTCTCAATAACATCATTCTAACGTTACTATAACATATTTAAAGTGTTGCTGCAACAGAGACACTGTGGATTGTTTCACTGTAATATCATCAAACTGTTACTAAAACAACATAATACAACTACTGTAACAACATTTTAGAATGTCAATGTGATGATTTTGGCAGCAAAATCACTGTACTTGAGCCAATGTCATTGTGATTCTCAATAACATCATTCTAACGTTACTATAACATATTTCAAGTGTTGCTGCAACAGAGACACTATTTATTTTTCATTTTTTATTTTCTAGGTAATCCCGCTGTTCCACTGTAACATCATCAAACTGTTACTACAACATCGTAATATCACTATCAGAATGAAATATTAATGATGTTATCGAATGCATTGTTACTGATAAGAATATCAACAACTTGTAAGTATAACATGCTAATGAAATATTAATTCACAATAACATCATTCATTCAATATCAGTAACAATGAAACACAATTACCATAACAATCTGTTTTAACTACTTTAACATATGTTCTCCAGAACACATTTACAAAATGCATCAAAATGCATTAACTTCATTTCTTTCCAGCATCTCCACCTTCTACTTTTTTCTTTTTTGGATAGCCTTCTCTCCTTGCTGCTTGTTTCACTCTCCTCCCATACGTTGCAAATGTTTGTGGACTTGAATGTAGCACAGGAATCTGAGTTACGTTGGGATTTGGTGCAACAGGTTCAGTGTTGCCATTGTTCTTCTCAGTCGATTCATCCCTTCTACGTTTAATTTCTATCCACATATCTTCTTTTTTACTTTTTAATGCATCCACCTTGCAAAGAACTTCACCGCTTCTCATTTATGTCCGCCAAGACCAATGATCTTGCCATTTCAAAGACAAAATATGCGCCTTGTAATCTTCTTGCCCAGTTCAGATTCATACGGTTCCCCCTCGTATGAAATCATGTGCATCATTAAAAAACATCCTGATTCCTCGTCAGTGGCATCATGTGTTCGCCATGGCAATTTTGTCTCAAAGATAGGGAATCCTGCTATTGCCTCTGCATCTTTTACTCCTTTACTTTCCAAGTAATCACTGAGTACACCAGCCTACATCAAACAAGACAACACTCTTTCAATTAGTCTTTTAAAACTTCCACAAAGTGTTATTTGAATATTTGAATGTGCGAATAGATATTGACACATACCACTACTCTTGTAATATTATACACATTGCTATCCTTCCATGATTTACGAATCATGCTGTCGAGTACATCCACCTTGTTGTTTGACATGTCGACACACATGCAAAAGTAGTGTCTTCCAGCATATAAGGGGATAAAAATTAGTTCTGCCTCAAGATTGCATTCTGAGTTATCAGCTATAAACCTATCCCAACACTCATACACACTGTTAGCTTGTGTATCAACCTGTGTACCATTGGATTCTCTTTCAACCAGAGCATTGATGTCCTCCTGATATATTAATAACAAGTCAAATGAATGCATATTCATTCACAATAACAGACTTATTCAATCACTGTAACATACATGCATAATCACAGTAACAGTTAAAGATGATCAGTATGACTACTTACCATGTGATTTATTCCAAAAAACATAAGTGTTTTTGTGCCTTTCTCAGTGTGTGCTATGTTATTCAGTAGCATAGCCCAACATTCTACGACATTTTGATTTAGATGTACTGTTGGCATCAACGTTTGTATATCTTCTCTTGTTAAACTCTTTTTTGCATTATACACCACCACGGACTCTCTATGTCCAAACAAAAATGACCAGTTAACAGCTTACATGTGTAATTACATTCTTTTTTACAGTAGATAGGATTCAGTTTTTATTACCTTTGATCAAATATGTAGTCATCCAGAAAGCAATAATCAGCCACTTCCTTCCTCGTAATCAATATCAATGAGAAACGCGATTTATTATTTCTCATAAATCTTGACACAAGAGTAGAATTAGGTTCTGGTTCTCCGCAGTATAATGTGCAGCCAATGCCATCTGATGCTCCCTTTATTCGATCGCCTAAGACCGACATAGGTGTCTTGGATAGTCATCACAAATTGTTCGATTTTTTGCTTTTGGTGTTGACCATAATCGTTCTTGTTCAAGTCCTGTTTTCAGTTCATGCAAATAATATTACTTACAAGTCTCAAAACGTATGTAATATAATATGTATCAAAAGACTTTGTACAAGACCCTTACTCTTTGCTTCCTCTTCAGCCTTTTTCTTACGCTGCTCAACAAGCACAGGCAGTAAAGCTTTTCTTTCAGTCTTGATTTCTTCAACCTTCTCCATCAGTTTATCCCTTGTACTATTAAGGTCACTCATCATAAGTATTGCTAATATCTCTGCCCGATATACAATCCTCGTTGTCGCATTTCCAAGGTCACAATCAAATAGCTTACCAACGTAAAACAACATGTGAAACATCATAAACACCCCACAGTCGACATTCTCATACAATTCTGTACACTTCCACTTGAATTGCACATTTCTCATTGGAAAACTTTTAACCATTCCGCCCTTTTGAACACCATTTTCAGCTAGAAATGCTCCAAACATATGGGCCTGCATTAGAACAATACACATTCAGATACTTTATACACATTCAGATACTCAGTTCTAAACTTACAACAATATATCAAATTGCAATTGCAAAAGCCACTAGAAAACGTACTGTTATCATTGCCATGTCGACATACTCATTTTCTGTAAAGACCCCTCCATACTCTCTGTTGTCTAAGTAGTCAATCTTCTTGTCAATGAAATTTTTACAAGCACAAAAGAAGTGCTTATTAAATATCATTGGAATGAATACCTACGAAAACGTCAAGAAACAAGCTTTTTAGATATTGGAAGTCATAGATTCTTATAGTTTCTTATTGAAAAAGTTTGAAACTATTTTTTCTTACCATGTCAGAATCCAAATTCAATGGACTTTTGCAACACTTGCACCAACCTCTCCATGCATTAAATATTTCTTCCACATATCCTGCCCTTTTATCATCTTCTGTTGTCAATAAGCTAATGATTTGTTCCTGAAAATTGAAAGCTTAAATGTTGTCATTCTGCTTATCAATATAACATACTATTTCAATTACTATAACATATACATTCCTTCAGAGTAACATACAATATAATTACCAGTATAACATACTATTTCAATTACTATAACATATACATTCCTTTAGAGTAACATACAATAAAATTACCAGTATAACATACTACTACAGTTACTATAACATATATAACCCTTCAGAATAACATACCATATGATTAATTCCCAAATATAATCTGTAGGGTTCATCAGTCACCACCTTCTTGACAATCAGTTCATTAAGCATAATTGACCAACATTCTATGACTGATGTTGTTATCAACTCATCGGCCATCATACTTTTTGCATCATCCTTTGACAGAAAGTGCAGCAAACCAAATGTTGCTAATCTCTCACTGTAAAAAAAAAAAAAAGTTGTAATATGCAAATGTATATCATACAAATATAGAGAATGTATACGAATGTAAACAGTTGAGTTGTATACTTACTCATTCTTGTAGTTGTGGTCAGTTAGGTAACAGTAGTCTACTACCTCCTTTCGTTGTCGAAGAAGAGGCGCCATCAACTCACTATGTTCAATCATGTACTCCGACAACAGAATTGTCTCCTCTTCTGCATGTCCACATACCAGTGAACATCCGAAATCATAATCGACTACATCCATGCATTCTTCTTCTCTGTTTGTGTGTAGTAGATATGAATGCTTATCAGTTGTTCTGTCTTGGGTGGCATCTGGATCTCCATTTGCTGGTTCTTCCATGTTTGTTGTGGTTGGAGTCTCTGTCCCGTCTTTATACTCATTCCCATTGTCAGACTCGTAGCTGAAGTCATTTTTGCTTTTGTATTCGTGAATTCAAGAATTCCCCTTTGTCTGTTGTCTCCTCATTCAATGTTTTTTTAGCAGCAGGGTTTACGGCTTCCTTGGCTATGTTTAAAACAATCTCTTCTAAGCCTTTTGCAATATTATGTGGTGACTGGTTTGCCTTTGTAGCATTCTGTTGTTCTTCATCTAAGGACTTGTTGTATGCATTAATTAATTCTTCAAACTCTTCAAAAGAAGGTATATCAAGGCTTTGGGCATGTTTAGTCCTCTTCACCAAGTCGTCCATATAAGCATGGTACATGGGATTCTTGTACGATTCTTTGAGTTTGTGTTGGAGCAACTGGGGTACGATTCTCGCATTGCTTTTATCAGCACACACTGTTTCGACCCTACTTTTCGCTTGAATATCTGCATACGTTCAACATTTCTTGCATGGAAAAGGTCAGAATCCCTTTTCATCTCGAGGAAGAGCAAATGAATGTCCTGTATAACATTATAAGTAAGAATTATAAGTACTACTGTTATTTAAGTTTTCAAAAGAATTAGCATTAAAAATGATTTTTACAATAACTACTATGTTCTCAACTTACATCAATGGCCTTCTTCTTTAACTGTTCGTCTGATTCAATTCCTGGAGGCAGTTCCATTGCTACATAAACTTTCCCTCTCTCAATTCCAGTTTTCTGACTCCCATCTTTTTTTCCCCTTACTTGCGAAACAGTTTCTGATTTTTGCAGACAAATTGGATATTTTGTCTTTGTCATTGTCCCATCCCCCAAGTATCCTACAGCTTTCTCATCACCAACTCTTTTCTTCAACTTTTCATCTGTCCAATGTTGTATTAATGGAAGTTCAGTTGGTTGTACTTCTCCTCTAAACTCGATTCTATGCATGTATGCCAGCATGAGGAACATAGTGCATCCGCAAAGACTCTTACAACCACCTTTAAACTCTTCCACTGCTTTAACCAATTTCTGAAACACATACTTGCACCAATCTAAATCTTTGATTTTCGCAACATCTTGGACAGCGTTAAGCAGCTTGAAATCTAGGATATGACTTGTGTTAGGTGCTAAGAATGTGCACATACTGTAGACCACAAACATCCGCTTGAAGTCATCTCCACTCTCAGTTGTTTGCTTTAACCTTTCAGATAACTGGTTCATCTTGATCATCTCTGTTGTGCCTCCTAATCCGAACCTTTGGCGCCATTGTTCTTTTAAAGGCTCCTCTACTGACTGTTTACAACGACCAATCGGTGTAAATTCCACTTCATTACCTTGCCTAGGTAACATGAAAAAGTCATGGATATCATCCTTTTTCAGAATAAACTCCTTTGTACGAGAAGCTTTGAACAGGAAGCTGTTGTGGTTGAATGCGTTTATCACCCATTTTATTATCCCCTTTGGGAATTCGGTTATTTTCAATTCTAACAGGCCCCCAAACCCAATCTCTTTAACTGCTTGTTTTTGTTCATCTGTGAGACTGTTAATAATTTCGACCAAAGTTGTTGATCGACATTTAACTACAAATTCAACAGGCCTGCAACATAAACTATACATGTTACAAAAAAGTAAATAAACAACAACAACAACAACAACACCAACAACAATTTAGTCATGTAAATCAAATTACAGAAATAACAAATTCACTCACTGTAACATGCAATAACAAACTAATGTAATGTATACATTGAATAAACGATGAATGACACATTGCTTAACAGTCAGAATAAATATTTCTTCAGTATAACATTCCTATCCATTTCTATGACAGTTTACAGATACAATTACACATTCCACTTTCCAAATAGAAACTATAACATACATATTTCTTCAGTATAACATTCATATCCATTTACAAATTCGGTTAACCGTGTAAACAAACAACATCAACAGTTCATTAATATAACATGATACATAATCATTTACTACAACTTAATGAAGAATAGAAACACTACATACTTTTGTTTCCTTTTAGGCTTTTCAGCGTGCTCAACAACGTCTTTCTCCATATTGTTTGCTTCCAATTCATTACCAACATTCTTCTTCAAAGTCACCTTTAATTTCTTCGCATTAGTAGTAGGAACTTCATCGTCTGCATCCTTGTTTTTTCTTTTCGCCTTTTTCGTTTTAGGGCTTGAATCTACTTTTTTACTCGTTTTCGTCATTATACTTCTTCGATTCCTGCATTTTTTTGTTAACATTGCTTCAATTCATCATCGTGTATACAAACTACCATTGTTACACACCATTATTGAAACAGAAAACAACAAACTAATATCACAATACTAAAATTAAAATGATAAAACTTATATACACCATGAAAAGGAGATTTGAATTTCGATTATACCTATTATTGATTGATATCAACGATTATTGTTCTTGATTTTTGAAGCAACTGATGATTTTAATTTTTTTGATTGTTATAACGGTGTATTGGTGATATTTTTTGGGGGAAACGGTTGTGAGATGTTTGAAGAGGAGAGAGAAAGTAAAAAATTTGGAAAATTTGAAACATCGCGTTTTTTGGAGGTTTTGTTCAAATCTGGAGGCTGACGTAAGACATGCAACGTGTCAGCATCTTGTGCGTCCATTGTGTTGGATCTGACGGTCTGAAATGATAGGACGGACTCATTTAAAACCCTAGACTCATCGGATCCCGGCTGTATATATATATATATATATATATATATATATATATATATATTGTATGATGTTTTGTAAATGAGAATATAGATACCTTTATTGACTTAGTTTTTATAATTTTCTAAATATTAAACTTAGCAATTTATAAAACTTTTGACTCTATTAATGTTTAAAAGCCATTTATAAAGTTAGACTATGTATAATTGTTCAAAAATAATCTACATTTATATATGCTCGGACTAAGAATTACATCTTTATAGTATTGTTTCTTTAAACTGGACTTGATTCAGATGTAAATCGGCTAAAACTTAATATCTAGGTAGTATATATACATACACAAAATCTTATTATTGTAACGTCTTGGCTCATAGTCAAAATTTCCTTCACTCCATGCACATGCACTCTTATTCGTTCTTATTCCCCAAAACCACTTAATTTAAAGCTTGAACTATATATGCATGAAAATCCATAGGTATTCGCATAATCGACTATATATTACTCCCCCGTTATGGTTATTTGTTTACCTATTTTTATTTTGGAGTGTCTTCGTCAATTGTTAACTTTTTATTTGCGGAATGCATTAATTAGTAATTTAATCATCCGCTCAATTTAGTCCTACTTGTCATCTAATAATTGGTCCCCTACTCTTTTCTTGATCTTTTGCCAAATCAAAGGTAAACAAATTTCCTATTCTTTCCTTAATCTTTTTACCAAATCAAAGGTAAACAAATAACCAGGACGGAGGGGTATTCTTTTGGCGAGTCTACTAACTCTCCTTGCTGAGTGGATGAGAATTTCACTACTTGCACGAACTCATGCTTAGTAACGTCACTATGAAGTATTTTTATCAAGGGGCCATGGGAGGCACCGTGTCCTCATTGGTGCGTGACTATTCTACTAAGGCTCCGTTTGGCAAATCATTTTAGGTACCTGATTTGGTCAAAGTAGCTTATTTGACCAAAATTCCAGATAACTTATTTTTTTGTAAGCGTTTGGCAAGTAGCTTATTTAACCAAATAAGCTACCTGAAATGAAATGCTACCTAGGGTAGCATTTGAGATTTCAGGTACCTGTTTTGATTCGATTTTTCGTTTTTACCCCTTAAATTTATACTATTAAATAATTATCATATCCTTTTACGTCATTTCATCAAAATCAGTTACGTTTTCAGTTAGTTTGCCAAACACTTTTTTATATAATCAGCTAACTTATCAGTTCCTAATTTGCAGCTACTTAATCAGTTACCTTTTCAGGTTTCAGTTAACTTTTCAATTTTCAGTTAGCTTTTCAGGTTTCAGCTATCTTTTCAGCTAATTTTACCAAACAGAGCCTAAATAGAATGACAAAATAAATCGAATATGAGCATACGATTAAAATAATGGCTATTATTTTTTCATTTAAGGTGAAATTAGATTGTTATAGGAAATATCTACGGTATGTATTTATCCTGTAAGTTTCTGAATGGAGTAATAACTAAAATAATTTCAGAATAAGTAGTATTTATTACAAATAACGTGTATGTTTGCATGGGCATATAGTCTTATGAAACTCGGATATTTTGGTTTTTGATGACTCGAGACCTTGTATCAATAAGATTTCAAATAAAATCAAAACTCTAAAAAGATCTTTTCTCCAAAAAAAAAGGATACCAAGTACAATATTAATAGACTACATATTAGTCATTGTTTGATGAAAATAAGGACTCTCGTATAGAAATACACTCGTATTTATCATGTTGCATAATATATGCGAAAAAAAAATTAGAGTAGCTACGCGTTCCGTCATTCAAGGAGAGATTACCTTGCTTCTTAATTGAATGGGATTGGGAGATTATGCTCCTAATAGGGCTGCGTAGTCTATATCTTAGCTTTCTTTTTATATTATAGATCAAAAAGAATGAATTGACTCATTGAGGTTGTTCACTTGCTAGTGTACTTGCCATAAAGAGCTTGCTTGCTAATTTGCTTGCAAGCGTGGTTAGCCTGTTAAATTGCTAGCCGTGTTCCATACAATACAATCTATACTGACCAATTTGACCGTATTAATAGAAAATAGTCATAGTCCTAGGTATTATCAGAAAACAAAGATATACTCCGTATAAATATATTAAGGAGACATTGGGGAGAAAGTGAAACAAACTGGACTTGTGAGTATTCGGACACTAACTGTCTTCGTAGAAGTTGTTTCTATGATAGACTCTGAACGATTATAGATCTTGGATATCAGTTAATTGGATCCTCCACCCAATACTCAATAGAGTTATGTGCGTTAATTAAGTATGATCATCAAAGACCCATTCCCACGCTTCTTATATGATTACCTTGAGCTTAGAATTAATGTTGTGTATATGTACAAACAATAGCAAGTTAGTTCTAAACTCATATCAACTATACTAACAAGAGATAGGTCAATATCCTAACAATATGATATACATACGTAGCAATTCAATGCGTAGTAGTATGATATTTAACTCAAAAAGAATGCTACATTAAAGTGAGATTTTTGTAATATCACACTAAAAAAGAACATGATAATATAAAAGCCTTCTAAAAGACAATCCTACATTAAAGTACTAAAAAACTACCTCATGTTAAAATAATGTGTGACATACCCTTTTTTTATAGTGCTTATTCCTTAACGTGTGACATATCCTAATTGTTGGAATGATAATTCGTAACAATGGTAAATAGACAGAAACTTTAACAATACAAGAGACAGAAAAGGACTTATTGAACAGAATTGCAGCGCCGTGGTATAAAGCCACTGACTTGAAAACTATTACGGCACGACCGTGGTGGTTATCGTCTCACGCCGGTAGTTCCCCAAGGTTAACACTGCAGCCTTCGAACCGCACCACTGAAGTAAGAAGACTTTGAAAATAACAGATACTGTACCCGGAAAAATCAGAAGCAATATAAGAAGAGCATATTGAGAAGAGAGAATGTGGAGTGTGTTTTTTGTGTGATTTTCTGTTAACTGAACAACTCTATTTATAAGGGAAAAATAGAGCTGTTACAGAGACAAAATCACAGCAATTAAGGGACGGTCAAACGTAATTAAGGGATTAATTACGCTCCCTTAATTTCTACGATTAACAGTCATAAAAACATTCAGACTGTAACAGAATATCACAGATACACTAAACCTGGACATAAACCAAAAACACACAGCCTAAAACAAATGAGAACCTTTGGCCCGCCCCGCAGGGGCTCTACCCAAACCCAAACCCGAGCCCAAGCTCGAGCTGGGCCGGGCCAGCGCGTGCGCGCGTGTGCGTGTTTGGATCAGACTCACAGGCCCAACACTCTCAACAAAAGCCTCCTTGGTCCAACTCTTATCCACTTAGGGAGAGAGTAGTAATATAAACACAAGATACCTACTTCTCCCCACCGATGTGGGAGAAGAGGCAAAATGGTTTTTGGCTTTATAAAGCCATTACTTCCAACAATCCCCCACTAATGGCGAAGAGAAAGCTATAGAGATATTCCGGGTAAGGAAGGAGTGGATACTTAAACGTTCAAGGTCTTTCGACTTGAATTGACGTAGTAGTGAAGTGAGGCAACGACTTACTTTCAACAAGTGAATATCTTTCGATTTGAATTCTTCGTCGGACTTCGGTCGTTGAATCCCCCACAACACATATCATACCTTCAAAATTTGTTTTATTCCGCGATTTCTAAGTGCAACGCTTTTAAAGCCATGCGTTTACCCTGGTTTAGGTTAGTGCTCTAGCGAGAATTTATATACTCTCACATAGATGGTGGCTGAGCCATCACACTCCCAAAGGTAGCTCAAGTGCTTCTCAGTAGCACTTCTCACAAGAGCTATTAAGGACAAAAGTCCAACCTTATATAAAAACACAATCCATCAAGTGCGTCTCAAAAGCACCACTAAATTGGCTATGGATATCAAATGTCATAGGAATGAGCTATAAAGTCCATCAAGTTTCACACTCAAACTTGTCTCAAGGACTTAAGCCCCATTCCCCTCGACATATCAAGGACTACTCTCCTTGTTAACCCCTTAGTAAGGGGATCAGCAAGATTACGTTCGGACTTCACATAGTCCAAAGCAATCACCCCATTTTTCTGGAGTTGTTTTACCACACCGTGCCTGATCCGAATATGTCGTTTCTTACCATTGTAGACATTATTCTTAGCAACACTGATAGCTACTTTACAATCACAGAGAAGGGAGACTGGTGCCCCCCCCCCACATAGGCACGTCTGCTAGTAAGTTCCTCAACCAATCTGCTTCTTGACCTGCCAACTGAAGAGCAATGAACTCAGATTCCATGGTGGAGCTAGCTATACAAGTCTGTTTTGCAGACTTCCACGATATAGCTCCTCCACCCAAGGTGAACACATAACCACTAGTGGAATGAATTTCATCATTACCTGCAACCCAATTTGCATCACAATATCCTTCTAAAACAGCAGGAAATTTATCATAATGCAAACACAAATCAATTGTTCCTTTCAGGTATTTAAGTAAACGACGAAGTGCATTCCAATGCTCAGCACTGGAGTTATGTGTATATCGACTCAGTCTACTAACAGCATAAGCAATGTCTGGTCGAGTACAGTTCATGAGGAACATTATACTTCCTATAATCTTAGCATATTCTTCTTGTGAGACACTATCACCCAAGTTCTTACACAAATATACACTAGCATCATAAGGAGTTCTAGCAGGTGTAACATCAAAACTGTTAAATTTCTTCAACACTTTTTCAACATAATGTGATTGACTAAGGGATATACCATTTGGGGTTTTCATAACTCTAACTCTAAGAATGACATCAGCTTCTCCTAAGTCTTTCATCTCAAAACGTGATGACAAAAATTGTTTGGTTTTATTTACGACAAATAAATTACTACCAAGAATTAACATGTCATCAACATATAAGCATATAAGCACATAATATGATCCAAACATTTTAGAATAGACACACGAATCAGAATTGTTAGTTGTATAGCCATCGTCAGTCAAAGTGTTGTGAAATTTCTCATACCACTGTTTAGGTGCTTGTTTAAGACCATATAGTGATTTTCTCAGTTTACACACCTTACTCTCTTGACCCTTTACCACAAACCCCTTGGGTTGCAACATATAGATCTCTTCATTTAGGTCACCATTCAAAAAAGCAGTTCTTACATCCATCTGATGTACCACAAGATCATGAATAGCAGCCAAAGCAACAAGAGTTCTAATGGTGGAAATTTTAGTCACAGGTGAGTACGTATCAAAGTAGTCAATATCTTTCTTTTGTGTAAACCCCCTCACCACAAGCCTCGCCTTGAACCTTTCTATTATTCCATCAGGTCTCATTTTCATTTTAAAGATCCGTTTGCTACTAATGGGTTTACTACCTTTAGGTAAATCAGTTAACTCCAAAGTCTGATTAGAAACAATAGAATCTAGTTCATTTTTAATAGCTTCCTTCCAAAAAAACAACATCTATAGAACTCATAACCTCATCATATGTTTTTGGATCATCTTCTATTAAAAAGGCAGAAACAAGCTCATCAAAAGCACAAATATCACCTGCGATTTCACATAAGTGAAGTTAGATAGCATCAGTTCTGATGAAATCACTCCCGTAGTTCTTTTCAATTATGGGCCTCTTGCTCCTTCTCGGTTCAACTGCATGATCCACATAAGTACTAGTACTCGCATGCATAGAACTGCCAGTAGGGTTAACAGGCACAGCAGAAACAACAGGAGCATCGGGTAAAGATACAGTCTCCTTCTTCAAAGGAAATACCTGCTCAAAAAACTCAGCATCTCTAGCCTCAGATATAGACATGTCACTTAAAGACATGAACATATAAGCAGAACTGTTTTGAGCATAACCAATGAAAACACAATCATAAGTCTTAGGTCCAATGGTTGGACTCCTAAAGCTAGGTAAGCCTACTTTAGCCAAACACCCCCACACTTTAAGGTAACTTAAGTTAGAGGCATAACCTTTCCACATTTCATAGGGTGTCTTGTCTAGTTTCTTATGAGGTACCCTGTTAAGAATATGACAAGCTGAAAGCACCGCTTCCCCCCACATATCATCAGAAAGGACAGAACTTAAAAGCATAGCATTCATCATTTCTTTCAAAGTTTTGTTTTTACGTTCAGCTACTCCATTTGATTGAGGTAAATAAGGTGGACTCTTTTCATGAATTAAACCATTTTTCGCACAAAGGTCTTCTAAATAATTTCAGTCATACTCACCACCTCGATCTGACCTGACTCTCTCAATCTTCCTATCAAGCTGATTTTCTACCTTAGTTTTAAACTTTAAAAACATGTCCTCAGCCTCACTTTTATTTCTAAGCAAGTACACCTTAGTGTATCTAGAAAAATCATCAATAAAAGTGACATAATAATGTTTACCACCTCTGCTCATAGAATTTTTGAAGTCAGCTAGGTCGGTGTGAATTAACTCAAGAAGACTCGTTTGTCTAGTTGTAACATGTCTACTAGGTTTCTTAGCAAATTTGGCCTCGACACAACTAGGACACTTCTCATGAGTTTCTGAAGATAACGAAGGAATAAGCGACATAGATTTGAGCCTTTTAATCGAATCAACATTCACATGACCTAATCTACCATGCCAAACATCAATAGACTCAGCAATATAAGCAGAAATAGAAGCATTATTATTAATGATAGGAGAATCAACATTCAAAACAAATAAACCCCCACAGAGATAATCCTTGCCCACAAAATCCCCATTGCGCGACATTACAACCTTGCCAGCCTCAAAAACAAATTTCACACCAGCTTTGTTTAGCAAGGCACCAGACACGAGGTTTCGACGCAAAGTAGGAACATACAAAACATTATTTAAAGCAAGAGTTTTCCCTAAGGTTAGTTTGAGAAAGATCTTGCCTTTGCCGGTGATAACAGCAGAAGAAGAGTTACCCATGTAGACACATTCACCATCAGCAACATCTTCGAATTCAGCAAAGAGATCCTTGTTAGCACAAAGATGCCTTGAAGGCCATGTATCCAGAATCCAATCACTAGCATTTGCAACCAGATTAGCCTCAACAACTACAACAGCAATAATATCATCCTTTTCAGCAACATTAGCTTCAGTAGCAACTTCCTTTTGAGGACACTGATAAGCTTTGTGACCCATTTTCCCACAAACATAGCATACCAGATTTAGTTTCTGAATCTTTGAGGCAGGTTTGGTGAATTTCCCTTGACCAGCTTTCTTAGCATTCTGACCCTTGGATTGACCCTGACCAGCTTTAGCCTTTCCCTTACCCTTGAACCTATCTTCTTTTGAAGACCTACCAGTTTCAACAAGATTGGCTTTGACAGTAGTAAAAGACAATTGGACTGACTTATCTTTCAGACGATTAGTTTCTTCAGTCCTCATGTGGCCTACCAGCTCTTGAAGGGACAAATCCTTCTTCTTATGTTTCAAATGGTTCCTATACTCATTCCAGGAAGGGGAAAATTTTTCTAGCAAAACATTAGCCAAGAAAATTTCATCTAGTTTCATTCCCTCATTAGTGACATCAGCACACAAGTTGTCATAAACATGAACTTGCTCCATAATTGGTTTGTCATCTACCATTTGAAACCCAAGCCACTGCCCGACAACATATTTTTTCTTACCCGCATCGTCAGCCCCATATTTTTTCTCTAACAACTCCCATATGGTTTTAGCGGATTTATGAACCGAAAATAAGTCAAAGAGGGTATTCGACATATGAGTAAGAAGATGGAACTTAGCAGTTTTTTTATCCTTATCATGTTTCTTAATAGACTCCTCATTCGACTAAACAGCAACAGACGAAGGTGGGGTAGTTTCTACACTAGCAGCGGTTACACCAGCAGGAGGGTTAGAAAATAAAACATAGTCGATTTCTAATTGTTCAAAATACATTAGCAGTTTCGGAGACCATCTTTTGTAGTTCATACCGTCTAAGGGTTCCAATTTCGACAATTAAAACAGGATTTTGTTTGAGACGACAGCCATTGTTACGACAAAAATAATAGTTTTCAAATTGTTGGAATGATAATTCGTAACAATGGTAAATAGACATAAACTTTAACAATACAAGAGATGGAAAAGGACTTATCGAACAGAATTACAGCGCCGTGGTATAAAGCCACTGACTTGAAAACTATTACGGCACGACCATGGTGGTTATCGTCTCACGCCGGTAGTTCCACAAGGTTAACACTGCAGCCTTCGAACCGCACCACTGAAGTAAGAAGACTTTGGAAATAACAGATACTGTACCCGGAAAAATCAGAAGCAATAGAAGAAGAGCATATTGAGAAGAGAGAATGTGGAGTGTGTTTTTTGTGTGATTTTCTGTTAAGTGAACAGCTCTATTTATAAGGGAAAAATAGAGCTGTTACAGAGACAAAATCATAGCAATTAAGGGACGGTCAAACGTAATTAAGGGATTAATTACGCTCCCTTAATTTCTACAATTAACAGTCATAAAAACATTCAGAATGTAACAGAATATCACAGATACACTGAACCTGGACATAAACCAAAAACACACAGCCCAAAAAGAAAAGAGGGCCTTTGGCCCTCCCCGCAGGGGCTCTACCCAAACCCAAACCCGAGTCCGAGCTCGAGCCGAGCCAGGCCGGCGCGCGCGTGTGTGTGTTTGGATCAGACTCACAGGCCCAACACTCTCAACAAAAGCCTCCTTGGTCCAACTCTTATCCACTTAGGGAGAGAGTAGTAATATAAACACAAGATACCTACTTCTCCCCACCGATGTGGGACAAGAGGCAAAATGGTTTTTGGCTTTATAAAGCCATTAATTCCAACACTAATATCCTATAGTGTGCTCTGAAGCCTATTAAAAAGAAAAAGGTCTTACATGAAATTAATAAAATAACTCCGTACGTACTATATGACTATGTAAGATATCTCACAATAAATTTATCAATGATTTTATATAAGAATAGTTCAAAATATATAGTTGATTCGTCAAAAATTAAGAAAATGTAACAAAATAATGATATGTTACCTGGTGCCAACTTACGACGAACTTGTCTAACAACCTGAAATAACGACGAACTTGTCTAACAACTTGAAAGAAGAGGTAATAAGATAATATAAGTTCATTATTAGACCATATATACAAAACTATTCGTTTTGATCATTGAATACAAAATAAAATAAAAAATTGCTGATAAACGTTTTCTTTGTCATTGATTGATTGTCGATATTGGCAGTCATGGCATATAAGAAGAAAATAATGTTACTAAATTATCAATTTCAAGGGCGTTTAATAGGAAAGAAATACGTTAACAAATCTTGATTATATATATATATATGGTTATAATTGACCATTATCCTTCCATCTTGATCACATGCTTTATAATTCCTGCAAATCATAAGTCAATTTAAAACAAAGCTCTACAAAAAGTCGGATGGTGTATGTAAATCAACAATCAACAAAAAAAAAATTAAATCATATAGACCACAATAAGAAATTATAGCAATATAATGTACGTGCAAATTTTGATGCCAAATAGATGATGAAACATGTATATATATAGTATAAGGTTATACAGTTTAGTTTGATTTTAATTGTTCATAATTTAATCTTTTTGAGTTTGCATCCAACTAAAACGCATATATATTAAATATATTTTTGGTAAGTTGTTGAGCAAGTTACATATTATAGTCTACGTAAAATACAATCTACTATCTTCTTTATTTTAAAATTGATATTTATTTATTTATTTATGTAATATGCACAACTTGGACTCTCTGTAATCGCCCGAATAAAGCTTCCTTTATTAATATACTAGATTTAATACCCGTGCGATGCACGGGCCACTTGTAATATCTTGTGGCTTGAACTACCATTAAGTATCATTTGGTTGGCAAAGAGTATATATACACATTGAAAATGCAACTATATACTTCCTCCCATCCACTATATTCATCCCATTTCTTGTGGGCACAAGAATTAAGGGTGAGAATGTGGGTGGGGTTTGGTGTTTGGAGAAAGGTAAAAATTGTTATGATTAAATAATAATACTCCGTAAAAGATATGGGTGGGGTTTGGTTATTGGAAAGAAGGAGAAATAATTATGATTAAATATTAATAAATGATATGGTGGGGTTTGGTGATTGGAGATATGTAAGAGTATAATATTTATAAAAACTTTCCAAATAAGGAAAGAGGGAAGAAAATATGAATAATCCGTTTTAGGAAAGAGGGAAGAATATAGTGGATGGGAGGGAGTAGTAATTATACACAATATCTATATATTTACATTCTATTAATAGCAACTACTCCCTCCATCCCAATAAATAGTTTACACTTACTTTATATAGTAATTATCTTTCTAGCGGAATACTACAAATTCATAAAAGTTAGTCATTCCAATTTCCATGCACAAAACACGTTAATAAAGAGTGGAATCTCCTATTGTATTCAATGTCAAGCTGAATAATACAAATTCTTTTTCAAGGTTTTAATTGTTTATTGTTAATGTCGAGTGCTACTACTATCAAACCTTCATTATTTCGAGTGGAATTGTACCTTTGGTAGTCTATCTCGTAGATAAAAATTAAAATTCACCTCATTAGTTCCCTTGTACTACTCAAGATGGAGTACCCATCAAATTTTATACTGATTCTAACAGTTGAAACCAACTGTCTTTTTATAATTTCACTCTTAGGTGAAATTCTTGAGATACTCTAACATTAAATAGTACTCTGCATTAGTTTATCGTACACTATATCTATTATCATACATTGTATCATATATTATGAAACAAAATTTTAGTATGTACATCTAATTCAATCTCAAAGGTATTAAACAACAATCACCGAAAATAAAAACAAAGACAAACACGAATTACTATATTTTACTAAAGTGCTAATTAATCCCCGTAATTTTATTAAAACTTGTTGAGAGTAGTTTGGTTGATAGCTACGAATATCAAATAATCTAATACGGAGTATGACAATGTTCGATTCCTTGAAAATTATTAGTCGACGTAATAATGAACGCTTCCCATCAATTCAACACAAATCACAAATTTAGTTCACTGTTACTTACTTCATATAAGTAGTTTATGTGGTCTAATACAAATAAAAGTAAAGACCTAGGTAATAATGTCCCTTAGGTATTATTGTAGATTTGTAGAGGCTAACAAATTAAGAGGAGGTCAAGATTAGAATGTATGTATTATTAATGCGTTGCTCATTTGCTCGTAGAGTAAACAATACTGAGACTTAAATAATACTCTCCCCGTCTGAGTTATTTATTTATTTTTATTAAAATACCCCCTCATAAATAATATAAAAGTTAACAAATGATTGAGATGGAGGGAGTAGTCCGTAATAACTAATATCAATATCAATTTTCGTACAACTCGAGGTATAATTCTTTTGTGCCGGTAATAAATAGGCAATATTTTCTACTATACATAATAAAAACTTTCTAGGGTAAACTAAGCGGTAAGTTAAATTTAATGGCAATTAAAAGTAGACATCTTACGCAATATTTGGTGTTTTTGCTATATCCGCTACATTATTATTTGCACGGCCACAAAATTTTATCTCTTGTGCACAATAGTAACACATATATCTTCATCTTATAGACGCTCATGTCCTGCAAATAAAACAAAATAATCAATTAGTTTGAAAATTGGAGGTTAATAACAAACCACACACTAAAATTGATAAAAAACAATCAATTATACTATACTACGTATGTTATATCTAGCATAAACTAAGAAAACATTGAACATTGATGTTGGCAAGTTGCAACTAAAATTTTAGAGAGAGAGAGAGAGAGAGAGAGAGAGAAGGGTTCTTATAAGGCCATTATATCATATAAGGCCCTAAGTCTTTATAAGAACCCTTGGATGAAGAGATTGAATGGATGAGATAAGGAGAGAGGGGGGGCCATTTTTAGAGCAAAAAAAAAAAATGCTTGTTGTATGAGAAAGGGTCCACGTGTCACTATTTGTGTACTTCTTCCAGTACAATCCCGCGGACAAAACGATTAAACAAACACAAATAATTCATTTTGCATGCTTTCCCTCTTCATTCACCATTCAAAACCTCTCAACAAGCAAAACCCATAATAATCACCATACAAACGATCCTAAATCCTGTAAAATCCAATATAAATCATCAAAAAAAAGAGAAATTTCATTCCAACTATAAAACTACTTCATGTTGCCGTTAAATTTCATTCGCTTTGTTGAAGATAAATAAATTGTCATTGTTCATCAGAGAAACACGCTCAAAATGGATCATATGCAGATTGAAGTTGTCGTCGATGGTGAGTTATTTGCTTTCTTATTTGTGTCTTGGTTATTGTTGTAGCTTGATGTTCAAAAATAAAGTGCTATAAGTAATTTTGGATTGATGTTCATTATTGTAGCTTGTTGTAACTTGTTGTTATTTCATTTGTGTTCATTATTCTTAATGGTGTTGTACTTTCATGGTGTTCATCAGATTTGTTCTTTCATTTTGGTAGCTTGTTGTTCATGGCAAAAAATGATGGAAATTTAAAAGCTTGATAAAGAATGAATTATAACTTCAGTGGGTTTAAGTAAAACTCTTACTCGTATATGTATAATTTCAATAATACAGTTTGTGTACTCATGCAGTTCTTATATTCATCGTGTTATAACTCCACTGATTTTTTGTATAACTCTTTGACAATTTCCTGCAGTTTCAGGTAACAGAGTAATTCTAACCCTAAATTTTGCATAAAAAATATTACTAAACAACCAATTTTTATATAGTTATTCATGTTATAGCTTAAGTTATACATTCATTAAGTGAAGTTATAGGATGTGGAGGGTTATACATTCATTAAGTGAAGTTATAGGATGTGGAGGGTTATACATTCTCTACTTAAAATTGTACATTATATGATTAGAGTTATACAATCTGTGTATAGAGTTATACATTATATGTTTTAGAGTTTTCATTATATGCTAAGAGTTATACATTGTATGACTGGAGTTATACATTATATATATGCCTAGAGTTATACAGTATAACTCTTAGCATATAATGAAAATATATAAGCATATAATGTATAATTCTAGACAGAGTTATACATTATATGCCTAGAGTTATACAGTCTGTATCTAGAGTTATACAGACTGTGTCTAGAGTTATACATTATATGCTAAGAGTTATACATTATATGGCTAGAGTTATACAGTCTATGCCTAGAGTTATACATTGTATGACTAGAGTTATACAGACTGTGTCTAGAGTTATACATTATATGCTAAGAGTTATACATTATATGCCGAGAGTTATACCGTCTGTGCCTAGAGTTATACATTGTATGACTAGAGTTATACATTCTGAAAACTAAAGTAATACAGTCTACAATGTATAAGTCTAGGCATATAATGTATAACTCTTATCATATACAGACTGTGTCTAGAGTTATACATTATATGCTAAGAGTTATACATTATATGCCTAGAGTTATACAGTCTGTGCCTAGAGTTATACATTGTATGACTAGAGTTATACAGACTGTGACTAGAGTTATAAATTATATGCTAAGAGTTATACATTATATGCCTAGAGTTATACAGTCTGTTGCCTAGAGTTATACATTGTATGACTAGAGTTATACATTTTGAAAACTAAAGTAATATATAAACAAATGTATAACTCTAGACACAGAGTTATTGTTGAACCATATAGCTTATATGTTTATGTTTTGATGATGTCAAGATGCTTTATACTTTATATACTTGTTGCGTATAATCGTTTGTCAAGTGTTTTAGAATTACCTATTACGAGCAACAAAGAAATTGTGACAATTGCATGTAAAGTTCAAGCCCTTATTCAAAGATCGAACGATTCAAGATTCATTCAAGAAGTATGTGAAGACGGAGTTCGTCTAAAGATTAATCAAGCTTGGATGATGACGTAGCCTATACTCGAAGATGCTGAGATGCTGAGTTTTTACACACGACTTATAATTGTTTCGAAAATTGTTTTATAATTGTTTAAAGTTTATTTTAAATGATTTTAATGAAAGTATTTATATTAAGCCCGGTTTAGTGAGGAGTCCGGCTTTGTATTGAACGTTAATTAGTAGTCATGTTGGATCAACTTATGAGTTGGACTTTGCTACTAATTAGGGTTTCTATATAGCCTCTCTTAAAACCTAAATTCTAATCATATGTTAAGGCTAGGGTTTGCACGAGTCACGAGGCATATGAGCCGTGACATCTTGTATTTCCTAGGGTATATTAGGTAAAGATTTTATTCTATAATAATATCTTTACTTATCTTATATATCTTACCTAATATATTTGTTTATGATAAAAGATATTCTTGTTTTAGGAAATCTTATCATAATCTTAGAATTTATAATAAAGATAATATTTGAATAGATTATATTCTATCTTTTGGAATATTCTTTATTATCTTTTAAGGCTTTTAGGAAAGAGATAATAAGAAGATATGATTTGCTTTTATATCTTATTATTTTTTGCTATTAGGGTTTGTGTAAAAAACCGTGTAGCCTAACCCTTCCTTCCCTATAAATACTTTGTTATTTACAACATCTAAAATAGAGACCTTAAGCATAAAAATTGATTTAATCTTTAAAAAGCAAACCGTGTGTTTTCAAAGAAAAACCGTTTTGTTATTTTGAAAGGTCATGTGTTTTAAAACTCGCATACTTGTTCTTATTTTATTCTTATAAGATAATAGTGCTTAGTTGATTTCTTAACTTGTTCATTAACATGAACCTTTGTTAGAATCATTAGTGCTTTCTTATTAGCGTAAGTTAGTCACTCGAGTATTTAACGGTACTCATTGAGTTACAGCTAGAGTTAGTTGTACAAGTTGGGTTAGTAAATTTGTAATCCGTAGAAAGGTACTAAATTTATTAATCGAGAATAGTGGACGTAGGTTTCGACTTGTGAAACTGAACCACTTCAAAAATCCGTGTGTCTCTTCGTTCTTTTGTTTATTTCGTTTATCTTCATTAGTTGATTAGTTAAAGTTTAATCAATAAACTTTAAATAATCAATTACATTCGCATAATCGAAAAAGCTTTAAATAGTTTTAAATCCTCAATTCACCCCCCCTCTTGAGTATCTTGGATCAATAGACTCTTCAATTGGTATCAGAGCCTGACGCTCTTGATTGCCTAACAGCAAAGAGGCTGATCTATCTTGTTTTTCATTTATCTTATAGTTTTATATTCCGCTGCCTATCACGTGATAAATGGATTCCAAATATCTCAAGTGTCCCGTCTTTGATGGGAAGAATTACGGATTGTGGAAAAACATGATGACTCACTATGTGAAAGGACACGATTGGGGTGCTGGAGGATTATTCAAAAAGGACCGCACAAAATTCTTGTGGCATCCGAGGAAGGCACTACCTATGAAAAGAAAGAAGAGGACTATGTCGAGGCCGACTATAAGAAGGCCGAGAAGAACTCCAAAGCAATAAGTCTTCTGAAAAACGGAATGACTTCTACTGAGTTTGATCGGTTCTCTTCATGTTCCACGGCCAAGGAGATATGGGATGGACTCGAATTAGCTTATGAAGGTACTTCCATTGTTAGGAAGCACCGAATAGATTTGCTTATGCAAAAATATGAGCTATTCATTATGGAGCCTAATGAGTCCTTAGATAGCATGTCTGCAAGGTTTTCAAGCATCATAAACGAACTGAAAAACCTAGGTAGGAAATTCAAGATCGAGGACATTGCTAGAAAGGTTCTTAGGAGCCTTACTAAGAAGTGGCGTGCTAAGGTCACTGCAATGGAGGAATCACGAGATCTTGAAACCCTTTCCTATCAAGAACTCATTGGTGCTCTCATGGCCCATGAAATTACTCTTAACAAAGATGACGCTGAACCAAGTCGCAATAAGAGTATGGCCTTAAAAAGTGAAGAAGTTGACTCTGAAATAGAGGATGAAACTGTTCTGTTTGCACGCCGTTTTAAAAATAGGATATTTCGAAACAAACAAACAAAATCATCCTACAACAACAACAACAAAACGTCCAATAAGAAGGTTACTGATTCAAAGTCGTCTTTCGCAAATAGAGGATGCTTCAAGTGTGGAGAATCTGGTCATATGATCAAAGATTGTCCAACATGGGAGAAGATAAAGGACAAGACGAAGCGTGAGAAGACAAAGAGAGAATTCAAGCAAGTTATGATGGCTTCGTGTTGGGGAGACCTTGACTCAGAAGATGACGAGGAATCTGAAGACGATGAAGTAGCAAACCTTTGTCTCAGCAGTTTTAGTCTTGACCTAATCTCCGACAGTGATGATGAAAGCACAAATTCTCACTCAAACTATTGCTTTCTTGGAGAATCAGACGAAGATGACGATGAAGAGGTAAGTTATCTTAAGCTTAAAAAACGTGTTAAGAAATTGTCTAAAAGGGCTTTAATTGAATACTTTGAACAATATCTTGATAAGTGTCACGAACAGGATTTGGAATTGAAAGATCTAAAGGAACAGATTCTCGAAATCGCAGAAGAGAATCATACTCTCAAGGCTAAAGCTAAGAAGTTGAAATCTAAAGGTATAGCTGAGAAGGCTACAACATTAGATTCCACTATAGCTGAAAAGAAGGAATTAGACTCCAAAGTTATAGCTAATGAAGCTATAACTTTAGACCTAAAGCTTAACATCAAGCACCTTCAAGCCAAAGTTATAGCTAATGAAGCTATAACTTTAGAACTTAGAAAAGCCAAAGAACTTTTGGAAGCTAAGGTCACATCTAATGAAGTAGTGATCTTAGACCAAAAGAAAGAGATAGATTCTCTTTCAAAGCAATTGAAAGAATCTAAGACCGATATGATAAATGTTAAGAAACACCACACCGATGTTGTGTTCATTCTTAATAAACGATTCCAAGACTTTCGTGATAATTTTAAAAAGGACAATGATGTAGATCACACGAAATGTCAAGAGGAAATTAAAACCCTAAAAGACCTACTTCTACACGCTAGAAAGGTCCATGATAAGTGGGAAGGTAGCACAAAAGTCCTAAACTTCCTAACCGAACAATCAGACAATAATATGAAGATGGGGTTAGGACATGAGTGCTACAGCCGTAGAGATCACTCTAAATGCAAATCAACACCTTTGGATTTTGATTTCAGAAAAAGGAAGTATGCTGATCTTCCTGAATACCAGATTTACAATTACTGTGGTCATACAGGTCACATCCAAATCAATTGTGTCAAAAAAGCTCATGATATAAGAAAGAATGCCGAACATGCCAAAACTGCTGACACAGTTGTCGAGGATAAGGAAACCCCCACTAACGAACCAAACGAAGAAAGAAACAATAAATTTCGTTGGTTCTATGACATGGCCTTTGACTACACTAAGAAATCTAGCACTTCACAAAACCCTTTGTCGATCTCAACCTAGTAAACCTACTTACAAGGGAAATAGTCGTGAAAGACCTAGAAAAATTCCTAGACCTAGAGAAAACCCTAACCCTAGAACTCCTCCTAAGCCAAAAAAAACCAAGGGTTAGAAAAATGGTTATTAGAAAAGTTTGGATTCGAAAGGACTTAGTTTTTAGAGTAACTAATCATAAGGGACCCAACTTAGCTTGGGTACCTAAAAACTGTATCTAATCCTTTCTGCAGGAAGAAGTGAAAGAAAACAATCAATGGTATCTTGACAGTGGATGTTCAAGACACATGACCGGAGATAAGAATCTATTTCTTTCACTCAAGCCCTTCAACGGAGGAAAAGTGACGTTTGGGGACAACAGAAAGGAAAAAGTAATCGGCGTTGGCAAAATCGGAATCTCTAAGTCTCATGCGATCAGTGATGTTTATCTCGTGGATGGTCTAAAACATAACTTGCTAAGCATATCTCAACTATGTGACAAAGGTAACAAAGTAGTTTTTCATACTGACAGTTGTCGCATTATTATTGAAGGAACTAGCAATGTTATTCTTGAAGGCCACAGAAAAAGGAATGTTTATATGGTAGATTTAAATGCTGTGCCTACTAACTCTTTCTCATGCATGAAAGTTACTCTTGATGATCCTTGTTTATGGCATAAACGGTTTGGTCACATTAGCTCACTAACCTTGAACAAGCTCAAGAAGTGGGACTTGGTGGAAGGGTTACCCAAGATCAAGTTCGACCAAGAAAAGATGTGTGACACGTGTGTTAGGTGCAAACAAGTCAGATCATCGTTCAAACCAAAAAGAGTAGTGAGCACAAATCAAGCCTTGGAATTAGTACACATGGATTTATGTGGACCAATGAAGGTAAGGAGTAGAGGAGGATCCAGGTACGTCTTCGTTCTTGTAGACGACTACTCAAGGTATGTATGGCCTATCTTTCTTCATTCAAAAGACGAAACTTTTGATGAATTTGATTATCTTATGAAACGTGTTCAAAACAAATATAAGACTAATATTGTATATATTCGTACGGATCATGCCACCGAATTTGATAATCAAACTTTTATAGAATATTGTAGAGTTAATGGTGTAGGGCACAACTTTTCTGCACCAAGAACTCCTCAACAAAACGGTGTCGTTGAACGTATGAATAGAACTTTAGAAGATATGGCACGTACAATGCTCTTGTGTAGTGGTTTACCTCGTAACTTTTGGGCTGAAGCCATTAGTACTTCTTGCTACATCCATAATCGTGCTATGATCTGACCTATTCTTAAGAAAACCCCCTACGAACTCCTTAGAGGTCGAAAACCTAATATCTCCCATCTTCATTGCTTTGGGAGCAAGTGCTTTGTGCATAATAACGGTAAAAACCGTTTAAGCAAATTCGACCCTAGGAGTGATGAGGCGATTTTCATAGGATATTGAGATCATAGCAAGGCTTACAAAGTCTTCAATAAAAGAACTCTCTGTATTGAAGAAAGTGTCCACATTATTTTTGATGAAGATAACGTGTTCGATAAGCCTTTACAGGATGAGGAAGAAGACTTGGATGAACCCGACTTTCGTCTTTCAAGAGATGATCCCCCGAAATTGGAATTGGAGGACAATGAGATTAAGGGAACGAATGATGAACTTGATCGTTCCTCAAAAGATAAAAAGGAGAGAAACAAAGGTATAGTTGATGATACTATAACTTTGACTCAAGACAAGAACTCCCAAACCAATGTTATAGATGATGTTACTATAACATTAAATCCAAATTAAGGTGTAGAGTCCGAGGTTATAATCGGCTCAAATACAACACCCGGATTGGATTCAGGGGGAACTTCCTCTAATTCCGAACCAAATGAAGTCGGGTCAAGCTCAAATAACGATGAAGAACCAAGCACTTCAACAAAATGGAAATACAAGAACTCACATCCCATGGACAATATTCTTGGAAATATTAAGAAGGGTGTTCAAACAAGACGTTCCTTAAACAACTTCTATTCCTTCTACTCTTTTCTATCCATGATCGAACCAAAGAATATCAATGAAGCTCTCGCTGAATCAGATTGGATTATAGCTATGCAAGAAGAGCTTCAACAGTTCAAAAGAAACAAGGTTTGGCATTTAGTTCCTAGACCAAAAGATCGTTCAGTCATTGGAACTAGGTGGGTCTTCAGGAACAAATTAGATGATGCCGGAGTCATTGTCAGAAACAAAGCAAGATTGGTGGTCCAAGGGTATAATCAACAAGAAGGAATAGATTATGACGAAACTTTCGCACCTATTGCTCGTCTTGAATCTATTAGACTTCTGATAGCATTCGCCGCACATAAAGGAATGGAGCTCTTCCAGATGGATGTCAAGACGTCATTTTTAAACGGTTATTTACAAGAGGAAGTTTTCGTTGAACAGCCCCCTGGTTTTAAGAATATCAAATTTGAGGATCACGTATTCAAATTAGATAAAGCCCTATACGGATTAAAGCAAGCACCTAGGGCTTGGTAAGATCGATTATCTAAGTTTCTACTTGACAGTGGATTAAGTAGAGGATCCGTCGACAAAACCCTATTTCTAAAACTGAGGGTTCTAACCTTTTGGTTGGTCAAATATACGTCGATGATATCATCTTTCGATCGACTAACCGAAGCTTGTGCAAATATTTTTCTGAGTTGATGACTTTCGAGTTCGAGATGAGTATGATGGGAGAATTAAAATTCTTCTTAGGACTGCAAATATAACAAACTGATGAAGGCATTAAAATCCATCAACAGAAATACATCAAGGAGTTGATTCGAAAATTCGGAATGGAAAATTCACATGCTATGCCTACTCCAATGGTCGAGAACAAGAAATTGACATTGGATGAAAACGGTAAATCAGTTGATGAAACTACTTATCGTGGGATGATTGGATCACTGTTATATTTGACCGCAAGTAGACCCAATATTATGTTTAGCGTATGCGTTTGTGCGAGATATCAATCATCTCCCAAAGAATCGCATATGACGGCCGTAAAACGAATTTTACGTTACTTGATCGGAACGGCCAACTTATACCTATGGTATCCAATGGAGTGCAATTTTGATCTAGTCGGTTATTCTAATACCGGCTACGCAGGATGTTCTCTAGACAGAAAAAGTACGTCGGGTGTCGCCACATTTGTCGGACCGTGTATTATTACGTGGGGTTCGAAGAAACAAAATTCGGTTGCTCTCTCAACTGGTGAAGCCGAATATATTGCTGCAGGACTGGTATGTACTCAACTTTTATGGCTTAAGCAACAATGTATTCCTATTTTATGTGATAATACTAGTGCGATAATAATTTCTAAAAATCCCGCACAACATTCACGTACCAAACATATTGAGATTAGACACCATTTTATACGAGACCATGTTGAGAAGAGAAATATAAAACTTGAATTTTGTAGTACTGAAAAACAATGGGCAGACATTTTGACAAAATCATTAGCTAGAGAACGTTTTGAGACTTTACGGTTGGAAATTGGTTTAATCAGTGGTACCTAAGTTTCTATATATGTTCAATTTCCTTATGACTCACTAGTTAAGTTGAGATTGTATGACTGTGTCCGTATATTGCGTTGCATGAATAATTTCGTTTGTAGAAATATTTTTATCACAAAATTCTATTTGCAATTTAGAATTTAATTATTATACAAACTTATTCATTATCACAATAAACAAACACACCAAATTTTTTATCTTTCCAATTCACATAAAATCTTTCCATATCAATCTCTTGGTACACGGCTCATACTTCCTATACAAACTCAATTTCCTTATTCTTATCTTTTACCATATTAACTCTATCCCTTAAGTTCATATACCTACCATAATTTCTATTCCTAATTAAACACTTACCATAATACATCTCCACTTGTTAACCCTATACCTAGCCTACACCTATTTCTACCCTCCCTTGCGTGTTACCCGTCCAACCAACCCCACTTGCATACTTTTCTCCTTCTCAAATTTTACCATCATCACAACTCATCTTCTTTACACAATCCATCACCATCACTTCCTTTTTCAAACTATCATCATCATCATGAATCCAACCCATGTAAAAAATACCCGATCTTCAACCCGTCACCACCAAAACCGCCCCTTTCATAACCAAACATCACCACTACCACCACATGATCCTCATTCCATTAGTTGTCCTTCACCACAACCAAACAAAAATACGCCCTTGTTTCGTGGTCGGGACGAGTCGGTGTCCGAAGGCAAAAGACGCCGTCTTTTCAAAGGAAAGAATAAGGTAGTTGTCGATGAAGGTGAAGCTTTGGAGGAACCCGACATTATAGTTCGGAATGGTGTTGCTCGTACCTTGCTTAGGGATGTTTCGAAAGCCGCGACCAAGGAAGGGTTAAATCGTGTTCGGCTTACTCATGATGAAAGCATCCTAGTTAATCGAGTTTTGAGGTATTCCATTCATGGTGGTAGGTATTATCCGAAATCTTGGTTGATTAATGTTCCCGCTCTTGCTTTCTTTGTTAATTTTCTTGATTTTAAAGGGTGGAGTCACATTAGTCAGTTTTTGGGTCCTATTTATCCAGTTGAGGTGGTTCAATTCTTTGCTAGTGTCTCAATTAAGAAAGGAGTCTTGCATGCAGTTGTTAATGGAGTTGATGTGACGGTCTCTATTTCGGATTTTTGCTCTGCTTTTTCGGTTCCCGATGAAAGAATTGAATTAAATCCGAGTCTTGAATGGTCTAATGTTGTGAGTGAAAAGGAGTTGTTAGTGAAAAATTATTTTGAGGAGATGACGGAAGGAGGTAATATCGTGGTTCGTCCTCTTTCGGCAAAAATCAAGTTCCTCTTGAACTTTTTGTGGAACACAGTGGTGCCGAGGAGAGGAGGCCGTGATAAGGTGTCGACTTATGAAGCTATAATGGTCTATTCTTGGTTGGAAGGATAGAAAGTGAATTTGGGTAGTGTCGTGTTGCACCGTATAATTCAAACAAGTCTCACGGTGACAAAAGAGAAGTTGAGCACCACCATCGATTTACCATATGGGATGTGGGTGTCTTGATTGTTGGAGATTAAGCGTGTGGTGGGACAAGACAGTTACGGTGTTAGTGCTCGGGATTGTATGGGTGACAAGTTGATCAAGCTAATGGGTCTTGTTGTTGATGGACCCGAGTTGCTTCTTGTTAAAGATGTTGAGAAAACTCCGGGAGATTCGGGTTTGGGAGCCATGGAGTCGAAATTGAAAGGGTTTATGAGTGGTTTAATGGAGAAATTTGAGGAGCACTCCACTAATTTGGCTACGGTGTTGTCACGGGTTGGACCATCTCAGTCTTTAGACTCGGGCTTGGATGCTACTCGGGTGTACTCTTGGATGGAGGAAGTGGACAAAAGGTTAGCGGGTTTTGAGAGGGAGTTGAAGGCAATTCGTGGGGAAGTGTTCCCACACGGGGATCGTCTCACTTTCCTTACAAGTCAGGGTGGAGCTTTGGTTATGCACGGGAAAGCCATGGCGGGTGATCAAGCGCTCACGTTGGAGGCCACAAAAGCTCTTTCCTTGAAAGTGCTTAACTTTGAAAGGAGCATTGGTACTCTTTCTCAGCTGGTTCGGAGCTCGTTTGACCGTCTTGATGCCTTAGAGCATCGTACTAGGCCCGACTACGTAAACCCATATAAGACCCGTAACATTTGATTTCCTCTCGTCTTACCACATCTAGCCCTTACCTTATCTAGCTTTCTTTTACTTTTCTGTTGGTGTGTTTAGATATTATCATTCGGCCCATATTGGCAATGCACTTGTGGTTATGGCCCAAGTGTTTCATTAGACATGTGTTCATTCGGCCCATTTCAGCTTAAACATGTTTAATTCCTAAGTTTGTATGGTACTTATCTTTTGGATGCTTATCGTTTTGCGTGTTATTTTTTATTTTTTCTGACGTTTTATCTCTTGTCTCGTTTTATATTATTCTAGTCATTTTTGATTTGTTCTTAGCTTTTCGATGATGTCAAGAGGGGGAAAGAACGTCTATAGTAAGCATCTACCTAAGCTTGCTCCTTGTCAAGACCAATTATCTCTTAAAGTCCTTACAGTTTCAGTTTTTGAAAAATCGTTTTGGTCTTGCGTTAATCTTTATTATCAAGATAACGGTATTATATTGAGGGGGAACTACTACATACTTAGTCACAATTTTAGGAGACTTGCCATCATCAAAAAGGGGGAATTTGTTGAACCATATAGCTTATATGTTTATGTTTTGATGATGTCAAGGTGATTTATACTTTATATACTTGTTGCGTATAATCGTTTGTCAAGTGTTTTAGAATTAACCTGTTATGAGCAACAAAGAAATTGTGACAATTCCATGTAAAGTTCAAGCCCTTATTCAAAGATCGAACGATTTAAGATTCATTAAAGAAGTATGTGAAGACGGAGTTCGTCTAAAGATTAATCAAGCTTGGATGATGACGTAGCCTATACTCGAAGATCTCCTTGAAGATTAGAATAGTATAGGTGATTATCTCGTAATGATAATAAAGAATGAGTTTCTTGATTTGGTGAAGTTATAGCTTTGCAGCTATAACATTACTAGTAAAAGAGCTCAATGTTATAGCTCCCCTACTATAACATTGAGATGCTGAGTTTTTACACACGACTTATAATTGTTTCGAAAATTGTTTTATAATTGTTTAAAGTTTATTTTAAATTTTTTTAATGAAAGTATTTATATTAAGCCCGGTTTAGTGAGGAGTCCGGCTTTGTATTGAACGTTAATTAGTAGTCATGTTGGATCAACTTATGAGTTGGACTTTGATACTAATTAGGGTTTCTATATAGCCTCTCTTAAAACCTAAATTCTAATCATATGTTAAGGCTAGGGTTTGCACGAGTCACGAGGCATATGAGCCGTGACATCTCGTGTTTCCTAGGGTATATTAGGTAAAGATTTTATTCTATAATAATATCTCTAGTTATCTTATATATCTTACCTAATATATTTGTTTATGATAAAAGATATTCTTGTTTTAGGAAATCTTATCATAATCTTAGAATTTATAATAAAGATAATATTTGAATAGATTATATTCTATCTTTTGGAATATTCTTTATTATCTTTTAAGGCTTTTAGGAAAGAGATAATAAGAAGATATGATTTGCTTTTATATCTTATTATTTTCGGCTATTAGGGTTTGTGTAAAAAACCGTGTAGCCTAACCCTTCCTTCCCTATAAATACTTTGTTATTTACAACATCTAAAATAGAGACCTTAAGCATAAAAATTGATTTAATCTTTAAAAGGCAAACCGTGTGTTTTCAAAGAAAAACCGTTTTGTTATTTTGAAAGGTCGTGTGTTTTAAAACTCACATATTTGTTCTTATTTTATCGTTATAAGATAATAGTGCTTAGTTGATTTCTTAACTTGTTCATTAACGTGAACCTTTGTTAGAATCATTAGTGCTTTCTTATTAACGTAACTTAGTCACTCGAGTTTTTAACGGTACTCATTGAGTTACAGCTAGAGTTAGTTGTACAAGTTGGGTTAGTAAATTTGTAATCCGTAGAAAGGTACTAAATTTATTAATCGAGAATAGTGGACGTAGGTTTCGACTTGTGAAACTGAACCACTTCAAAAATCTGTGTGTCTCTTCATTCTTTTGTTTATTTCGTTTATCTTCATTAGTTGATTAGTTAAAGTTTAATCAATAAACTTTAAATAATCAATTACATTCGCATAATCGAAAAAGCTTTAAAAAGTTTTAAATCCTCAATTCCCCCCCCCCCCTCTTGAGTATCTTGGATCAATAGACTCTTCAGTTATACATTATATGCCTAGAGTTATATAGTATGTGTCTAGAGTTATACAGTATATGCCTAGAGTTATACAGCCTGCGTCTAGAGTTATACAGTATATGCCTAGAGTTATAAAGTCTGTGCCTAGAGTTATACATTGTATGCTTGGAGTTACAGAGTAAATGCTAAGTAGCTTGGAGTTATATATTTCTTAATCATTTCATGGATGTTTGATTCTACTCAGATGGTCGTAAGGAAGCGGAAACTGAGTATTGTAAGCATTTGGCAGCGGAGTTTACACCTTGTGTAGGGCAACAATTTTTTGAAATCGACGAGGCAGTGACATTCTATAAAATTTATGCATTGGCGTCCAGGTTTGATGTTCGGAAGTACTCGACGAAAAAATGGCGCGACGGTGAAATCAAGTCAAAGTTGCTGGTTTGCAACAGAGAGGGATTCACATATGTCCCAAAAGGCGAGGCAGTAATTAAAAAAATGAGACCGGGATTAGGGAAGAAGAAAAGCAATGGGGATTAACAACTGTGAAACAGAGGAAATATACAGTCAAGAGGGTAGGGTGTAAAGCACATGTCAGGCTATTTATGAAGAACGGAGTATTAGTAATTGACCGATTCCACATGGGGCATAATCACGAGCTTGTATCTAGTGAGGATCGTCAGTTTCAAAAGATGTCGCGGAACATAGAATATTTTCACAAGTACTTGATAATGTACAACTCAAGGGTTAGTTTACTATTAATCAAACCTCCACTAATTGAATGACAAACTTCTAAAGTTATACACCGAGATATTAGAGTTATGTAAACCTCGAGTAATTGATTGTGAAACTTCTAAATATTTTTTTAAAATTCTAGAATAATTTATAACAGCCTTAGAGTTATATAGAAAGTTGTTAGAGTTATACATATTCGCATATGTAAGAGTTATAAATAATAAGAAGTTGCACAATCATCAATGGAGTTATGCATATGTTTCATGAAGTTATATGAAAAGGTGTAAGAGTTATAGTTGAAGAATCCTTGATTATTACTCAGCACTGATCAGGACTTGTTGTCCACTGCAGTTGAGGATAGGAGCAACTAGGACGTACAACATGTGTAAGGAACTCGTAAACGGGTTCGAGAACATTGGTGCATCCTTAACTGATTTTAAGAACTTCCACCGAGATGTGAAATGTTTCATCCATAAACGGGACGGTCAATTGTTCATAGACCGGTTCAAGAATATGGCACAAAATAGGCAGGGGTTTTATTTTGATTATGAAGTTGACAAGGATAATAGCCTTCGAAGGGCAATCTGGGCTGACAGAACCGCTAGAAGGAACTACTCCGTTTTTGGAGTACGACCCAACATACTCAACAAACAAGTACGATATGATTTTCACGCCATTCGCTGGCATAAATCACCATAAGCGACCAGTCACATTATGTGGGGCATTGATTGCCCATGAAAACCATGAATCCTTCCAGTGGGTTTTCAACAGGTTTTTGAATGCTATGGGTGGAAAGGAACCCAAGTACATTATCACAGATCAGGATGCGGACATTATTAAGGCCATACCCCTTGCCTTCAAGACTGCACGCCACCGATTTTGCATGTGGCATATAATGAATAAGGTGTCATCGAAGTTCGGGGTGACAAGGGAGGATTATAAGGAGTTCCTTCAGAAATTGAACAACATTATATGGGACGACAACCTAGAAGCAGACGACTTTGACTCTAGGTGGGCAGAAATAATGGAAGCGCATGGTCTTGTGAATGAAGAGTGGTTTACAGAAGTGTACGATAAAATGAGCCAATAGGTGATGGCGCATTGCGGGGACTTGAACATGGGTGGTGTAATGAGGACAACCCAGAGATCAGAGAGTATTAATTGTTTTTTTAAGAAGTTTGAGCAGAAGTCAGGTACGTTAGTGGAGTTTTGGATGCGTTTTGAAAGCGCTATGGACCATCAACGGAATACGCAGAAGAGACTTGACCATGAAAACCGACACTCAACACCAGCAAGGGGGACGCATTTACCCATAGAGGCATATGCGTTAAATGTTTATACCCGTGAGGTTTTCAAGGAATTCCAACTAGAGGTCATTTCCCCAATCGATACATGTAAGACCGGGGGCTATACTGAAGTCGATGGAGTTGAAGTGACTGTCGTTAAGGATTCAATCAGAGAGAAAAGTTTCAACGTAGAGTACAACCCAGGTAACAACATTTTGGCATAATCTTTTACGATGTGATAGTTGACTGAAGTTGCTAGATATAGTGCCAAAGTTACATTGTCTGAACATAGAAGTTATACAATTGTTCACTGAACTGCAGTTATCTGCTGTATAAATCTGACTACATTTTGAATAACTTAATTTTTCTGAATGTATAACTCTTGTTATTATATGTATAACTCTACTTGCAGAATGTATAACTCTTGTTGCCATATGTATAACTCTACTTTCAGAATAACTTTAAAAGTTATTCAATTGTTCACTGAACTGCAGTTATTTTTAGTATAACTCTGTTTACATTTTAAATAACTTTAGCTTTCAGAATGTATAACTCTTGTTATTATATGTATAACTCTACTTGTAGAATGTATAACTCTTGTTGCCATATGTATAACTCTACTTTAAGAATAACTTTAGCTTTTAGAATGTATAACTCTTGTTGCCATTTGTATAACTCTACCTTGATAATGTTTAACTCTTATTATTATATGTATAAGACTACTATATGGATGGAGACGTTATTTAAATGACAGTAACTTCATAATTTAATTTGATTACAGGGACACTAGCTACACGGTGCAGCTGTACGATGTTTGAAAGGATGGGAATTATGTGCCGACATATAGTATGGATTTTGTCGGCTAACGGCAAGAAGACAATTCCAGATGATTACGTTTCTACAAGATGGAGAAAAGATGCATTGCAATTCAGATTATCAGAATGTGATGGTGAACAAACGGATTCAAATAGTAGCGCTAATGGAAAAGAAGTTGAGATGGTGAAGTTGTGGTCAGAAGTTCATGCGGCCATTGGTTTACTTCGTGGCATGAGTGTGACTGAAGTTGTGAACTTAAGCTCCTTAATTAGAGAGTTCAAGGAGAAACTTTTACCGTATAAGAAAGATTTAACTAAGCAGCAGGAATTCGAGCAAATCCGTGGTTGCCCCGCCAGTGACGAGGTAACAATACTTCCACCAAAACAATCCAAAAACAAAGGCATCGGTAAAAAAATGGTGTCAGCTAAGGCTAAAGCCATTGCCTTGGCTTGTAAGCCAAAGCGCATGTGTAATAACTGTAAACAAATGGCACACCACGATAAACGGAACTGCCCTAACCCATTTTCTGAGCATCCACCGTCTTCACCAAAGATCGAAGAAGAAGAAGAAGAAGAAGAAGAAGAAGAAGAAGAAGAAGAAGAAGAAGAAGAAGAAGAAGAAGAAGAGAAGAAGAAGAAGAAGAAGAAGAAGAAGAAGAATAGAGAAATTTAACATGCTGTAGTAGTAGGCAGTAGAAAAATACCTCCGCCTCAACAAATTATTTACAATCTTTTTTTCTTTAAAAAGTAAAAAATCTGGTGAGACGGAAGGGGTATTCAGTAGCTAGCTTTTGTCTATTTTGAATGGGGTTTGCACCTTCCAGATTGTATAACTTCAGTAATATGAGTGTGAAATTTCAAGCTAATGTTGTACAACTCTTTTACACAAATTGGATGACTTTTGTTCATTGCAAAAAATCCAATATTTAAAAGTTTGATAAAGAACGAATTATAACTTCAGTGGGTTTAAGTAAAACTCTTACCCATATATGGATAACTGTACTTCACAGAGTGTATAACTCTTATAGTTATCTGTATAACACTTCTAATTATGTGTATCTTTTGCCCTTGTTTCTATAATTGTTGATATATTTGACTAAAGTCATGTGTTGTATGACTCTTGTACATAATTTGTATAACTCTTGTTATTTTTTGTATAACTCATAACTGTTGACGTGAGCGTGTCGTTGTACACCCAATCAAAACACAATTATAATACTCAATAAACAACTAGTTAGTGGTAAGTCGAAGTCGATCCATGGGACGGTGTGCTTTGGGTTCTAAGTATATCTATCTCAATTTATGCTAGTGTCACAATTTGTTTGGCTTTGTAGTTGTGTCTAGACTAATGCAAGCAATATAGTAAACCAAGCAATAAAAGAAGGATTAATGTGAGAATTGTGAAAGATTAAAGAGTAGTCTATTCTAATCTACTCCTAATCTAATCTAAAGAAGGATTTGTTCTAGCTAAGAGAGATCCCCCTTTTGATTATTACAAATGGGGTATTTATAGTAGGGATTCATTAGGTTAACTAAGGCTAAATTAGTAATTACACTTTTGAGTTTTAAGCAGGGAAACGCTAGTCTTTTTGGAAGGATGACCATCTTTCATGGAGAAAGAAGAAAACGAAAGTTGCTGTAAGGGAATCCGGGCGTCCAAGGCATGAAGACGGGCGGATTGTTGGGAAGACGGGCGGATTGGTCTCGGGATGCTGGGATTCTGGGCTGTGTATTTATCTTTTCTTTCTGTCTAGCAATCCGAGCGTCTTGAGGGGAAGACGGGCTTCTTGAGGGGAAGACGGGCGTCTTGAGGGGAAGACGGGCGGATTCCTTCAGGGGACGAGCGTCTTCAGACTCGGGACGAGCGGATTGGCGAACAGCTTCTTTGTTTGAGCTCGGATTGTAAAACGGACGTCATTTTCTCATTCGGACTCCTATTGGAGTGATTCAAAAGCCTAGATCACTTGTTTTTTCGACACTGTTCCATCTAGCATATTTTCAGTGCCAAAGGAGAAACCCTTGGTTCGGTTTTCGAGCGATTGCTTCTTGTAATGCCTTCCCTCTCGTCATTCTTACTTTTAACCCTTTGATCCTTCTATATATACTTTATTCCTACATCTTTGTTCATCATTCTTGCCTCCTCTTCATACTAGTCCATCCAATATCATCAAAAAGCTTCCAAATATGCACGAAAGACGGGAATTTCCGCCTTATTATCTCCTTTTCTACAAAACATATGAAATGCGATAGAAAAGCAAATAGGAAGGTTTTGACGGATAAAATGGCCATAAAATGTTATAATAGTATGCAAAATGGGCTTAATTAGGGGACTAAATGTGCGCAAATAATGTTCACATCAACTGTCTAATAAATTTTGCCTTTTTCATAACTCCAGTCATGTGTTGTATAACTCTTGTACACAATTTGTATAACTCTTGTTATTTTTTGTATAACTCATAGCTGTCTAACAAATTTTGCCTTTTTTCATAACTGCAGTCATGTGTTGTATAACTCCTGTACAAAATTTGTATAACTTTACTTCACAGAGTGTATAACTCTAATTCTTATCTGTATAACATGGATTTTAATTATGACATACCAAGATGATATAACAACAATCTATTCCAAAAAAGTTGTCTAAGTTGTTAAGGAGTTTCTTGACAACATAATAGAGTTGCAAAAACAGAGACTACAAAATGAATGGAAAAACATTCTATTTTTTCCCAGGTTTTTTATCTGCTTTCCGCGCCATTTTTCGTCTGGCTTCTAGTTGCTTCAGTTTCTGGTCTTTCTCGCCAATGAAACCGTTGACCTTGGTCAGAACTCCTTGCCCGATGATGTTCATATCAGCTAGGACAAGCGTCGCTGCCAGCTGGATTACCAAATATCGACGGTTCACCTTCCTCTCAAGATCAACGTGACCAAAACTATCACCCTCGTACATTAACATGTGCATCATGGTGAACAAGCCAGACTCGGTGTCGTTAATCGTTTGCTTATGCCAAGCAAACTGGATCTGACGAAACTGGAACTCCCGTAGGTCTTTCCCTCTGTCCTTGTCCTCGTCCCTAGACTCCAGATAGTCGCTCATGAGGCTCGCCTGACACAAACAAGAAACGTCAAAAAGTGAAATTGTAAAGGGGTGACAACACTTTTGAGTTGAACGTAATTACAATTTAATTCCACTTACAATTACGTGACACGCTTTGCATATCTCCGACTGGCCCGGACTTGAGTAGTACTTATTGTCAAGAAGATTAATCGTACGTGAATTAAATTTGATACACGCACATGCATAATGGGCTTCAATCTTAATGGGTACGAAGATTAAATCAGCCTTCAAGCTGAAATCTTTGCCACTGTCGATTCTGAAGATGTCCCACACATTGTACAACCTTTCGGTGTTCTGTGTTTGTTGGACAGGGTTTTGTACAAAGTTCAAGATTATTTCCTGTTCAAGTAGAAGTATATATGTGAGAATACCAGAGGAGTTATAGGGGTTGTGCAATGGAGTTGCACAGTAACTCTTATAGCATATTGAAGTATGCCTAAGTTCATACTGGCTGTTAATAACTTCTCAAAACAAAATGTGTAACTCCATAGAGGGTATGTATAACTTTAGTCTAATTTCCACTGTGAAAGTTTTAAATATCATACCCTCAAAGTATAACTCTAAAGAGCGTATGTGAAACTCTTATAGCATATTAAAGGATTGATTACAACCATACCATATGACGGATACCGAAGAAAGACGAACGAAATAACGCGCACTCCTCTGCCTCCAAACGATTAAGCAACAAGGACCAACACTTAATCACTGAATCATCCATTGGCGTCTCAGGGAGCATGGACAACATTTGCAACCTATTAATTGTTGCGTGCCGGGAATAGTTCACAAGTAGTTCACTGTGGTTCAGCCAGTAGGTGTTAGTCTGGCTATAACGTCTACTAAATGGGAAGGTACCTGCTATTAAAATGACTGCATAACTTCAGTGATGAAACATATAACTGTAGATTAGGAATGTGTAACTCCATTAACGATATGTATAACTTTAGTTGGTAAAGTTATACATTTCAGTCTTGAAGTTATACAAAGCATATAACAGTACTTAAGTGGTTCTGTTGATTTTAGACAGCTTACCCATTTGGAAATTTGTAGTCATCAAGGAAAACGTAATCAGCCACTTGTTTGCGATACACCGGGATATCCCTAATTAATGCCTTGTTTAACCTCAGCATCTTAGCGACCACTGTAAGGTCGGCGTCTGGCTCCCCGCAATATATGGTGCAACCAAGGCCATCGCCCTTACCCTGGGAGCGGCTATTGACCGCTGAGAAGGCCCGACTAGACGGCGTCCGACCCAGTGCTACTTGGGAAGGTGGAGTCCGATAGGTTGAACTGACTTTGGAGCAAGGGCGTTTAGCAGAACTGTTCTCTCCGGAAACTCCGGCACCTTTCTTCCTTCCACTTGTGTTGCCGGCTAACCTCTGTGCCTCACGCAGCTCCTCCATTTCACGGTCTTTAACCTCCTTAAAAGCTACTACCCTAGATAACACAGCTTCCCTATCCACGTTAATGTCACTGAGGACAAGGGTGGCTGCAACTTCCGCTCGCATGAGGTCATTGTTGTACTTTGTCCCTATGGTACACTCAAATGGCTCTCCACGGTACAACAACATATGAACCATGACGTAAAGACCACAGTCATTGACAGTATACCATACTCCCTACCAGTTGAATTTAATGTTTACAAAAGAAAACCCTTCAACTTTCTTCCCTTTGTCGAGCCCATTGTAAACCATATACTTTCCCATCGCATCAGCCTGGCAGAAGTTAGGCAAGGCGTTTAAAAGGGGAAGACCAATTAACAAAACAATGGAGTTGAAAATTAATCTAGTCACCAGTTTTATAAGACTTACAGTAATACGCGCAATCCCTCCATATGGTAATTTCAGAAGATCGTCCTCGTAAGAACGATTATCAAGGTACTCGATCTGCTCAGAGAGGAAATTTATGCAAATGCAAGAGTAGTGATCTTGATCGCCAGTGCTTACGGGGACGAAAACCTACAAACATGCACCAAAAGTCTAAGAGTTATAAAACATAATTAGAAGCTTAGACGCATACATATTGTGCATAATTGGAATTATACATTCTATGGTTAGAGTTATACATTATATGTCTAGATTTGTACATTCTATTTCTAGAGTTATACATTATATGCCTAGAGTTGTACAGTATATGCTCGGTTTTGATGAGTGGCTAACTTCACTCCATAACTCTAGGCATATAATGTATAACTCTAACCGTAGACTGTATAACTCACTGCACATAATATACAACTGTAAGCATATACTGTATAACTCTAGGCATATGCTTACAGTTGCACATTATGTGCAGTGAGTTATACATTCTATGCCTAGAGTTATGGAGTGAAGTTAGTCACTCATCAAAACTCTAAGCATATACTATATAACTCTAGGCAAATAATGTATAACTCTAGCCATAAAAATGTATAACTCTAGCCATTCTGAAAACTAATGTTATATAATGTATAACTCTAGCCATAAAATGTATAACTCTAGCCATAAAATGTATAACTGTAAGCATATACAGTATAGTGTATAACTCCAGGTATAACTCTAGGTATAACTCCAGGCATCTAATGTATAACTCCAAAGTATATATTGTACAACTCTAAGCATATACTGTATAACTCTAGGCAAATAATGTATAACTCCAGTATGGAAATGTCTCTATATTGATATCTGAGCTCACCATATCAGAGTCCAGTTGGAATGGACTAGAACACGACTCTTGCCACATGTCCCACGAGGCACAAAAGCCTTCAGAATGATCAACAACCAATTTTTTTTCCTGACTTGCCAAATTGCAATTGCTAGGTCCTATAAAAATGATACACGGGGGTTGACAGCTTATATCACAAGTTACGTACATTTTGTCACAAAATAACTTGCGAAATTCGGCACACTTACAGCGCGACCTAGGCCAAAGAAACAGCGCGAACTTGCAACAGCTGCGGTGTTCGCGTGCATAAGCTGATTGAGTAGTACAGACCAGAAGTCGATGACATTGGCCATAATCTGAGACCCGGGCATCTACGTCTGGAGATCAATACGCGTTATGCAGTTTGGGGTGGCATATGTGACCAATTGTTCCCTACAAAGGATTAGCAAAATGAGACACGCAGCAAGTGAAAATATTCATGACCTGTTTCACTGTCGTATTGAAATATAGGTAAAACTTATCTTTTACTTACTCTTTATTATGGTCGTGGAATTGATCAAAGACATAATCCATTACATCCTTCCTCACCCTGAACACCGTCCTGAAACGTTCCTTGTTAAATCACAGCAACTATGAGCATACGTGCTGGTCAGGTTCGGGTGTAATACCCCGTATTTTATATAATCGATTAAACGGATATTATTATATATTAGTTATTATACATTTTATGTTGGTTGCATCGTAATATCGTGAATGTTACTAAGTCGGGTTTATATCACATATGTTGAGTCGGGCTATATTAACTTTTATCTTTTGGGTCAAGAAGCGTACCACCCTTTTACCCAATTACGTTTACCCATGTTTTAACCGTGCTAACCCAATTAACCCACAAACCCATTTTAGTTTAACCTAATTCTAACCTAGCTTGTAAACCCTACCCGTCTCCCTCCACCCGCCTACATCGAACAACACACCACCACCTTTTTCACGCAATTCGAGAGAGAGAGAAAGAGAGGGTGGTTGTTGACGGCACAGCAGGGAAGAGCTAGGGGCGATTGTCGACGTTCATAGGCGACTCTGGTGGCGGTAGTGGTGGCAGAAAAAGGTAAGAGCACAACCCTTTCCTTCTGTTTTCGCCATTTCTGTCGGGTTTTATTGTTGTTTCGTGTCTTAGGGAGGTGAGGCTGGTGGTTGTTGATGGGGTAAGGGTATTGGGTGGAATGGGTCGAGTGTGGTGGTGGTTGTTAGGGAGGTTTTAGGTGGTGTTAATGGCAGGGAGAGGCGGCTTCGACAAGGGGTAGCAAACGGGTTTATATGCGGGTTTTCAGGCGGGTTTAGACGGGTATGTTTGGGGTGGCGCCACCGTGGACTCGGGGGAGGTCGAAACGGCGGCGCCATGGCGTGTGGGTTCGTGGGCTGACGGCGAGCAGGGCTGTGGTGGTTTGGCAGGGGATAGGTGTTGGCTGCGGTGGTTGTAAGGCGAAAACAGGGGGTGGTTGGTGAGGCTCGGTGCTGAACCAGGCAAAAAAGACCCTGGTTTGACTCGCAAAACAACTTGATCGACCCTAGTGGGGGTGGTCGTTGGTGGCTGGGTCAGACTGGGGGTTTAGGCTGGTGGCTGACACGGGCTGGTGGCGGCGCGTGGGGGCGTGGGAGCGCGTGCGATGGGACGGGGGTTGATGACGGGTCTTTTTTTAGCTTTGAAACGGTTTTGTCATAGTTTAATCGTTAGAATTCGTTAATTTATCGTATTAATTATTTAATTTAATTCCCGAGTCTTTTAAAATAATTAGAGACGGGTTTTGAGTCGGGTTTGTTAAAATGGAAAAGCTGCTAGATCGGGAAAGTTTCCATTTAGGGAAACTTTCCATTTTAAGAGGTTTCTATTTTAATAACTTCTATTTTTGGGAACGGGAATAGCTTAAGTAATTGTTTATCATTTATTTATCTTTCAGAGGGCGAATTGTTGTGGAATATTACTGAGCACCCAACTATTTGACTGCGGTATTGAGGTAGGGAAATACACTTGACTTATTATCGTTGTTGTTGAATTGTGTTGATTTGTTGTGTTTCATATGACCAAACTGTGAACGTGACTTGATTCGTGGTTGTTGATTTATGTTATGATTCATATCCTGGAATGTGCTTGACTGAATTGATCGTATTGAGTATATTATCACAACATTCGGTAACCGGCATGATTCTATGATTTACCAGTTCAATGATATACATATTGTGTTGCATTAATTCTTGAGCATTCATATGCATTGGAGATGGAGGATGTTGTGGTGACGTGGTGTGGTGATGATGATGTTGTGATAAGGCCCATGCGGGTTCTGCAGGACTTGCCCTGGTGTCCTCAGCTGCGAGCTGGCAGATCGGCTACGGTCGATATATAGTCTACCGAGGATCGGTATGGCTTGGCGTTCCGGGTTATGAGATATGGGTTGAGATAGAGGTGGAGGTGACGGAGGAGCATGCATATCATATTTTGTTGTTTCATTGTATTCCCTACTCAACCTCATGGTTGACCCTGTGTATTCGTGAACACCTGTGATGACCCAAATATTGGCGAGCAGATTTGACAGGTTTATGAGATAGGATGGGAGCTTGATGGGCGTGAGACACTGGATCAGAAGACTTAGTAGCTAGATCATCATTTAGAAGACTTTCACTTTTATTTATGTTAGTTCTTTGTAATTTGATGTAAATGAGGTTTTGTAAAAAAGTTAAGTTAAAGAAATTATGTAATTTGCCTTGGAGTTTAATTTGTTATTCACTACCTCGGGAAACCGAGATGGTAACAGTCCGGTTTATTAGGGAATGTCTTGCTAGAGGCTCCTTGATAAATTGGGGTGTTACAAAGTGGTATCAGAGCGAACGATCCTCAGGCCTAAACCAATGAACTCAATGAACGTAGGAAGTGTCTAAATAAAATGAACCCCTGGGTAGGAACTGTTAGGAGCTCACAGTGCGGTTAAGAAGGCGCCCTTAATACGTGCTCTTTTGCCCTCTCAGTTTTGAACCAGGTAACCCGAGATAAATTGAGTGAATGGGGTAGTTAGAAGGAAAAGCTTGAATATAATCGAGTTGATGTACACCTTGAGACCCATATATTCTAACCATGCTACAGGACAACATTACGGTAAGTATTTTGTATGAATGATGACGTGATCATATGATGTTGTAGAGATGGGAAATAAAATTTTCGTGTTTAGGTTGATAATCAATGAAGTGTTGGATTGTGGTAATCGTGAGCGTAGAAATAATAGAGAATTGATGATATTTATCTGGATGGATGTTGAATGACGTGTTGATAGTGCTATTATGTCTAATGATATGCGGTTATGTGATCCCGAAGCCATGCTAGTATAGTATTGTGATAGTAATTAGAAACACTATTGAATTACATGTTTCTAGTCATAGCAATCGTGATTTAGATGTAAGGAGTAGATCGAGATGCGAAGAGATTCTATGGGATAGATGTTTACGTAAGTACAAAGTGTGAGATTTAAGTTGGGATGGGTTAGTATACATAGTATGTTCATAAGAGCTTGTAACATAGTAAAGAATGACCTAGTGCTGAAACTCGTTTTGTTTGATTTTACTCTTTAATTGACCTTACTGCCATTTCTTTTCTGTTTATTGCGTATGGATGAAAATTTTATGGGAGATAGCCTCGGGAGTTAATGTTCATTTGGCATTGGTTTCATGCTTATAGGATATACGGATTAGTAGTAATAAATATTTTAGTGGGCTGTGGTCAGGAAGTTCCTGTGCAGTGATGTTTTGACCAACGATTTTGTAAAAATCCTCATTTAAATTGTATTAATAATTTTTGCATAATTCCAACTCCATCGATCAGAAGATTCACATATGTTTTCAAATTAATAAGCCACGAAAATTCTTGATGTTTCTATATTAAATGGTAAGTTTTGCAAACTGACACAAGTTTCGGACCAATTGCTGTCACATACTTTTTTGGACCAACTGAGTTGTAAAATCCTTTAAAAATTGAATTCTTGAGCTTTGGACCTCATTCTTTTTCTCACGAATTATTAACTCTCTGTATGTTATAAAAAGTAATATAACTCAAGTTTTCCTTGAACGGTTATTTATTCGTGATTTTTGAAAGTTACAACGTGAATCATGACTTGTAAAATGTGCGTTCTATGTTGAGTTTTCATACAATTGTTTGGTTGTTTCCTGAGCCTTATTAATGTGACCTTATAATGTTTTTATATGATGACAGTAGCACGCATGTTCAGTAGTTATGTATCTTAACAAGTGATAAAATTAAAGTTTAGTTGATAACATTGTTGGCATGATAGTATGAGTGAAATTGAATAGCTTAAATTGATTCTTAATCGAGGGTGAAATACTTTATGCGAGTCCAGTTGTTTGCATATTTTATATATGCTTGGCATGTTGTAATATCTCTGGTGTTCATCATATTTGTATAGTGGTCAGATATATATATATATATATATATATATATATATATATATATATATATATATATATATATATATAAAACTATATTGTCATATTTTGGTAAAGTTGGTGGCGTTAAATACTAACTTGAATGTTCTAATATACTCGCATAGATATTTATAATAATTATGTTTAAATGTTTACACATGGATGGTAGTAATGAGTATGTCTAAACGTTCACACATGTAGTATGCCATCTGAGTCCTAATGTCTTTAATGTGAGTTGTGTGCCCATAGTTATATTTAATACCTTCATCGCATTAAATTATTTCAGTTGAATCTAAACTTATGATACGATAATAAAATAGTGTTGTTGTTCCTTATTGAATATGTCCATAGTTGTATTATCATAAAATGCTAAAGTGATTCTTGCAATTGTATGGGCGTGATATAAAGGAAACTGTTTAACGTAGCACGACATTTGACATATCTATATTCTCGAGTCGTTGTTATCAATTATATTCTAATGAAGATTGTTTATGATAACTATGTTGGTAATTATAATGAGATGACCATTGATGATTCACATGATATGCGTTGGTTTAAATGATAGCCGTTGTAGTTACATTCAATTGAGCCTACGAGTTGCCTAATTATTCAAATCGTGCAAATCGGAAAAGTTGTTCAAGTTGCTAATCATTTATCATAGATAAGGTTCTACAAAGTGTATGATGGCAAATGTGTATGTTTAAGCTATTTATGCGATATCTTTTGTTTGCTAAAAATGAGTTATACTAAGTTGCTGGACACAACTGAACGATATGGTTGCTAAAATGTTAAACACATGGGTGATATGGAAGTAATGTAGTGTTGTCATGGATCACATGTTGTAACTTTTATTGGGAAATACGTTCCCAGCATTTATATCATATAAACTGACTAACTCGGGTTGCATGTCTGATGAGTCAAATGGTTTTGATTATGTGTTACGTTTTCTATGGTTCCAAAGTGTTTAAGTAGTGCATATGCACCGCATGTTTTAATACTCCTGGTGATTGATTAGTAATAGGGCGGAATGAATGCGCATATGGTTCAATTGTTCGGAATTAGTAATAGTTTTGACTTGGGAGAGGAATTTGGTGGGGTCAATGTTAGATTGTATGCTGGTATACGTGTATTCTTGTGGATGATCTTTCTAAAGTTGTTGTTCTCTGGTAGATAATGCGAACTGTGATGATCTTGAGTTGACCAAAACCCTGGTATTACAATAGCTACTCTGAAAACTTGTTATATAACTTTCGCACACTTAAACCTCGTGAATGTATCCTCTATCTTAACACCCTTCTACAGTACCATCCTTGTGTCTTAATTTGTTTAACTTTCCACTTTGTAGGATGGATCCCTACAATGTACACCCGCGAGACTGTTACATGTCACTTGATGCTGACTTCAATGAGCATTGTGAGAAACTTTGTGCTGCCATGGACAAGTATGGCCATAATGGGCACCCTGAGTACTTAACTAATACTCAGTTAAGAGCGTATACCCTTATCGATACTATCCCTGACTCTGGCATACTAAAGGACAGCAAACACTTCTACATGAGAGAGTTGTCCACCCATTGCATGAGGTTATGCCGTGATCCCAATTACTGCGGCGGGGCCAGATACCCGCCCGAGCATACCTTTGAATTTATATCAGGCGACCTGAGATACAAATTTTATGCTAATGTACCTGATGCCGAAAGTACGACTGAACCACCTAAACCAGACTTTGGGGAAGAGGTGAACCAGGAAGGGAATGACATAGAAGTCACCAGAATCAGAGTAAGCGCGACCTAGGACTGTTAGGTTAGGGTTAGTAACACCATGATCGGTCTGTTGTGAAACCGCGTAAACCTTTGGCTCCCTTCTTATTGTTCTTTTAGTTTGATGATTGTGTTTTTAAGTTAAGCATGAGCTAAGTAATAAGTGTTACTTGTTGACAATCAATTAATTCCATGAATAAAACCTTGTTTTCGACTTTAATATTAATGCGCAATCTCTTATCATGTGTTCTTTCCTGTTACATGTGGTTGACAGTGATTTTGTTGCATATGGATATGAAAGTTGAAAAGAGGTTACGAGGACGTAACCATGTTTCTAGTTGGGTAGGATTGTAAAATCTTAAGGTTTATGTTGCACTTGTTTGTAGATTGTAGTTTTGATCAAGTTGATGTTTCGTTGTGGGGTACCTATGCAAATGAGTTCTTTATGTTTTGTTCCTAAATCGGTTTATTACTTGAGTTTGAGATCGAAATTTAGATGGAAGATGACGGTGTTCTCGGGTGATTATTTAGTTGTTACACATTTGTGTTCTCAGGTAATTATTGGTTGTAGTTAGTTGGGTTAAGTGAAGAGGAGTTAAACTTCGGGACGAAGTTTATCTTTAGGAGGGTAGAATGTAACATTTCGTGTCTGTTATGTTTAATTGATGTGTCAAAAGTGTGTGTTAACTGTGTTAGAAATGCGTGACGTCCGTATGTACGATATACAATACCCCTTCTGATGTTCGAGTACGGGAGCGAACTTCGGGACGAAGTTCATTTTAAGGGGGGGAAGACTGTAATACCCCGTATTTTATATAATCGATTAAACGGATATTATTATATATTAGTTATTATACATTTTATGTTGGTTGCATCGTAATATCGTGAATGTTACTAAGTCGGGTTTATATCACATATGTTGAGTCGGGCTATATCAACTTTTATCTTTTGGGTCAAGAAGCGTACCACCCTTTTACCCAATTACGTTTACCCATGTTTTAACCGTGCTAACCCAATTAACCCACAAACCCATTTTAGTTTAACCTAATTCTAACCTAGCTTGTAAACCCTACCCGTCTCCCTCCACCCGCCTACATCGAACAACACACCACCACCTTTTTCACTGATGTGACCATAATTGGCGCATATTTAGCCCCCGAATTACCATTGTTTCCATGCTTTTTAGTGCCTATTTGGGTCATTTCTTATCTTTAGTTCTTTGTTTTGCATATTCTTTGAGATTTTGATCCCTTGGTAGGAAAGGAGTAAGAATCTTGCATTTTCATGGCAAAACAAGGCTAAATTAATCATATTCAATGACCAAGTATCAAGGAGAGACAAGACTAGAAGGCCTTTGTACATTAGCATAGTAGAAGAGCATTGTTGAGAAAAGGATCCTTGAGTCCCCAAGGAAATCCCCAAGGAATTCATGAAGAAAAGGGAAGAAAAAGAAGAAGGAAAGTTGCTGAACTACAATCCGAACGGATTGTAGAGAATCCGTCCGTCCTCGCCAATCCGAGCGTCCCGCAAAGGAATCCGCTCGAATTCCCCGTCGCCAGTCCGAGCGTCTTGCCCAAGAATCGGCTCGGATCCCTCAGCCCAGATCCGGCCGTCCCGACTCCCATCCGCACGGATCGCAACACAGCACGTTTTCATTCCTCAAGCATCGATAAGAGAAGCCCTTCTCTCGGATAATCCCGGAGGCTCCTTGCTCAACTTAAAAAGTGTAATTACTAGTTTAGCCCTTAGTTAACCCTAATGCATCCTCCCTAATTTTCACTATAAATACCCCATTAGTCTAATTAGAGGAGCATGTTCTTCTTATCAATAATTAGTGTAGTTAATATCAATCAAATCTCTCTTCAATATTGTAATCAAATATTAATCAAGTTTTAATCCAAGTTTTAGTTCTTTAATCTCTCTCTAGTTCTTACTTTATTTTGGGTAATTGAAGATTATTTGGGTTATTATTGGGAGATTGACAACCTCTCAATCTAGGATTCAAGTACTTCTATTATTCTTGCTTTATTATTGGAATCATTAGTAGGTATAATCTCTTAATCCCTTTTTAATTATTGCTAATTACTTTCATTTATTCATCATGTTTCATTATGTTAGTATGATTGACAACCTTTCTAGCATGATCAATATGATAATGAGTGAGTAGTCTCTTAGCTAGGGTTTAATGGGTGATTAGGGAAACCAACATGGGGAATGATTCATGCTTAAATTAATATGCTTTCATATCTTATTTGCTTGCTTGTTTTGATCTTAATACATGCACATGTTATATTTGATGAAATGCTAAGCCTATGAATCCTTGCATTTACTATCATCTTCTATCCTTTCAACTTGACTTGTAAGACATAACCCAACTCGAGTCTTGTTAGACCATGCATGTGTTAAGTAGGGAAGATTAAGTCGACTTGTAGGTGTTGTACAATCCAAGAGATTCGGCTCAGGGACCCAAACTTTCCTAGGATTGTAAGATATAACCCAACTCAATCCATCACAACAATAATTGCTTGCTTATAATTTGAGAACATGTTTGTATGATCATATCCCATGATTCCCCTATGAACCCATGACACCCTAGTGCTTTTAATCAATTGTTTACACCCCTTATTTCATTTATCTTGTTAGTTTATTTTCATTGCTATCTTAGTTTAGTAACCTTCTACATCAACCCAATTTGTGACACCCCTAGACACCACTAGTTACAATAGAATCTTCATTTCAATACCCGTCCCTTGGGATCCGACCTTTACTTGCCTCTTTACTAATTGTAGAGTTGTTTGTGAAGTATAAATTGTGTTTTGTATCGACCATTGACCAATGACCACATATGCTTAATTGTGAACACGAAATGGCTCCGATCAAAAATGGCGCCGTTGCCGGGGACGGTGTTTAATTGATTTAAGATTTCTTTTATTGTTTTTAGTTGTGTCTTTTTCACCTTGGGGAAGTAAAACTCCTCAAGGTTTGTTCTAATTGTTTTCGAGTTGTTTGATATTTTGCATGTCTAGAAGGTTACAAAGAGATTTGTTACCTTTTGACCGTGAAATCGAAAGAACCTTGACGAATAATAGGAGACTTGTTAGGAGGAATTTGGGAGGTGTTGGTGAAGTTGTTCAACCCACTAGTGAGTTTGTCAATCCTTTCGCAATAGAAGGAGAAGAGAACCCATTAAACAATACCACACAAAATCCACCTACAATGCCTAAATTCTCGTCACACTCTATACCCACCGAGGAGGATTTACCAAATGGTACTCCTACCCCACAACATCTTACCGGAAACTTTATTGCCAAGTCCGCCTTCATTCAACTAGTTGAGAGGAGCCAATTCGGGGGAATGCCTAGTGAGGACCCTCATTCTCATATGGAAACATTTTGTGATTATTGTGAAGCTATCTCTCAAACGGGCGTGACTCAAGACCAAATAAGATGGGTCTTATTTCCTTTTTCGTTAATCGGCACCGCAAAGCAATGGTTGAAGGGCCTTGATAAGGCCACCCTTGGAATAGATTCTTGGAAGAAGCTAGCTCTAGCTTTCTACAAAAATTCTACCCACAGGAAAAGACCAATATGCTAAGAGCTCAAATTACGGGTTTTAAGCAAAGGGATGAAGAATCTTTGTATGAAGCTTGGGAGCGGTTCAAAGGTATTTGTCGCTCATGTCCTCACCATGGACTTAGCGAATGGTTTTTAGTGCAACAATTTTGGAATGGTTTATATGAAGATTCAAGGAACATTCTCAATATGGGATCAAATGGAATGTTCACCGAAGTTGATGACAATCAAACATGGAACAAGATTGAGGAAATGGCGGTCCATAATTCGCAATATAGTAGGCCTCGCAAGGCTACTAGAGGAGGAAAGTATGAAGTGGACACCGTTACTCAATTGGGTGCTCAACTTAGTGCTCACATTGACACAATCAACTTGAAGTTTGAACAAGCTATGGCTAGACTTGAGGAAAACTCAAAATCATCAAAGCATCATGTCAATGCCATGACGGTATCCTCATCAATCCCAAGCGGGATATGTGAGAATTGTGGAACCTTGGGTCATGACTCAAGCGAATGTAGGGGAACAACCGAACAAGTTAATGCTTTCCAAGCTTACAAAAGTGGTACCCCTTATTCAAATTTTTACAATGAAAACACCAAGTTCCATCTAAATCTCTCATACAAAAGCCAAAATGTCCAAAACCCTCAAACAACATACACTCCACCACCCATGAGAAATCAAAATCAAAGACCCTTTTTCAATCAAAACCAAGGTTACCAAAATCAAAACCCATACAATCACCACAATGACCAAAGTTTTGATGTCCAAAAAGCGGTCCTCCAAATGCAAAAGAATCAACAAGAATTTTTCACCCAAATGCAAAAAGATAGCCAAGCAAAAGACACCACCATCAACAACATTCTAGCTCACACCAAGATGTTGGAAACACAATTAACTCAACTAGCATCTTCGAGCTCACAAAGACAAAAGGGGCAATTACCACCACAAAGTAACCCCCCTAGACATGAAACGGTTAGTGCCATTCACTTGAGAAGTGGTACAAGGTATGAAGCACCGAAGGAGCAAGTTGAGGATGAAGTTGTGAGAGCTAGTGAGAATGAAGTTGTGGTGCAAGGTCCCAAAGAAGGGGAATCATCAAAAGAAGAAAGCTCAAAGAAAAATGAAGACAAAGCCAAAGAAAAGGAGCCCATTGTGATTAGACTTCCTTTTCCAAGTCGTCAAGCCAAGCCTAAATTTGATGATCAACTTGGAAAGTTCATGGAAATTGTGAAGAACTTAGAAGTCTCAATTCCTTTCACGGAATTAATCAATCACGTTCCGGCCTATGCAAAGTACATGAAAGATATCCTCACAAAGAAGAAGTCGATCCGGAAACTTGAGACTATCGCCTTCACTAAGGTGAGTAGTGCAATACTTCAAGGGAGTTCACCTCCAAAATTAAAGGATCCGGGAAGCTTCTCAATACCGTGTACCATTGGCGACACAACGATCAACAAAGCCTTATGTGATCTAGGGGCTAGTGTGAGTGTCATGCCGTACTCGGTAAGTAAAAGGTTGGGAATGGGAGAGCTTAAATGTACCAATATCACTCTTCAAATGGCCGATAGATCGACGAAGACACCGCTAGGGATATGGGAAGATGTCCCCGTGCGAATTGGGAAGTTTTTTTATCCCGGTGGATTTTGTCATAGTTGATATGGAGGAAGATTCCAACATTCCAATCATCTTAGGAAGACCTTTCCTACACACCGCGGGTGCGGTGATTGATGTGAAACATGGAGAGCTCACTCTAGAAGTGGGAGATGAAAGCATAACTTTTAATCTTGACAAGACCATGAGAGCTCCTCGTTTGCATGAGCCATGTTTCATGATTGATCATTATATAGGAAAGATGAAAAGAAGAAATCGGAACTCCAATGGAGGAAGAAAGTTGAAGATGCTCCATTCAAAGAGCAAGTGAATTGTGACAAGAAGAGCTTGCAAAGCTCATCAAAATCAACCAAGGAAGAAGAAGATGGCCTCATTGGCCAAGAGAAGAAATTGGGAGAGTTGTCTCCATCTAAGCAAGAGATTTTCAATGATCAACTCAATGAAGTTTGTGGTCTTTGGGACGACGAATTTGAAGGGATCTTTAATCCCTACATTGGGCATGCCATCGATCATGATCAACAACAAGGGCCACGGTCTATTGAGGACCTCTACCATAACAATGAACAAGCTTTTGATTACTTCTTCAAGGTGTTGAGCAACATCAACAACACCTTGAACATGCCTCCTTGACATCTCATCAAGAATGAGAGTTTGGTGGAGTCCTCCCTAAACCACCACTTGTAAATATTTCTAACTCCCTAACTTACTTTTCAATTTTTGTATTGCATTTTTGTCATTTTTGGATTTTATTTACTTTGATCAAAATAATTGTCATGAAAAGAGAGAAGTGAGGGAGGGACTAATGATTTTAATTGATGTGTAGTGCTTTACCTTAGTGTGGGGATGGCAATTGCCTAGGCTATTCATGCCTTAGTAGTGCCCCGCAATGAAGAACACAAGATTTGAAAGAAAGAAAGAATGATAAGGGAATGCGTTGGTGCACGGATGGAATCAATCCGTGTACACAAGGACCAATCCGAGCGGATTCCTAAGAATCCGCCCGTCTGCAGAGGATCCGAGCGTCCTGCGAGAAGACGCCGTCTTGGCCTGAGCTGAAAACCGCAAATTCTTGATGTTGAAGAATCCGAGCGGATTCTGGAAAGACGCCCGTCTCACGTAATCCGTCCGTCTTTTGAACAATCCGCCCGTCTTGCGGTGAAGAAAAACAAAGAAAAATCTCTCGGACAAGAATCCGTCCGTCCCGCACGAAATCCGCCCGTCTCATCTCGGAAGAATCCGAGCGGATTCCCGAATCCGCCCGTCTCTAGGCGGGATTTTTGAAAATTTGAAGTTGAAGAATCCGAGCGGATTGCGCCTAATCCGCACGGATTGCCCCCCGCGTCCTAAAAATTGTCGAGTTCTTTAAATACCCACCCCACCTTCATTCATTCATTCATTCACTCATAAACACTACCCATAACATCAAAACCCTCATCCTCTCCATCTCAAAAACAAAAACCCTCAACAAAACTCACCAAAATCAAATCAAACCATCTTTCAAATAACAAATCAATCACTCCATCTTCATTAACAATCAAAACCAAGAACAAAATCTTCACCTTTGAGTCGATTTTTGTTCTCATAAAGGCAAAGCCTTTCACCTTCAAAATCGATTTGGGCATTCTACAAATTGAAGATTTTTGATCTTTTTCTTGGTTAGCTCATCAAATGGCAAGAACAAAGGGAGCAACAAAAGCAAAAGCAAAGGCAACAAAGGCACCAAAGGCTACAACTCTCTCTCAAAGGCAAAAAGCTCTACAAATGAAGAAAGCTTTGGCAATGGTGGTATCAACACCAAGCTTGGAAGTACAACAACCTCAACAAATTCCTATGGAAGCATCACCCTCTACTCCGGTAATTAATCAACTCTTGCATTACCCGGAGGTAACATTCATTTCCGATTCCCATAGAAATACATTTGTCAAGTTTGCTATGAAACAAATTCAATCCACCAAATTCATATGCCAAGATGCTTTAGAGAAGTTGGGTGTTCTTGAACAAACAAGAGTCTTTTTCAATGCCATGGGTTTAAAGAAATTGTTTGAAATGAAGGAAGTAACATACCCCTCCCTTGTCTTGGAATTCTTAAGTTCTTTAAAAGTGACAAAAGTTGAGAATAGGAAAATATTGAGTTTCGTCTAGCTAACACTAGTAGACGCATTACCTTTCCGGAATTGGGTGAAATTTTGGGTCTTAGCGATGAACATAAATTTTATAAGCAATATGGGAAGTATGATCCCGAGCCTCTTTGGGAGGCAATCTCCGGGAAGAAATTTGAAGATTTTAAAGCTTGTCGTGCTCTTTTGGTCCATCATCCGGGCATAAGAATATGGCACAAAGTTGTGGGAAATACCATAATTGCTAGGAAAGACACCAATCATTTCACGGGACTCGATTTTATTCTCCTTGAATCAACTTTGAATATTGGAAGAATTCACACCAAGCCTTACAATTCTTTGAGGCTATTGGTTGATAGATGGCTCCATGTAGATAGTGGGAAGAAGGGTCAAACCGTAATTGTTAATGGCGGCCTTGTCACGGTCCTAGCCAAGCACTTTGATCCTAATTTCAATAAGGATAGCAAGTACAAGGCTAAGGATGGTGGCCATCTTATTGATATGTCCACCTTGATTAACAAGTTTAAGTGGGTTGCTCACAATTCCCTTGATACCAAGTATGGGTGGCTTACAAGTGAGGCTCGATCATTCACTTTACCCGCAAAGATTTGCCGTCTTAGTGTCCACCGGACCAACTATTTACTTCCCCTATCCGAAGAAGCCGAGTACATCATTCAACAACAAAAGGGTGATCATGAAACCCCCTCCTCTTCCATTGTTATACCACCTTACCCCTATGATTATGAAGAGTTCAAACCGCAAGGAGTTGAAATTGGGAAAGACTATGTAACTCTTCTTATGCAAGCCATGCACAAGCAAGCTTATGAAGATCGGAAGAATGCATATTTGGCTCAATATCCTCCCCTCCTACATCTAGCTAGGCAAGGACTCCTCGATCCGTCTTGTCCTTTGCCTAGTTGGGCGGATAGAGAAGCCTTATTTCCGGGTGCATCTAGGGACGTGGTGGAAGACAATGAGGTTGTTGGAAATGATGAGGAGATTGATGATAATATTGAGGAAGAAGCAAGTGGAGATGAAGAAAGAGATGGTGAAGATAATGATGAGGAAGATGATGGTGAAGAAAGCAAAGAAGAAAGTGCCAAGGAAAGTGGCAATGTGACCACTTCTCATGAGGGAAGTGGTGATGATAGTAGCATGATGGAAGACTAGCCTTGGAGATTCCTACTCTCCCACGGTTTGTCTATATCTCTTTGTATTTTATTTCATTTTGATCATTGTTGGTTTAGTCCTAGCAACATCAAAGGACTCACACCTCGGTTCCTTTGAGGTGTTCTTTATTGTTCCCACTTTTGTAAAATCCAAAATGACAATCTAGTTTCATGCATAGCATAGCATGTGCATGAACTCCCCCATGCTTTGACATTAGCAATAGTGTCTTACTTGGTTTGGGGAAGTTAATGCATACGCAACGGGAGGTAATCTAAATTATCCTCTCCGTCATAACAAAAACCATGCATCATGTAGTATAGCTTAGCATAGAATTGCATTTAGTATAGAAATCATGCATCATTCTTGCATAATTTCCATCATTTTGGCCATTGAGGACAATGCCCATATTAGTGTGGGGATGGGAATTCTAACACTTAACTTTTATTCAAAAACCATAAAAATTGAAAAATTTCAAAAATCATAAAAATTTGAAAAATTGAAAAACCAAAAACAAGTTCATTTCCTTTGTATATATTGTGTTTGTTCATCCTTGTTCACTTTGATTGACTACGCCACATCCGAGACATGAGGATATTGAAGACCACATGGTATGATCTTTCCAATCTCCTTTTTCCTCTTTATGTTAATGACTATGTGGCTTTATTTTGATCGATGCGGTATAAACAATGTGAACTTAGGATTGCATCTAGTTTATTTGGCATATTAGTTGGTAGAATCATTTGCATTAGGATGTGTATATGCTAGTTGCATCATGGCATGTAGTTGCATGTTAGAAAATTTTGCGAAACCGTCTATTTGGGAAGCTTGACAAGTGTATATAGGCCCTAGTAGATGCTTTTTATTCTTAAGACTTTGCTTGTTAGAATACTTGTAAAACACCCTAGGATGTGTCATGCTAGTATCCTTTGACCCATGGTTTAAGGCCTAGTCAAGAGTACCTTGTGGTGTGATAACTCCTTGGCTACCGTTTATTCCAAGGTGACCCTTGAAACCATGCATACTTCCATCATTCATCCATATTCTACCACATTTTTGTCATCAAAGGGAATGGGCACAAAACAAAAAGAAATCAATTTGAGTTCAATGAAATGAAAAGTGAAAGAAAGTTTGCAAAAATGCATCAAATGAAAAGAGGAGCAAAAATAGACTCCTAAAACTTCAAATACAAGGCACCCTCGTTACTAATTGGGGTGACTTTGAAAATGTTCAAAAAGAAATGCAAAAAGTTGTCAAGTATTGAAATGCCAAAAATCAAAAAGAATGGCAAAGAAAGTGTTCTCAAAAAGTCAAATGCCAAAGAAATTTGGGGGGAAAAACAACAACGAAAGCAAACTCCCAAAATGAAACTCAAATATCTATTGATCCCTTTATCCACCGTATCCATTTTTGTGCATGGTAGAGAGGGGACGACCCTTCTTCTTGTCTAGGCAAGAGGGGGAATTCCGCGATCCTCCAGTGTTTCTAACACCATAGGGAGTCTACTCTTGACAAAAGCATTTAACGATTGAGGACAAAGGTACCCTAGCTTGACACAACTTGGAGGTGATTTATTGGTATCCTTCTAGGCTTAGTAGTTTGAACAAATTGCATCTATGAAGGATTATGTACCCTTGAATTGCTTCCCTTGTAGATAATTTCCGCCACTTAGATGAGGAAAGTGGCTATTCTTTTTGTAGATGCATCCATTATGTGTTTTTGTGTGCTTAATGTTTGGATGTGTCGCCATTTTGGCAAGACCCACCTTGCCTTGCAAGAAGGCATCCTACCTCATGGTTGTCTTGTTGTGAGTTGAAGGGGCGGAGTGAGACCCGCTAATTGTCTCATATCGGCTATTATTATTAGGTTAGGTTAGTATTGGTCCTAGTCTTTGTCACCTCTTTGCTCGGGACGAGCAAAGGTTCGGTTTGGGGATATTTGATGTGACCATAATTGGCGCATATTTATGAAGGAAATGTAGATTCATATACATATTAACATACTCATATATGTATAAATAATTTGTCATAAAATTAAAACGGATTTTATGCATGCAAACAATAATATAAATAGAGGAGAAATCGTGTCCTTACATTGAAGATTTCGGTTATATTGGGCACAAGAGAGATCACCTTTCTCTCTTGTTCTTGAGCTTTCCCTTATGGATGAACAAGATCTAAGTATAAGATCTCTCCCTAAGCTTTATACCCAAGGCTTTCTCTTAATCTAATTAATATTATTGGATCTAGTATAATATTAATCTTATAAAAATTGAACCAAAATAGTTGGTATTTAATCTCCTAAAACCGGGTAGAGGAGAAGAGTTTTGGAGTAAATAATCTCTCTAACTTATCATAAAAATAGAGAGGATATTATCTTTCTAACACTAGAAAAATAATAAGTGAATGAATGAATGAAAAATTAGAAAAGAAAACTCTCTAAAATCCCCTTGGAAAAACCGGTGGGTAGGAGCCTTTTTGGGGAGCCAATGCATGCCCATATTTGTCTTCACAAGGTGAGTAGGGTTGCATGGCTACTTAAGCTATTTAATCATTATGTTTTCTATTTAAAATATAAACACAATTTTAGCCTAATGCTCCTCCATTATTTCGGCACTTTTACATAATATGGATTCCATATTATTTTGTCAATTGTCAATATGTCACATGTCATGTGTGACATAAATTTTGTTATGTATTTTTAACATATTAAAAATCAACGTATTAATAAAAATACGTCACACACAAAAATCGACTTAGTAATTCCATAATTACTTGTGCCAAAATATTTTACCATTTATAAATCACAACTGATTGTATTTATAACAATTCATTCAATTTAATTGTTGCATTAAACAATTATTTCATCCGAGTAATGATACAATTCAATTACTCAGACCGTATCTCATTTAATCACATTTCAATTTGATACGTAAATTTTACTTCCAAAATCGTCCGTCAATTTTTCAAATAATTTAATTAACTCGCAACGTTATACGATTAATTAAATAATCAATTAAGAGTATTGCCCTTTAGGTATGACCTAGGGGGTCAACTGATCACCACCGTCACACGACAGTAATGTCAAACTCTAGTCAGCCAATCATTACCGATATATGTTGACCAGTTGACAGTAACAATATTACTTCCCAATTATATTCTTTAAAATGAGATTTAATAATGATATTTAAATCATATGATCGCACTATTGTTGAGGACACATTTCCCAACAATCTCCCACTTGTCCTCGACAAGTGTGCGTCACCAATTCTCTTGTCCTATTACTATCTCCCACTCAATGCAAGGTGTCTTTCGGGTCGTACTTGCAAGTGATCATATCGAGAGTGGTTTCCTCGATCTGGAGAATAACTGATTGACCGGATTTATCCACTCTGGATACCTTCCGAGCGTGGCCACGCATTTACAGTTCATTACTCCTCGAGTGGCCCTGAGATATTGTTATAACCCTGACAAGGGGATGGACAATTCCTATCGCACTCATTCCCTTCGACTAGCCACAGCCATCATAACCCAAAATATGCCCATTTGACCCCATTTACGAAGGTCGTAGTAACACAAATCAAAGTTAATCAAACCGAGCCATCTTAGGTGAATAGTCTTTAGTCAAAAGAATCGACTCATTTGAATACTATAGCAGCTCTCGCCACGACCAGGCTATATAAATTTGCCAGAACTCTATAAGCGGTCATTAGGCCCGACAAAAAGTTCCTAACAGTCTGCCTATGTGATCGACTAGTCATCTCACATGACTCTATGGCACTTGAACTTGCCATCAATCGCATCACACTCTAGTCACTTCGAGACGTCACCTCATACAAGTGACTATGGGCGAATACTATGTTAATCCGTGTTCACTTTAACGGGGTTCAATTGTCTCTACAACCCGTTTGGATGTAACAAAGTATAATAAAAGAGTTTTAAAATAAAACTCGAACGACAAATGCGATTATCACACATGAATAGTCAATGCCTGATTACTATTTCATGTTCTATAATCTGATTTGATCTTGTACGTAGTTGTTCATTTCAATTCAATTGAAATGACATGACTCATCATGTTTAGCCTTTGAGAAGGCTTTGGTGAGTAGGTTTTATCAACTTCTTGTACCTTACTCAACCTTACTACATACTCGTTTTCCTTTGTAATGTATACATTTGCATTACAAAACTTTCTGAGTACGTGTCGAGATCCAATCAAGACATAGGCCCTCTAGCCTAAGAATAGCTCCCACTGTTTTCACAGTGTGCGGGACTCATCCTCTTGCACATCTCATGATTGCAAGGACTCATCCTCTTGCACATCTCATGATTGCAAGTGTACTCAATTTCCGTTATATATATATCTCTCATTGTTCTTTATTGCCTAGAACGATTCTAGAAAATCTACTTCTTAATTTTCATAGCCACAATGGTATCTTAACCATCCTAATGTGTTTTGATTATGGTTTTGTCGGAAACCATGCGCAACCTCAATTGTCAATTGTCACTTGTGTAACACCCTTACACAAAATTGCATCATAAACACTTTGCTTTACTTCCTTAATGCTTCTGCAAGCACTTAAGGGTAATCTTTATGGCGTACTTGGCAAAGATTACTTAAATTCGATTTTGAAAACAATTCATCATACTCAAAGTATATGAAGTGTTATACATCATTACTCATTTAATTGATCCGGCAGCGGAAGCAAATGGAATCAATCAAATATGTTCAATTTAATTGAACTAGTCATGAATCTTATCAACATAAGACTTCTTTCTGACGCTAATATCATGTGGATTTATCTTCATAAATCCGGATATTCAAGATGTATTATAATACTCCAAAAGTCTTAAATCATTCTCAATGATCAATATGTCATCCACATATCGGACTAATTAAAATTTCCGTAACTCCCACTAAACTTCATGTATAAACACAACTTCTCGACTTATCGAGAAATGTTTTATCACATGATCAAAATGTTGATTCTAACTCATTGATGTCCTACTTAAGATCCTCTCTTAAGTTTCACATAATCTTAGGATTGCAAGAATCTACTAAACTCATGACATGTATTGAATACATTCCTTCTATTGAAGAAGTGGGTTTTAGATTCACTTGCTATGTATTTCATAACCTCATAATGAAACACAATCCCTAAGAAGATCCAAATAGACTTAAGCATTTCAATTAGTGCAAAACCCTTTGCAACCAATCAAACTTTGAAATCTCTCTTTATTAGTGCGGAACCCTTTGCAACTAATCAAGCCTTTTATTTCGGACTTTTATGGCTCTAAGCCTTGTATTGAGTTGTGACTTAAACACTCTTATGTAAGTCATATGTTCATTACTTTCAAGAAGTAATCAACTTGAATCAAACAATTTCTTTGTAAGTTATAAGCTCTTTACTTTCTTAAAAGTAACATGAATTCATCATTTTTAACAAGTGACGAATTTTAACCTCCTAGGTTTTGAAGAAACAATGTCTTACACAAAACGTCTCATGTAGCCAAGAAAGACCAGTTTCTTGCGACATAACATCTTTGTGGCTCTTTGAATAATTTCTCCCACTCTGTCTTCTAAAAATAAACTTGTATTTTAGAAAGACAGCTTCATGAGCCGCAAACCCGTCGTACTCGTGAAAATAGAAAGGGAAAAAAAAAGAGCATTTGTTTCTTGTGAGAACTTACAAGCATGGTACCCTTACCATTTCATATCTCATATGTTTTGATTTAGTGGAAAAATAATGTAGACAAAAATGATAAAATCCCCAAAAGGATCAAGTGACTCAAAGTAACTTGATCGAAGTTCAAACCATATTAAATAGCGTTTGAATTCTTATCCAATCACACATTATTCCATGATGCGTGCTAAGAGAGATGAACATGTGATACTATATCACATTTCCTTTGGCTTATATCAAAGTCTTCACTTTGATAATCCCATCACGACTAAATCGTGATTCCTTGAACTCTTTGAAATTCTTCAAAGATTTCTCCTTTTACCTTATTAAGTGAACATATTAGCGTCAACTTAAATCGTTGGTAAAAGAAAATGATCAACCTATTTTGGATCGATGATATACAACCTCGATTTCCTTTTCAACCAAAAGGCACGAGACATCTTGCTTTGAATACAAGATACGCATATACCATTAACAATCTAATGGTTTCAAGAGTACTCGATAACTCTTTGCGTTCATCATTCCAAAATTTTAAGGTTTAATCTTGGGTTACCAATTTGAGTCTTGTATCATCTTCATGATATATCGTTCTAGTTTGGTTTAGAATGTTATCACCTTGATAATGGGCTAGCCATATATCAAATCGTGGTGTAAAGGGTCACAAAAGTGAAACCTCTTTTGTATCGTAACAAGTTTGTATTCTAATTTAGAGTTTTATGTACTTAATAGTCACAACTAAGCATAACTCCAAACCCAAAAACTAGATTGAGTACACAATTATTCTATCTCTCGACTTCATTTTTGCTAGTCGTCATATTCTAATCATCCTATGTATCAAACATAATGATGAAAACCTCCACTGGTTTCTAATATTGACGAAGTAGTATTAGCAAAATTTTATGTTTAATCAAATAAACATTTAAAGAAGAAGGTCCCATTAGATGTCCCACAACTAACTTGTTGATTCTTCAATAATTTGGGGTAGTTTCCTTTCTCGTGTCCAACATTTTAAGACAATGGAAACTTTATCGGTCGGGATTGATAGGTTTAGTATCGTTATTCTTCAACAACTTTACTTTTATCATAACCTTGTATCAATTCCATTATAATCCTTACTTCTTGAACCTCGTCCTCATCTTAACGGTTTAAGAGAATGCTCCCACTTAATTCAATGAGTCTTTACTTAGAGAAGCAAAGTTGAATCTTATGAAGATTACTCTTCATTTGTTCGTTTTAATCTTAAAACTTTCATTGAAGTGGTTGCGTTATTTTGGTCAATTACGAATTCTGAAAATCTAATCACCAAAACAATATTATCTTTTCAAGGTACTTAATTCATTTAAGTATATGAAAAACGATCCATTGTAAGTAGATGTGTTAGTCAAGAATCAAAAACCTGTTTGATAATGAATAACTTTTATCTATACTCTCTACAAGAGATCCTTCCAATGGATAAAACGAGGTTTTTAGAAGAAAAATTCAAATTTTGTCTTTAGTTACGATGTTTTAATGGAGATTTGAATCAAAAACGAAATGATATCGTATATGAATTGTGGTAAAGAAATAGAACAATATGATAACGGAATAGTGGAAAACAAAACATTCATCGTTATATTAATACTTGTAAACAAGTATAGCATTTACATAGTGACCTCTACCCAACTATGATAAATGATTCCAAGATCCAAATTCATATTAACTTAGGCACGGGGTAGCCGATGCAACCTTCATCAATATAACTCGGTGGATTAACCTTTTAATCGATTCTACTTTTAGAACTCTTGGTCGATAAAATTACTCTAATGTTTATCTATAGCCCAAAACACATCAACAAGGGCACGGGGTAGCCGATACATCCCTTATTAAATACTTTTGTTGTGTTCAATCCAAATTTCGAATAAATGTGTCCATTATCCAAACCCACATCAACTTGGGCACGGGGTAGCCGATACATCCCTTATCAACATGAATTCGGTGGATTAACATTCATCACCCACTTCCCCTACGTAACAAGGTTTGTACCCCGGTGTGGCCGAGTGCACTCCCTCACGAAATAGGTTTTCATGGTTTCTACTATTTGGTAAGGCTATGTCTCAATTGATTGTTTTAGCGAGAGGTCATGTCAATTTATTATCTATCACGTTTTAAGTGAACTAAAGCGGTGAACTACGATAATTCTAATTGACACGGTCGATAAACTCGATAAAATGACAATGCATGTTTAGTTATGGCGATTTAGCGATGCATGTGACATAAAATAAAATGCAAGCATAAAGATAAATAAATCCTAGTATGGCCTTTCCTAAATAGAAAAACTCTTTAACTATTACATATTCGGAAACCAACTCCATTGGTCCCTTGAACTTCGGTTGTAGCACGCATCTCGAGGTAACACCGTCTTTATGTATCGCCATTCTTGAAGAAATCCGTCTTTAGGAACTCCGGAATGAATAAAATTACATAATAAATTACATAATTTCCTATTATACATTTGTAACTAAAATAAAATAAATCTATTAAATTACAAAACGGTGATACGAGATCACAATAAAAATTACAACCGAATCGATATTCCCATACATTTCGGGAAATACCAATTAAAATCTAAGGCCATACTAAGTAAAATTACATAATTCAAAATTACATAAATTAAAATTATGACAATCATAAAGAAAAATGCAGCATTATAATATGTATGAACATGCTCAATTTTATGCTAAATCGCCTTTAAATTGCCAATATCGTATATTACTCGGTTTTTACGGATTTGCGTGATTTCAACATTTTATAATCACAAAAATGCATAAACTCATATTTATGCATAAGTTAATTACCCTAACCTCTTAGGACTCAAAATATAGTCTCCACTAGTAATTTGACCATAATTAACTTTTATTTACAAAATTGTTCATAAATGGACCAAAATTACAAAAATAAGCTATTAAACTTCAAATAAATCACAAAACTTCAAATAAATTCAAAATTTGAAATTTAAATTCATGAACATTCTGGAAAATTTCCATGACACTCATAATGTTCAAAATCTTAGGTTAAAATTAATTTCGAAATTTCCGGAAAAACAATGTTGCGGTTTATCGATTTTTACTAAAATAATCATAAAACATGAGGAAAAATTATATTCATTAACTTTTCAATTTTAGATCTGAAAAAGATAATAAAAAGCAACATTAGACGTTTTTCCTAAGTCATAGATTATGTATTATTAATTTTTCACTAATAAAGTCACTATTTATGCTATTTTTCTTCAAAAATCCATAAATCATGCATAAGGACTTCTTTATGGCCAATTATTTTAAACACATCTTGTAAAATTGCATGTGACAACATATAAAATTTCTATGACCAGATTCGAAATTTAACTCGTATTAACCTATTTTTCACTTTAAATCCGAATTAAAATTGAAATATCCATTTTTCGAGCATAACAAGTCCTAAAATTATGAAAATTTACAGGTTATCTCAAAATAATATGTATCACAACATATCCAAAAACCAATGAAAAATTCGAAGTATAGCAAATTTTAGACCAAAAATGACATTTTTACTCATAAAATCACATTTAAATGCCATTATTGTTAATTATGAACAATAAAAATCCGAAAAATTAACCAAAAAATCCTAAAACACTTTAGGACCAGAAATATTAACATGCATGTAATGATTTCGTGATATATCATAATAACACAAATTTTACAAGTTTTATTTTGTTATTCTTATAACTCGGAAAAACTTTTAACCAATTTGCATGCAAACAACCGTGGCTCATGATACCGATTGAAGGAAATGTAGATTCATATACATATTAACATACTCATATATGTCTAAATAATTTGTCATAAAATTAAAACGGATTTTATGCATGCAAACAATAATATAAATAGAGGAGAAATCGTGTCCTTACATTGAAGATTTCGGTTATATTGGGCACAAGAGAGATCACCTTTCTCTCTTGTTCTTGAGCTTTCCCTTATGGATGAACAAGATCTAAGTATAAGATCTCTCCCTAAGCTTTATACCCAAGGCTTTCTCTTAATCTAATTAATATTATTGGATCTAGTATAATATTAATCTTATAAAAATTGAACCAAAATAGTTGGTATTTAATCTCCTAAAACCGGGTAGAGGAGAAGAGTTTTGGAGTAAATAATCTCTCTAACTTATCATAAAAATAGAGAGGATATTATCTTTCTAACACTAGAAAAATAATAAGTGAATGAATGAATGAAAAATTAGAAAAGAAAACTCTCTAAAATCCCCTTGGAAAAACCGGTGGGTAGGAGCCTTTTTGGGGAGCCAATGCATGCCCATATTTGTCTTCACAAGGTGAGTAGGGTTGCATGGCTACTTAAGCTATTTAATCATTATGTTTTCTATTTAAAATATAAACACAATTTTAGCCTAATGCTCCTCCATTATTTCGGCACTTTTACATAATATGGATTCCATATTATTTTGTCAATTGTCAATATGTCACATGTCATGTGTGACATAAATTTTGTTATGTATTTTTAACATATTAAAAATCAACGTATTAATAAAAATACGTCACACACAAAAATCGACTTAGTAATTCCATAATTACTTGTGCCAAAATATTTTACCATTTATAAATCACAACTGATTGTATTTATAACAATTCATTCAATTTAATTGTTGCATTAAACAATTATTTCATCCGAGTAATGATACAATTCAATTACTCAGACCGTATCTCATTTAATCACATTTCAATTTGATACGTAAATTTTACTTCCAAAATCGTCCGTCAATTTTTCAAATAATTTAATTAACTCGCAACGTTATACGATTAATTAAATAATCAATTAAGAGTATTGCCCTTTAGGTATGACCTAGGGGGTCAACTGATCACCACCGTCACACGACAGTAATGTCAAACTCTAGTCAGCCAATCATTACCGATATATGTTGACCAGTTGATAGTAACAATATTACTTCCCAATTGTATTCTTTAAAATGAGATTTAATAATGATATTTAAATCATATGATCGCACTATTGTTGAGGACACATTTCCCAACAATTATCCCCCGAATTACCATTGTTTCCATGCTTTTTAGTGCCTATTTGGGTCATTTCTTATCTTTAGTTCTTTGTTTTGCATATTCTTTGAGATTTTGATCCCTTGGTAGGAAAGGAGTAAGAATCTTGCATTTTCATGGCAAAACAAGGCTAAATTGATCATATTCAATGACCATGTATCAAGGAGAGACAAGACTAGAAGGCCTTTGTACATTAGCATAGTAGAAGAGCATTGTTGAGAAAAGGATCCTTGAGTCCCCAAGTAAATCCCCAAGGAATTCATGAAGAAAAGGGAAGAAAAAGAAGAAGGAAAGTTGCTGAACTACAATCCGAACGGATTGTAGAGAATCCGTCCGTCCTCGCCAATCCGAGCGTCCCGCAAAGGAATCCGCTCGGATTCCCCGTTGCCAGTCCGAGCGTCTTGCCCAAGAATCCGCTCGGATCCCTCAGCCCAGATCCGGTCGTCCCGACTCCCATCCGCACGGATCGCAGCACAGCACGTTTTCATTCCTCAAGCATCGATAAGAGAAGCCCTTCTCTCGGATAATCCCGGAGGCTCCTTGCTCAACTTAAAAAGTGTAATTACTAGTTTAGCCCTTAGTTAACCCTAATGCATCCTCCCTAATTTTCACTATAAATACCCCATTAGTCTAATTAGAGGAGAATGTTCTTCTTATCAATAATTAGTGTAGTTAATATCAATCAAATCACTCTTCAATATTGTAATCAAATATTAATCAAGTTTTAATCCAAGTTTTAGTTCTTTAATCTCTCTCTAGTTCTTACTTTATTTTGGGTAATTGAAGATTATTTGGGTTATTATTGGGAGATTGACAACCTCTCAATCTAGGATTCAAGTACTTCTATTATTCTTGCTTTATTATTGGAATCATTAGTAGGTATAATCTCTTAATCCCTTTTTAATTATTGCTAATTACTTTCATTTATTCATCATGTTTCATTATGTTAGTATGATTGACAACCTTTCTAGCATGATCAATATGATAATGAGTGAGTAGTCTCTTAGCTAGGGTTTAATGGGTGATTAGGGGAAACCAACATGGGGAATGATTCATGCTTAAATTAATATGCTTTCATATCTTATTTGCTTGCTTGTTTTGATCTTAATACATGCACATGTTATATTTGATGAAATGCTAAGCCTATGAATCCTTGCATTTACTATCATCTTCTATCCTTTCAACTTGACTTGTAAGACATAACCCAACTCGAGTCTTGTTAGACCATGCATGTGTTAAGTAGGGAAGATTAAGTCGACTTGTAGGTGTTGTACAATCCAAGAGATTCGGCTCCGGGACCCAAACTTTCCTAGGATTGTAAGATATAACCCAACTCAATCCATCACAACAATAATTGCTTGCTTATAATTTGAGAACATGTTTGTATGATCATATCCCATGATTCCCCTATGAACCCATGACACCCTAGTGCTTTTAATCAATTGTTTACACCCCTTATTTCATTTATCTTGTTAGTTTATTTTCATTGCTATCTTAGTTTAGTAACCTTCTACATCAACCCAATTTGTGACACCCCTAGACACCACTAGTTACAATAGAATCTTCATTTCAATACCCGTCCCTTGGGATCCGACCTTTACTTGCCTCTTTACTAATTGTAGAGTTGTTTGTGAAGTATAAATTGTGTTTTGTATCGACCATTGACCAACGACCACATATGCTTAATTGTGAACACGAAATGGCTCCGATCATTCACGCAATTCGAGAGAGAGAGAGAGAGAGGGTGGTTGTTGACGGCACAGCAGGGAAGAGCTAGGGGCGATTGTCGACGTTCATAGGCGACTCTGGTGGCGGTAGTGGTGGCAGAAAAAGGTAAGAGCACAACCCTTTCCTTCTGTTTTCGCCATTTCTGTCGGGTTTTGTTGTTGTTTCGTGTCTTAGGGAGGTGAGGCTGGTGGTTGTTGATGGGGTAAGGGAATTGGGTGGAATGGGTCGAGTGTGGTGGTGGTTGTTAGGGAGGTTTTAGGTGGTGTTAATGGCAGGGAGAGGCGGCTTCGACAAGGGGTAGCAAACGGGTTTATATGCGGGTTTTCAGGCGGGTTTAGACGGGTATGTTTGGGGTGGCGCCACCGTGGACTCGGGGGAGGTCGAAACGGCGGCGCCATGGCGTGTGGGTTCGTGGGCTGACGGCGAGGTGGCTGTGGTGGTTTGGCGGGGGATAGGTGTTGGTGCGGTGGTGGTAAGGCGAGAACAGGGGGTGGTTGGTGAGGCTCGGCGCTGAACCAGGCCAAAAGACGGCCCTGGTTTGACTCGCCGGCAACAGTCGACCCTAGTGGGGGTGGTCGTTGGTGGCTGGGTCAGACTGGGGGTTTAGGCGGTGGCTGACACGGGCTGGTGGCGGCGCGTGGGGGCGTGGGAGCGCGTGTGATGGGACGGGGGTTGATGACGGGTTGTTTTTTAGCTTTGAAACGGTTTTGTCATAGTTTAATCGTTAGAATTCGTTAATTTATCGTATTAATTATTTAATTTAATTCCCGAGTCTTTTAAAATAATTAGAGACGGGTTTTGAGTCGGGTTTGTTAAAATGGAAAAGCTGCTAGATCGGAAAGTTTCCATTTAGGGAAACTTTCCATTTTAAGAGGTTTCTATTTTAATAACTTCTATTTTTGGGAACGGGAATAGCTTAAGTAATTGTTTATCATTTATTTATCTTTCAGAGGGCGAATTGTTGTGGAATATTACTGAGCACCCAACTATTTGACTGCGGTATTGAGGTAGGGAAATACACTTGACTTATTATCGTTGTTGTTGAATTGTGTTGATTTGTTGTGTTTCATATGACCAAACTGTGAACGTGACTTGATTCGTGGTTGTTGATTTATGTTATGATTCATATCCTGGAATGTGCTTGACTGAATTGATCGTATTGAGTATATTATCACAACATTGATAGAACCGGCATGATTCTATGATTTACCGAGTTCAATGATATACATATTGTGTTGCATTAATTCTTGAGCATTCATATGCATTGGAGATGGAGGATGTTGTGGTGACGTGGTGTGGTGATGATGATGTTGTGATAAGGCCCAGGCGGGTTCTGCAGGACTTGCCCTGGTGTCCTCGTGCGAAGTGCGAGATCGGCTACGGTCGATATATAGTCTACCGGGGATCGGTATGGATGGGCGTTCTGGGTTATGAGATATGGGTTGAGATGGAGGTGGAGGTGACGGAGGAGCATGCATATCATATTTTGTTATTTCATTGTATTCCCTACTCAACCTCGTGGTTGACCCTGTGTATTCGTGAACACCTGTGATGACCCAAATATTGGCGAGCAGACTTGACAGGTTTATGAGATAGGATGGGAGCTTGATGGGCGTGAGACACTGGATCAGAAGACTTTGTAGCTAGATCATCATTTAGAAGACTTTCACTTTTATTTATGTTAGTTCTTTGTAATTTGATGTAAATGAGGTTTTGTAAAAAAGTTAAGTTAAAGAAATTATGTAATTTGCCTTGGAGTTTAATTTGTTATTCACTGCCTCGGGAAACCGAGATGGTAACAGTCCGGTTTATTAGGGAATGTCTTGCTAGAGGCTCCTTGATAAATCGGGGTGTTACATCGGGTGCCCCGCAATCCTGAGAACAACCTAGGTTCTCAGGTACAATGTCCATACACGGAAGGGGGATAGTTGAATGCAGTAAGAAAGGATGGTGGATCATGTCACACCGTGGCACATAAATAGGGGAGGGGGGGTGGTGCAACCGGCTCAACCCTATCACCAACGATTTCAACTACCACACCTTCTTTGGCCGCACTAATCGTTCCCTCATCAACCCCGGCAAATGCCTCATTCACATATGCCGTGCTCATGAAAGTCAGAGGGATTTGATTTCCACTCCATTCCGTTGAAGGATCCCCCGGGGTGACCTCCGCACCATCGACAACAACTACGTTTTCACCCCCGTTGTTAGGCTGTTGTTCAATATTCTCAATTACATCCTTTAGTACAGTGGCCTGAATGAAAAATAATAAAATTAAACACCATACTTTTGTATCAAAAAAGTTACAGGTATAACTCTAAAAGTGATACAAAGAGGTCACAGAGTTACAGAACCAATGAATTACAGTTATACATAGAAGGGCAAGAGTTATACACGTGTGAAGTATTACAAATATGCTATAAGAGTTATACATATTTGAGTTAGAGTTATACACATATGGTTAAGAGTTGTACCAAACGGCTATTGCAGTTATACAGATTGAAATATAAAGTTATACAAAGAGGCACTACAGTTACAAGGCCTCATCATAAGTTTCAACAAAGTTATACTTTATCTACTTAGAGTTATACACGACCAATTAAAAAAAACGAATGTATAACAAGTATTTAGCGCAAATTAACAAATTTACCTCGCCACCAGGACCACTCCCACCCCGGAAGTCTAAATAAAGCTTCCTTGATTTCAGCAGTAGAAAACATACACTCCATCAATTCTTGTGTATCCATTGGCAATGATGGGACCGTAGATTTTTCCATCTCCTTATCTGACGGTTGATTGTCTGACAATCTTTCAACAATTTCTTTCAATCCCTCCCCATGAACTTGCTCATGCACCTCATCACCTACCCCCGGCCGAGTTTCAGCATCCTCTGACAGTCCGTAGGCTTGGTCAATTTCCTCCACGGTGTACTTCGCCTCCAACAATAGCTCTCTGACCGTTTGGACGGGAGTGCACACACCTTGATCCTCTAACCCTGGGCTAGCATCTGACAACGGATTAGAAACTACTGTATCACCTCCCACTTCCTCCATAATCTTTGACCATGAAACTGCAACTGATTTCGTTGGCGCGTCAGCTTTGTCCGACTCTCCACGCGGCTCAACACAAGGGATACCACCCCTGCCACCCCCATCATTGGCGAGACTAGACAAAACTTCACTTATTTGACGCGTAGATGCATCGATTCCGTCATTTTTTTGGGGGGACTCACTAACTACCTCTCCAAATGCAGGAGCATTACCAACAGAAACCTTCAGCCTTTCTGCAATCTGTTTTGCTTCAGCGACATACTTTTGAATCTTTTCACCCTCAAAGAATTCTTGAGAGGCCTGACTAGAATTTAGGCCCGTCGGATCCCTAGTTACAGCTTTGATCCTTGCGGTTACATCTGCGTACCATGAATAGAACACAATAGCGTTCCTTTACATCTGTAGATAAAGCTCGTGAGTACGCTGCATTGAAGAAGTACAGTAAGTTAGTTATATTATAATAGATGGGTACGTTCAGCTGAAACAGAATCCATCTGCAAAATATATAATAGTTTGAACTTACATCGACAGCCCTAACTTTCAATTCCTGGTCATCCTCGACACCTGCTGGTAGTTCGATCTGAATGAACTTCTTCTCGGAAATTGAGCAGGAGAGAGGGGGTGGGGAGGCTGATAGCAACAGTAGTTTGGGTTCACGAGGGTCGCTGAGGCTGATACTGTCCAAACTCCTAATATAAGAGGGATCTTGAAGGCACCTCGGATACCTGATCTTAGACAAAGTTAAAGTACCCAATCCCCCTTGAGCCACCTCAAATTTTACCCTATCTACAAGCGAAGTTTCATCCCAATGCTTAATCAAATGTAGATCGTGGAGGCACGGCCTACCCTTGTAATCATATCCCCGAAAGTAGCTTATGATGAGGAAGGGGATACAGCCACCCAACATCGTTACCCCCTTTTTACAGTCTGTCCCCGCTTTCACCATCATTTCCAAAATATAAGAACACCAGTCAAAATGCGGAATGGCTTTAGGATCTTCTACAGCCCTTTAAAGCTTCAAATCTATCCCGTTGTTTGGGTTGGGTGCGAGGAATAAAGATATAGAGAACAAAACAAATAGCCGGCAAAAATGATCGTCCGCCTCCTCGTACTTCATAAGTTCCTTGTGAACTTTCCCTAAGCTTATTGAACTATTTGCTTTCTCCACCCCGTAAGCTTGCGCCATTTGTCCTTCAGCTCCTTATTTTCGGGATCGTTGGACCTCTTCTGCGAACCAGTAGGTACCAACGGGAGATGGTTGGGTCCAAAAGGTATCAAAAAACAGTCATGCTTACTGATCATAAACTCCTTCTTCCGAGAAGCCCTGAACACATATGACCCATCAGAGAAGGACTCCAAGAATAGGCGAACGTGTGCATGTGGGAAGCTGCTAATCTTAAGCTCCAAAAGGCCACCAAACCCAATTTTCTTAACAGCGGACACATGATCCTCATTAAGCTTTTCAATGAGAGAGACAAGCCTTTGAGGTCGACACGAAACCGTGATTTCATGCACCCTCTTTACCCTTGGCTTGGCCTCAACCATCTGGGGAAAAACAAGGACAACACAGAAAATTAGACATACTGTAGTTGCAATTAGAGATATTTGCAACAAAGAAATAAACATACAGTGAATTAAAGTTATACAATAAATAGTCAGAGTTATACAAAATATAAGTAAAGTTATACATTCTGATAGTAGAGTTAGTCAGAAAATATCAAGAGTTATACATTCTGACAGCAGAAGTTATTCAAAATGTAATCAGAGTTATACAACAAATGACTGCAGTTATAAAAAAGTCAAACTTTGAACCTTGGAATCAGGTCCCTTCTCAGTACTTGGTACATCATCCATTTGTAGGTGACAAACAATAGGGATTCAGATTATGTATAACCAAAATTCTGTAAAATCAAATTTCTGTAAAATCCAAAATTCTTTTCACCATTTAAAAGAAGAGATAATCAGGAGAATTATACAAAATAACAGTAGATTTATACATATAATAACAAAAGTTAGACAATCTGAAACTAAAGTTATATAATGTGTAACTCTAGCCATAGAATGTATAACTCTATTAATAAAATGTATAACTCCAAGTATATACTGTATAACTCTAGGCATATATTGTATAACTCTAGTCATCTATTGTATAACTCCAGGTATAAAATGTACAACTCTAGACATATATTGTATAACTCCAGTTATACATTATGACAGTAGAAGTTATTCAACATGTAATCAGAGTTATACAACAAATGATTGCAGTTATAACAAAAGTCAAACTTTTAACCTTAGAATCAGCTCCGTTGTCAGTACTTGGTACATCATCCATCTGTAGGTGACAAACAATAGGGACTCAGATTATGCATATATTTAGTTGAAGTTATACATAATTCAATAAGAGTTATATAAAAAAGAATTTTGAATGGTTTGTCATATCTTCTTTTCAACCAAAATTCTGTAAAATCCAAAATTCTTTTCACCATTCAAAAGAAGAGATAATCAGGAAAGTTAGCTATACAGAATAACAGTACAGTTATACATATAATAACAAAAGTTAGACATTTTGAAAACTAAAGTTATATAATGTATAACTTTAGCCATAGAATGTATAACTCTGGCCATAAAATGTATAACTGTAAGCATATACAGTATAATGTATAACTCCAGGAATAACTCCAGGTATAACTCTAGGTATAACTCCAGGCATCTAATGTATAACTCCAAAGTATATATTGTATAACTCTAGGCATATACTGTATAACTCTAGGTATATATTGTATAAATCCAGGTATAAAATGTATAACTCTAGGCATATATTGTATAACTCTAGGCATAGAAACTAAATAGAAGTAGAGTTATACATATACCAATTAGAGTTTGACATTATGAAAGAAGAGTTGGTCACAGAATCAGAAGAGCAATACATCTAGTAACCAGAGTTATACATCTAGTAACCAGAGTTATACATATTGAGTACTAAAGTTATACATCTAGTAACTAGAGTGATACCGTCGTTATGTATCAAAATTAAATTTATAAATCCGAACTAAAACTATATCTAGTGATAGTAAGGGTCGAACCACAGAGAGACAAGATCAATTCTATTTGCTATTTTCGGTCTATAAAAGTAACAATTAAATGGGGGGTTTGAATTTATTTGATTCTAGTGACTAATTGCTAAAATAAGAAATTTCTCAAACGAGATAAAAAGAAGATCAGGAACTTCGGTTAACCATGGCTAAGGTCAGGTCAAAAGGGTAGCAGAGGTCCTGTAATACGGTCTCAGGAGATATGAGCAAGCCTTTCGATCAATGCTCAAAATTAACCTTACGGTCTTCTAATTCCCTAGAATTTCTCAAAGCTTTCGCTCAAAGGAAATTCCAAATCTAATGATAACCTAACTACTAATCTTTCAATCTAGCAAGATAAGTTTATCAAAAGAAAACAAGATTGATATGGAAGAAAATCATACTAATAAAATTGACCTTAATTTACGCCATGGCTCACCTAATTCCCAATCAAGATAATTAGCTATGCATAATTAAAACTATACAATTGCAAACTTAAAGGCATACAATATTGACATGATTGAATTGAAAATTAAATAGAAGATTAAACTGAATTACTTGAAAATAAATTGGTAACAACAAGAATTAAAAGGACAAGAATAAAGGAAGATTGAAATTAAATTAAGGCTTACTAAGGAAATTGATGAACAAAGCAATTGAATTCGAATCTGTAGTCTACACTTTCTTGTTCCCAAAACTAGATCTAAAACTTCAGTTGTTGAATAATGAAAAAGCATAACCTAAATTATTGTCTTTCTTCTACTCATAAACGTCCTTCCAAAAGTTAATTACAATTGGGCTTTTAAAAGACTAAAGCATAAAATAAATCTCAGATTCGCGGCCTGGTCGATCGACCAGGTGGCACGGTCGATCGACCAGCCGGTACAGTACTTCCTTCTCTGCTGAACTTCCACGGTCGATCGACCGGAGATATTGGTCGATCGACCAACTGAGCTGTGCAGTAACTTCCTTTTCTCTTCCAATCAGCCTCTTCACTCCAATGCACGCATCCCAAGGTGAGCGAGTCCGAACTCCCATCTTCCAAGTTTCCATAAAGTTGCTTCCGGAGGACGATTTAAGCTTGATTTAGCTTACTTCCACTCATTCCTACAATAAATCATAGAAATTCCAAAGTAAACCGTTTCGGGAGAAATAGTAGCTTTAAGCTAACAAATACGCATAGAAATACGTGCCAAAACTGCAAATAAAGTGTATAGAATATGCACGTATCAAATCTCCCCAAATCAAACCTTGCTTGTCCCCAAGCAAGCACTATGACCTGACTAAAAACCTCTAATGGAACGGATTTCATGCTCAGAGCTAATACAAACTATCATACCCAACCAATTTAATGCAGCTATTAACATCCAAGTATCTTATCAAATGCAAACGAGTTGAACATGTTAAAGAATTTGCCAAACCTTTGACCTTGCAAGACTCATATATATCGGACTCTCACGGGTCGCTCATTCGCTCATTTAAGTATAAGGTAAGATATATTGTGCAAGACAGAAGAGTAATAAAAATAAGACTCTCACCTATTTACGACCCATAAGAACATGCCTGCAATCTAACATGAATAAAGTCTCTACAACCGTGCATATGCATTCCAACCATTTAATGACCATGACACATGCCGAGGCGATTTTGGAATTGTGAGGCTAGAGGTAAAAAGAGGCTAAAATGAATTTGGGAAAGAGGGGTTAGGCCGAGCTAATAACCACTAAACCAAATTATAAGCAAATCCACTTCTTAATTCCGCTTACCAAAAATAAAACCAATGCTCAATTATCATGAGCATAGAACTCACAATTATCCAATAAAATATAATTCCCCAAATAAAATGAATAGCACATGGGAATTAAGAAATCACCATCCGAAAATCAATTTATACATGTGATCTCTCTCTTTTTTTTTTCATTCCTTCTGAGTTTTTTAATTTTTTTTCTTTTTCTGACTTTCCTTTTTTTTTTCAGCTTCTAGACTGGCAGTCGATCGACCAAGAACAGCGGTCGATCGACCACCCCTGCTGGCCAGTGCTCTCTGCCCAGTTCAGCTTCTTCTTTTTTTTCATTTTTTCTTTTCTTTCCTTCCCACCATTTCACCTCCAACTTCTCATGAAGAACAAAATAACCAAAAGACATTCACAAAATTCCCAAAACACTAACATTACTAGCTCGAAAAGGGTAGGCTAAGTATAGTATGTAGCTAATTGGGACAAAATAAGCTATTTGGCTATGTGAGGTTTATAGGTAAAATGAGAAAGGGGAACCTCTACCACATGTGTCAACAAACCACGGACCCGAATGCATATAGGTATCAAGTAGACTAAACTCATGTTTATGCAAATTGATGTGACATGCCTTATAAGGAGAAACTACTCTCATTCCTACATGAAATCGGTCATGAATGTCGCCGATTTATTAAGCTCTATCCTTAGAAATTTAAGTAGCTTGCCAATATTGAGTCAAGTCTATTCGTTTAGCAAATTCCAACAAAAACTTGTAGACTATGCAAGTGACATACATGGAAATGTTCAAAGTGCAAGGAAAGGGCAATGAGACAATATGTAATGCAAGCTCATCATTGAAATCTTTCCGTTCCGACTCGACCTAAATGCGAAAGTAAACGTGATTTTTTGAATTTTTGGTGCTTTTTCAAATTTTTTTTTTTGTTCTTTTTATTATTATTATTTTTTTTTTGAATTGAAAACAAATGCAAGCTAAAATGCAATAAACGTATGACTGAAAATGCAATAAAAAACAAATGCAAATGCAATAGACATATGCATATACCCTCCCCAAGCCAAAACGCACAATGCCCTCATTATGCTCAACAGGAAATCACCAGCATCAACAGCAATAATGGGAAGAATATAAGCAACAACAAAATAAATGGAAACTAACAAAAAGGGATCGGAAACTCACAAAAGAAGACCTCCCCAAACCAGCGAAAAATGGGGGAGGTCAGAATGCGTCTAGTCACCACCGTCATACTCAGAACCACTCTCCTCCTCGGACTCCGAGTCGTCCTCCTCTTCCGCCTCAGAAGCAGCGGCAGTAGTAGTCGTGGGAGTAGATCTCGTAGCAGGCGGAGGGTATCCGCCCACTGGGGGAACAAAGAAGGACGGGTGAGTCCAGGCACCTCGTGGGAGCATCCCCGTCCGAGCATACTCCTCGTAAACTGGGTACAGGGCCAGAGCCATGTCTAATCTGTGCTGATCAAAACTCCTGCACAGGTCACCCAACACACGTGAAACCGCCCTTTGGTCCATGACCGCAGGGATAACCATAGGTGTAGGGGGACGAAAAGTGGCCGGGAAACCCGTGGGAGCAGGAGTGGAGGAGGAGGGGGCCTGTGAAAAGGAGGCACGAGCTCGCCTCGAAGTACTAGCAGTAGTGGTGCCCGCCTTAATAGGGAGCCTTTAGCTAGGCAAGGGCGGGCGAGTTGCCCCCAAAACAGTGGTAAGGGGCAAAATGGGAGGGAGGCCAAGGACAGGGATGGAGTCGCAAATGGAAGAATAAATCTTCCACCGACCCCGTGAATCGACCCACTTCACAGAACTGGCGTAGTCAAGGTCCATGAAGCGTGCGGCAGGGTCAAGAGGGGCCTCCTCTCGAGGGAAGAGAAGAACCAGGCGGTTGGCAATACGAGTCACCAACCCACCACAAACTATAGTGGCCAAAGTGCCCTCACTTATAGTGTGAAAGTGAGAGGCGGTCAAATAAGCTATGTTATAGATACGGGCTACCCGACTTTCAATGTTCAGATAGCCCGCCAAGATAGACAATTCAATGGTATTAACATTATTTGACTCCTTGCGGCCGAAAATGGTATTACCCATCAGCCGAAAAAAATAACGAAAAGGGGGTAAGTAGACGGAAGTGCCCGTCCTCTTAGGGCCGTTCGAGTCAGAGATACACGACCACATTACCCTGTGCACATCAGAAGGTTCCGAGTTATTACCCTCGAAACAAAGACCCAAATAACCAGCAAATTCGGCCAATGTCAAGGAGTAGGTGACATTGAATAGCCGAAAAGAAATACAAGAACTACTCCTATTGGCTTCAAAGGTGGTCTGGTCGAAAGCAAAAGATGAGAAAAACTCAAGGGTAAGAGTGTAGTAGGTGAACTCAGCCATGTCCACCAGTCCCGACATCCCTGTCCCATTTAGCAGAGACACGACAGATTCAAGACACCCTAGTTTCTCTAAAGTTGGCCTATGAAGAAAACGAGTGGCCTGAACTTTCATTTTTGCGACAAAGGTAACGAATTTAGCTCGCTGAGTAGAGGTAGAGAAAGTAACCTGCGGATGGTCAGGTAGACTATCTGTAGTGTCCTCGATCATTAACGGCGGACCCCGCAGCCGTTTAGCAGCTCATTGACTGGACTGCCCACTGAACATCGGTTGCTTCCCTTTTGTCATTGTTGCTTCCTACAAAATTAACAAATCAACAACTAGCTTCCCTTTAACAATGTTAATTTATAAAACCCTAAACAAAATCAGAAATTCCACACGAAATTAGGGTTTCGAAAATTTGGGGGAAACGGATTTAAGCATCTCATAGTTGCTAAGATGGCTGGAAAATCAAGGGAATAGGATAGCAAAGGCAATTAAAGCACAAAAATCGAAAGAAATTGGCCTGAAATCGATTTTCCCCAAATCGATTTTCCGATCAAAAGGTAACATTGCTCGAAATAAGGGCATAGAAATTCAGCGAGAATCGAATATAAAGGATTAAAAAGGGATTAGAGACATACCTTTGATGAGAACTCAGGAATTTGAGCAAGGAAAATCGAGAATAAAAGGGGGATTGGCAGGGAAAATCGCAAGAAAGGGGAGGAACAAAGTGTTTTCCTATTTTTTGATTAAGTGAAAATGAATGAATGAATGAATGAATAAGGGAAGAAATAGAACTTCCCTATTAAGTCACCATCTGATTTCGCGCGTTGGTCGATTGCCCAACTGACCCAGTCGATCGACCAGTCTTCCCCTAAAATAGCTTCTGCCTTTTTCTCTTCAGTCGATCGACTGGTAAACTTGGTCGATCGACTGCTTGTGCTGGCATTTAATCTCAGATACGCCAAAACTTTATTTTTCCACTTCAATTTCCCTTCTTTCTCTCGTCGACATCCAGTAGATCATCCTACGCACTTTGTATAAAATAAATTCCTGCAAAAATTCTCAAAGGCGTACGTCTTTCCACAAAAGAAAATGCTAATTAAAATCAAATAACTAAAACTCCTAATGCAAATTAATTGAAATAAAACTGTAAAGTTCCTAATTACAAAAAATGTACAAGCCGGGTTGCCTCCCGGTTAGCGCTGGTTTAAGAGGTCCCGCACGACCTTTTACCTCAATCTGCAGCTTCTAAAATTGGGTCAAAGTACAGTACTTCGACCTGCCCAACAAATTCTTCTGCACCGTGATAGTGTTTCACGTATTGACCATTCACTTTGAATCGGTCTCCAGATGAGGTCTCCAATTCAACTGATCCGAATTTTGTAACTGTTGTGACCGTATAAGGGCCAGTCCACCTGGATTTCAGCTTACCAGGAAATAAACGGATATGAGCATTGAAAAGAAGTACCTTATCGCCAATATGGAATTCGCTCTTAATGATTCTCTTGTCGTGCCAGCGCTTCGTTTTCTCTTTGTAGATCCTAGCATTATCATAGGCCAGTAGCCTAAATTCCTCCAGCTCATTCAGCTGTGTCATACGTTTCTCACGAGAGAGGTTAGGATCCAAATTCAAATCACATATAGCCCACCAAGACTTACGCTCCAACTCAACAGGTAAATGACATGTCTTACCATAAATCAATCGGAATGGTGACATCCCAATCGGCGTTTTAAACGCAGTCCTATAAGCCCATAAGACATCATCTAACTTAAGACTCCAATCTTTCCGTGATTTAGAAACAACTTTAGCTAAAACTTCTTTCAATTCTCGGTTAGAAATCTCAACCTGACCACTAGTTTGGGGATGATACCCCAACCCTCTACGATGTTGGACACCGAATTTAGTCAATAAAGCACTAAGTTGTTTCTCTTTAAAATGCATTCCACCATCGCTAATGACAACCCTAGGGACACCAAAACGAGGGAAAATAATCTTTTTAAATAGCTTAATCACGGCTTTTGCATCGCAATGGGGAGTAGCGATAGCTTCTACCCATTTGGACACATAATCTACAGCTACGAGGATATATTTATTACCTTGGTTGCTCGGAAAAGGTCCTTGATAATCAATGCCCCAGACATCAAAAATCTCAACCTCTAGAATGCCTACCTGTGGCATCTCATGTCTCTTGGAAATATTCCCCGATCTTTGACAAGCATCGCACTCAGCAACAAAATTGCGACTATCTGCATGCAAAGTTGGCCAATAGAAACCAGATTGGAGTACCTTAGCCACATTCCGGGACGGACCATGGTGACCACCATAGGCAGAAGAGTGGCAAGCTTCTAGGATATCCTTCACCTCCCACTGAGGCACACATCTCTGGATAAGACCGTCTGCGCATTCCTTGAAAACATAAGGATCGTCCCAAAAGTATTGTCTAGCATCACAAGCGAACCGCTTCTTCTGCTGCCATGAAAGCTCGGGTGGTATCTTACCTGTCACAGCAAAATTAGCATAATCAGCAAACCACGGAGGTGGATAAGACCCTGAATTAGTAATAGCTAACAGACTCTCATCAGGAAAAGAATCATTAATGGGTAACGAATCCTCCCTTTCTGTCAGCTGCAGACGAGATAGATGGTCAGCCACCACATTCTCTGCACCTTTCTTATCTCTGATCTCCAAATCAAACTCCTGCAAAAGGAGTATCCACCTCAAAAGCCTCGACTTCGCATCCTTCTTAAGAAAGAGAGTCTTCAGCGCTGCATGGTCAGTATAAACAACAACCTTAGAACCTAACAAATAAGACCGAAATTTATCTAAGGCAAGAACTACAGCTAGAAACTCCTTCTCAGTGGTGTAATAATTGACTTGAGCCTTATCCATAGTTCGGCTCGCATAATATATGGCATTCAAAACTTTATTCTTCCGCTGTCTCAAAACTGCACCAATCGCATAATCGCTGGCATCACACATAATCTCAAATGGGAGGTCCCAATCAGGCGGCTGAATGATTGGTGCATAAACTAGAGCCTCCTTCAACCTGTTAAAAGCTAAAAGGCACTCATCAGTAAACTCAAAGACAGCATCCTTAAGGAGCAATTGTGTAAGTGGTTTAGCAATTTTTGAAAAATCCTTAATGAAACGCCGATAAAAACCAGCGTGACCAAGGAAACTCCTCACTCCTTTAACATTCACGGGAGGAGGCAATTGCTCAATCACATGCACTTTTGCCTTATCAACATGTATACCCTTATCAGAAATCAGATGCCCTAACACAACTCCCTCATTGACCATGAACTGACATTTTTCCCAGTTTAAAACAAGATTAACTTCAATACAACGCTGCATGACTTTATCAAGATTAGCTAAACAACGATCAAAGTCATTACCATAAACTGAGAAATCATCCATAAATACCTCCATAATATTCTCTATATAATCAGAAAAAATCCCCATCATGCACCTCTGAAAGGTAGCTGGGGCGTTACACAATCCGAAAGGCATCCTGCGGTACGCAAAAACACCCCGTGGACAGGTAAAAGTGGTCTTACTCTGATCATCCGGATGAATAGGAATCTGAAAGAACCCTGAATATCCGTCTAGAAAATAGAAAAATTTGTTAGAAGCAAGTCTTTCAGTCATTTGGTCAACAAAAGGGAGGGGGAAATGGTCTTTCTTGGTGGCGGCATTCAACTGTCTATAATCAATGCACATCCGCCACCCTGTCACAACTCGTGTTGGTATTAATTCATTTTTCTCATTTTTAACCACGATAGTCCCTCCTTTCTTCGGAACTACCTAAACTGGGCTAACCCACTTGGAGTTGCCAACTGTATAAATAATACCTGCATCGAGTAGTTTCATCACCTCGGCCATAACGACTTCCTGCATCTTCGGGTTCAACTTGCGTTGACCCTGTCTGTAAGGCTTGTGGCTGAAAGAAATGTAGATCTTTATACATACTAACATACTCATATATGTTAAAATTAATTTGTCATAAAATTAAATATGGATTTTATGCATGCAAACTAAAATAAAAGAAGATAAGAAAATATTTTCTCACCATATGGAATTCGGTCATATTGGGCACCAACAAGATCTCCTTCTTGTTAGTTCTTGAGCTTTCCATTAATGGATGGACATACTTGACTTCAAATTAGAAGCCCTCCAATTAGTAGCACCCAAAACTATCCCTTAATCCCACAAACTAACATGTACTAGATGTTTATATTGTGGTTTACCTTAAATTTGATTACTAATACTCATATATTACATTGATAATTTTAGTAATCTTTTGAACAAATTTGAATCAAGATTTCTCTAATTTTGGAGAAAGATGAAGAGTGTAAGAGAGAGGTATTCATCAACTTTTGCATGTATTGAATGAATGAATATGTAAGAGAAATAATTAAAGAACAAAAGCCTCCCTCTTCTTGTGTCTCACGGTTGGAGCACTACTATAATACCAAAGAAGGCATCTTACTTTATTCTTTTGTTCTTATCAAAACCTTAGGCATGTAAGGCTAGGTGTAGACTAGGCATTATTAGTTTATTTTATCCCATAAAATAATTCACCCACTAACACCCATCACTCTCATTATTTCGGTCCATGTACCATAAAATGGACTACCATTTTATTTTGTCAATTTGTCATTTGTCACACAATATGTCACATGTAGTATGATACATGTTACTAATTAATTAAATGCATATTTATCACATAAATATCATTTTATAAATTAATTAAATTACTTTCAACAAATTGACTAGTGATACTTGATCACATAAATAAAATGGGTCATATAATTATAATTCACAATATCTTGTAATTATAATCAACCATTCATTCTTATCTTTATTGTTTCTCAAACAATAAACAATTTTAGTAATAAAGCATTTTATTTACTAAAATAAATCTTATTTAATCTCATTACAATAAGATATCAATATTCTCTCTCACAATTGAATTGTTCAATTTTAAGGAATTAATTAATCTGTATCGGTATACAATTAATTAACCTTTTCAATTAAGGGAATCGTCCTTTAGGTGTGACCTCAAGGGATCAACTGATCACCACCGTCGCATGACAGTAATGTCAAACTCTAGCCAGCCAATCATTACCGATATGTGTGGACCAGTTGACTATATATGTAATGTATCATCCCTTCCGTATTCTTGTAATGAGATTTAATAATGATATTTAAATCATCTGATCGTACTATTGTTGAGGACACATTTCCCAACAATCTCCCACTTGTCCTCGACAAGTGTGCGTCACCAATTCTCTTGTCCTATTACTATCTCCCACTCAATGCAAGATGTCTTTCGGGTCGTACTTGCAAGTGATCATATCGAGAGTGGTTTCCTCGATCTGGAGAATAACTGATTGACCGGATTTATCTATCATAGATACCTTCCGAGCGTGGCCACGCATTTCCAGTTAATTACTCCTCGAGTGGCCCTGAGATATTGTTTTAACCCTGACAAGGGGGTGGACAATTCCTATCGCACTTATTCCCTTCGACTAGCCACAGCCATCATAACCCAAAATATGCCCATTTGACCCCATTTACGAAGGTCGTAGTAACACAAATCAAAGTTAATCTGAAACTGTGCCATCTTAGGTGAACAGTCTTTAGTCAAAAGAATCGACTCATTAGAATACTATAGTAGCTCTCGCCACGACCAGGCTTTATAAATTTGCCAGAACTCTATAAGCGGTCACTGCCCGACAAAGTGTTCCTAACAGTCTGCCTATGTGATCGACTAGTCATCTCACATGACTGTATGGCACTTGAACTTGCCATCAATCGCATCACACTCTAGTCACTTCGAGACGTCACCTCATACAAGTGACTATGGGCGAATACCATGCTAATCCGTGTTCACTTTAACGGGGTTCAATTGTCTCTACAACCCGTTTGGATGTAACAAAGTATAATAAAAGAGTTTTAAAGTAAAACTCGAACGACAAATGCGATTATCACATATGAATAGTCAATGCCTGATTACTATTTCATGTTCTATAATCTGATTTGATCTTGAATGTAGTTGTTCATCTCAATTTAATTGAAATGACATGACTTATCATGTTAAGCCTATGAGAAGGCTTTGGTTAGTAGGTTTTATCAACTTCTTGTACCTTACTCAACCTTACTACATACTCGTTTTCCTTTGTAATGTATACATTTGCATTACAAAACTTTCTGAGTACGTGTCGAGATCCAATCAAGACATAGGCCCTCTAGCCTAAGAATGGCTCCCACTGTTTTCACAGTGTGCAGGACTCATCTTTCTTGCACATCTCATGATTGCAAGTGTACTCAATTTCCGTTATAAATATCTCTCATTGTTCTTTATTGCCTAGAACGATTCTAGAAAATCTATTTCTTAAATAACATAACCACAATGGTATCTTTAACCATCCTAATGTGTTTTGATTATGGTTTTGTCGGAAACCATGCGCAATCTCAATTGTCAATTGTCACTTGTGTAACACCCTTACACAATATTGCATCATAAACACTTTGCTTTACTTCCTTAATGTTTCTGCAAGCACTTAAGGGTAATCTTTATAGCTTACTTGGTAAAGATTACTTAAATTCGATTTTGAAAACAATTCATCATACTCAAAGCATATGAAGTGTTCCACATCATTTCTTTTTAATTGATTCGGCAGCGGAAGCAAATGAAATCAATCAAATATGTTCAATTTAATTGAACTAGTCATGAATCTTATCAACATAAGACTTCTTACTGACGCTAATATCATGTGGATTTATCTTCATAAATCCGGATATTCAAGATGTATTATAATACTCCAAAAGTCTTAAATCATTCTCAATGATCAATATGTCATCCACATATCGGACTAATTAAAAATTCCGTAACTCCCACTAAACTCCATGTATAAACACAACTTCTCGACTTATCGAGAAAAGTTTTATCACATGATCAAAATGTTGACTCCAACTCATTGATGTCCTACTTAAGATTCTCTCTTAAGTTTCACATTATCTTAGGATTGCAAGAATCTATAAAACTCATGACATGTATTGGATATATTCCTTCTATTGAAGAAGTGGGTTTTAGATTCACTTGCTGTATGCATATCCTCATAATGAAACACAATCCCTAAGAAGATCCAAATAGACTTAATCATTTCAATTAGTGCAAAACCCTTTGCAACCAATCTTGCTTTGAAATATCTCTTTATTAGTGCAAAACCCTTTGTCACTAATCAAGCCCTTTCGTTTCGGATTTTCATGGCTCTAAGCCTTGTATTGAATTGTGACTTAAACACTCTTATGTAAGTCATATGTTCATTACTTTCTAGAAGTAATCAACTTGAATCAAACAATTTCTTTTGTAAGTTATAAGCTCTTTACTTTCTTAAAAGTAGCATGAATTCATCATTTTTAACAAGTGACGAATTTAACCTATGAATTCATCATTTTTAACAAGTGACGAATTTAACCTCCTAGGTTTTAAAGAAACAACGTCTTACACAAAATGTCTCATGTAGCCAAGAAAGACCAGTTTCTTGCGACATAATATTCTTTGTGGCATTATTTGTGACTCTTGAATAATTTCTCCCACTCTGTCTTCTAGAAATAAACTTGTATTTTAGTAAGACAGCTTCACGAGCCACAAACCCGTGATAATTGAAAGGGAAAAATGAGCATTTGTTTCTTGTGAAAACTTAAAAACATGGTACCCTTACCATTTCATATCACATATGATTCGATTTAGTGGAAAAATAATTTAGACAAAATGATAATATCCCCAAAAGGATCAAGTAACTCAAAGTAACTTGATTGAAGTTCAAACCATATCGAATATCGTTTGATTTCTTATCCAACCACACATTATTCCATAATGTGTGCTAAGAGAGATTAACTTGTGATACTATATCACATTTCCTTTGGCTTATATCAAAGTCTTCACTTTGATAATCCCATCACGACTAAATCGTGATTCCTTGAACTCTTTAAACTTCTTCAAGGATTTTTCTATTTACCTTATTAAGTGAACACATTAGCGTCAACTTAAATCGTTGGTAAAAGAAAATGATCAACCTATTTTGGATCAATGATTTACAACCTCGATCTCCTTTTCAACCAAAAGGCACGAGACATCTTGCTTTGAATACAAGATACGCATATACCATTAACAATCTAATGGTTTCAAGAGTACTCGATAACTCTTTGCGTTCATCATTCCAAAATTTAAGGTTTAATCTTGAGTTACCAATTTGAGTCTTGCATCATCTTCATGATATATCGTTCTAGTTTGGTTTAGAATATTATCACCTTGATAATGGGCTAGCCATACATCAAATCGTGGTGTATAGGATCACAAAAGTGAAACTTCTTTTGTATCTTAACAAGTTTATATTCTTATTTAGAGTTTATGCACTTAATAGTCACAATTAAGTACAACTTTAAATCCAAAAACTAGATTGAGTACACAATTACTCTATCTCTCGACATTATTGTTGCTAGTCGTCATATTCTAATCATCTTATGTGTCGAATACAATGATGAAAACCTCCACTGGTTTCTAATATTTACGAAGTGGTACTAGCAAAATTTATGTTTAATCAAATAAACATTTAAAGAAGAAGGTCCTATTAGATGTCCCACAACTAATTTGTTGATTCTTCAATAATTTGGGGTAGTTTCCTTTCTGGTGTCCAACATTTAAGACAATGGAAACTATATCGATCGGGATTGATAGGTTTAGTATCGTCATTCTCAACAACTTTACCTTTAACATTACCTTGTATCAATTCCATTTACTTCTTGAACCTCGTCCTTATCTTAACAGTTTAAGAGAATGCTCCCACTTATTTCAATGAGTCTTTGCTTTGAGAAGCAAAATTGAAATCACGAAGATCACTCTTCATTTGTTCGTTTTAGTCTTAAAACTTTCATTGAAGTGGTTGCGTTATTTTGGTCAATTACGAATTCTGGACAAAACTAATTACCAAAACAATTTATCGCTTCAAGGTACTTAATTCATTTAAGTACATGAAAAACAATCCATTGTAAGTAGATATGTTAGTCTAAAATCAAAAACCTGTTTGATAATGACTAACTTTAATCTATACTCTTTACAAGAGATCCTTAGCAATGGTTCATATGAGGTTTTAGAAGCAAATTCATATTACCTTTAGTTACGATGTTTTAATGGAGTTTTGAATCGAAATGATATCGTATATGAATTGTGGTAAAGAAATAGAACAATATGATAACGGAATAATGAAAACAAAACATTCATCGTTATAATAATACTTGTAAACACGTATAGCATTTACATAGTGACCTCTACCCAACTATGATAAATGATTCCGAGACCCAAATTCATATTAACTTAGGCACGGGGTAGCCGATGCAACCTTCATCAATATAACTCGGTAGATTAACTTTTTAATCGATTCTACTTTTAGAACTCTTGGTCGATAAAATTACTCTAATGTTTATCTATAGCCCAAAACACATCAACAAGGGCACGGGGTAGCCGATGCAACCCTTATCAATAACTTTTGTTGAGTTCAATCCAAATTTCGAATAAATGTGTCCATTATCCAAACCCACATTAACTTAGGCACGGGGTAGCCGATGCAACCTTCATCAACATGAATTCGGTGGATAGACATTTATCACCCACTTCCCCTACGTAACAAGGTTTGTACCCCGGGGTAGCCGAGTGCACTCCCTCGCGAAATAGGTTTTCATGGTTTCTACTATTTGGTAAGGCTATGTCTCAATTGATTGTTTTAGCGAGAGGTCATGTCAATTTATTATCTATCACGTTTTAAGTGAACTAAAGCGGTGAACTACGATAATTTTAATTGACACGGTCGATATACTCGATAAAAATGACAATGCATATTTTAGTTATGGCGATTTAGCGATGCATGCGACATATAAATAAAATGCAAGCATAAAAAATAAATAAATCATAGTATGGCCTTTCCTAAAATAGAAAAACTATTTAACTATTACATAATCGGAAACCAACTCCATTGGTCCCTTGAACTTCGGTTGTGGCACGCATCTCGAGGTAACACCGTCTTTATGTATCTCCATTCTTGAAGAATTCCATCTATGGGTACTCCGGAATGAATAAAAATTATATAATAAATTACATAATTTCCTATTATACATTTGTAACTAAAATAAAATAAATCTATTAAATTACAAAACGGTGATACAAGATCACAATAAAATTACAACCGAATCGATATTCCCATACATTTCAGGAAATACCAATTAAAATCTAAGGCCATACTAAGTAAAATTACATAATTCAAAATTACATAAATTAAAATTATGACAATCATAAAGAAAATGCAGCATTATAATATGTATGAACATGCTCAATTTTATGCTAAATCGACATTAATTAGCCAATATCGTATATTTCTCGGTTTTTACGGATTTGCGTGATTTCAACACTTTACAATCACAAAAATTACATAAATTCATATTTATGCATAAGTTAATTACCCTAACCTCTTAGGACTCAAAATTTAGTCTTGACTAATAATTTGACCATAATTAACTCATATTTATAAAATTGTTCATTAATGGACCAAAAATTACAAAAATAAGCTATAAACTTCAAATAAATCACAAAATTTCAAATAAATTCAAAATTTGAAATTTAAACTCATGAACATTCTGGAAAAATACCATGACACTCATAATGTTCAATAACTTAGGTTAAAAATTTCGAAAATTTTCCGGAAAAACAATGTTGCGGTTTATCGGTTTTAACCAAAAATAATCATAAAATATGGAAAAATTATATTCATTAACTTTTCAATTTTAGATCTGAAAAATATAATAAAATGCAACATTAGACGTTTTTCCTAAGTCATAGATTATGTTTTATTAATTTTTCACTAATAATGTCACTATTTATGCTATTTTTCTTCAAAAATCCATAAATCATGCAAAGGGACTTCTTTATAGCCAATTATTTTACACACATCTTGTAAAATTGCATGTGACAACATATTAATTTTCTATGACCAGATTCGAAATTTAACTCATATTAACCTATTTTTCACCTAAAACCGAATTTAATAATGAAAAATCCATTTTTCGAGCATAACAAGTCCAAAAATAATGAAAATTTACAGGTTATCTCAAAATAATATATGTGACAACATATCCAAAAATCACTGGAAAATTCAAAGTTTAGCTATTTTTAGTCCGAAAATGACATTTTTACTCATAAAATCATATTTAAATGCCATTATAGTATAATATGAACAATAAAAATCCGTAAATTAACCAAAATATCCTAAAAACATTTTAGGACCAGAAATTTTAACATGCATGGATTAATTTCGTGATATCTCATAATAACACAAAATATACAAGTTTTATATGTTAATCTTTATTACTCGGAAAAACTTGTAACCGATTTGCATGCAAACAACCATGGCTCTTGATACCGATTGAAATAAATGTAGATCTTTATACATACTAACATACTCATATATGTTAAAATTAATTTGTCATAAAATTAAATATGGATTTTATGCATGCAAACTAAAATAAAAGAAGATAAGAAAACATTTTCTCACCATATGGAATTCGGTCATATTGGGCACCAACAAGATCTCCTTCTTGTTAGTTCTTGAGCTTTCCATTAATGGATGAACATACTTGACTTCAAATTATAAGCCCTCCAATTAGTAGCACCCAAAACTATCCCTTAATCCCACAAACTAACATGTACTAGATGTTTATATTGTGGTTTACCTTAAATTTGATTACTAATACTCATATATTACATTGATAATTTTAGTAATCTTTTGAACAAATTTGAATCAAGATTTCTCTAATTTTGGAGAAAGATGAAGAGTGTAAGAGAGAGGTATTCATCAACTTTTGCATGTATTGAATGAATGAATATGTAAGAGAAATAATTAAAGAACAAAAGCCTCCCTCTTCTTGTGTCTCACGGTTGGAGCACTACTATAATACCAAAGAAGGCATCTTACTTTATTCTTTTGTTCTTATCAAAACTTTAGGCATGTAAGGCTAGGTGTAGACTAGGCATTATTAGTTTGATTTATCCCATAAAATAATTCACCCACTAACACCCATCACTCTCATTATTTCGGTCCATGTACCATAAAATGGACTACCATTTTATTTTGTCAATTTGTCATTTGTCACACAATATGTCACATGTAGTATGATACATGTTACTAATTAATTAAATGCATATTTATCACATAAATATCATTTTATAAATTAATTAAATTACTTTCAACAAATTGACTAGTGATACTTGATCACATAAATAAAATGGGTCATATAATTATAATTCACAATATCTTGTAATTATAATCAACCATTCATTCTTATCTTTATTGTTTCTCAAACAATAAACAATTTTAGTAATAAAGCATTTTATTTACTAAAATAAATCTTATTTAATCTCATTACAATAAGATATCAATATTCTCTCTCACAATTGAATTGTTCAATTTTAAGGAATTAATTAATCTGTATCGGTATACAATTAATTAACCTTTTCAATTAAGGGAATCGTCCTTTAGGTGTGACCTCAAGGGATCAACTGATCACCACCGTCGCACGACAGTAATGTCAAACTCTAGCCAGCCAATCATTACCGATATGTGTGGACCAGGTTACTATATATGTAATGTATCATCCCTTCCGTATTCTTGTAATGAGATTTAATAATGATATTTATATCATCTGATCGCACTATTGTTGAGGACATATTTCCCAACAGTGGCCTTCCTCCAGCTCTATCGTGTTCATATAAATATCAGGGCTGATGCCCTTAATATCATCCAAAGAGTAACCTAAAGCCTTCCTGTTTTTCTTAAGCACACACATTAAAGCAGAAAGCTGGTCATCATTAAGCTTAGCACTAACAATAGCTGGGTACTGCTCCGTATCATCTAGAAAAACATACTTAAGATTAGGAGGAAGTGGCTTACGCTCTGGCACCTTTACCTCTACAGCATAGGCAGAATCAGCTTCAATGGTATAGCAAGTGTTTACCAAATTCTCGTTGGCCAGGTTAAGAGCATCTCATCTTCTTCCTCTGTGAGCTCGTAGCTTTCCATTGAGGCTACCAAAACATCTAGCTCCTCAGCATTCCCCGCTGTACTACCTGCACACTCATCTTAACGGGTTAGATCAGCTAAGGGATCCTTGGCTAAGGATTCCCTCCAGTTACAATTAATAGCCCTGTCAACAATGTCAATGGAATAACACGTATCATCATCAGCAGGTTCAGTCGCCTTACGATCAAGACTGAACTCAATGGTGTCATCTCCTACCTCTAAGGTAATGATTCCGTGTTTGACATCTATTACAGCCCCAGCTGTATGTAAAAATGGTCTACCTAAAATAATAGGTATCGATTTGTCCTCTGCAATGTCCAAAACAACGAAATCGACAGGAATAAAAACTTACCCACTCGAACGGGTACATCCTCTAAGACTCCTAAAGGTCTCTGATTCGATCTATTTGCCATCTGAAGGGTAATATCGGTCACCTTAAGTCTACCAATATTTATCCTTTCGCAAACGGAATATGGCATGACACTGACACTGGCCCCTAAATCACAAAGGCCCTTTCCAATTTCGTGGTTAGCTATAGTGCAGGGAATTGAAAAGCTACCCGGGTCCTTTAATTTAGGTGGTATATTAATTTGCGAAAGAGCGTTGCATTCTTCCACAAAAGCAACATCACCATCATCATGAAAATTTCTCTTACGATTCAAAATGTCTTTCATAAATTTAGCGTAAGAGGGTACCTGGGTAATTAGATCAGTGAAAGGAATGGTTACCTCAAGATTCTTGACCATCTCCAAAAACTTACCAAACTTGCGCTCCAGCTTAGTATTCTTTAAACGCTCCGGATACGGGGACTGCAACACTGGCCGTAGGATCAGCAACCTTTGGCTTCCGTAAATTTAAAACCTCCGTCAAATCATCAATAAGTATAGAATCATGCAAATTAATTGACGGATTTGCGTCCTGCACTGGAGACCCGATCGATCGACCATTGGTCTCGGTCGATCGACCAATCACACTGGGCATGAACAGTTTCTGGTCAGAAACTCCTTCGTCAGGAACTTCAGTCGATCGACTGACATTGTTGGTCGATCGACCACATATGCTGGGTTCAATTAGTTTCTGGTCAGAAACTTTTTCATCAGAGAATCCGGTCGATCGACTGCTGTTGTTGGTCGATCGACCGCTGGTACTGGCAGTAAAGCTCGTTTTCGCACCAGAATTTAAATTTGTCTCTTCATCATTTCTCGAGTCTTCTCTTGGCTTATCGGGACCTTCATAAGAAAAACCACTTCGGAGATCAATGGCATTAATGGTTTCAATTGGCCCCTCACATTTTCTTGAAGAATTGGCGACTTGGTTAGCCTCTAAATTCTCTAACTGCTTCACAAAATTCTTTGCAGATTCAATCCCAGCTTCTTCTATTTTTGTGACTTGAACTAAAAGAGCTCGGACTATTTCTCTCAATTCCGCGGTCTCATCTGAGTTATGAACAGGAATTTCGATTTCCCTCTCGGAAACCTTAGAAGTCTCGAGCTTTTCGAGCCGGGCTGTAATAGAAGCTATGAGTGTTGCAACGGCGCTCATTTCATCACTTTGTTTTCGCGAGTTCCCACGCAAACTCCCAAACTCAGCTCTATAGACTGCCATCTCCTCAATAGTGTTCCAACCTTTGTTCTGACCAGTATTGTTTTGGAACCTACCATTCGCAGCTGCATCCAGTATAACCTTGTAGTCATCATATAAAGAATTGTAGAATAAGTTGGAAAGGTACCACTGCTGAAAACCGTGGTGAGGGACAGACCGAACCAAGCTCTTGAAACGTCCCCATGCTTCACAAAATTCCTCATCAGGTCCTTGCTGGAAATTTGTAATTTTGCTTCTCAAGGCATCAGTCTTTGCAAGTGGGAAGTATTTTTTGTAGAAAGCTAATGCTAGAGATGTCCAATCCGTGACTCCAGCTGCTACCCTATCAAGGTAGCGGTACCAATCTCGCGCAGAATCCTTCAAGGAGTACAAGAACATCATCCCCTTTACTTCATCTTGGGTCACCCCAGCCGATACAGGTATGGAACAGCAGTAGTCTGTGAAAATTTCCATATGCTTCAAAGGATCCTCGTCCGGTAGACCAGCAAACGGATTCCGCTCCACTAAATCGATATAGGAGGAACGAAATTCGAAGTGACCTTGAGTGGGGGTAGGTAATTCGTATCCCTTTGGAACATGTTGCTCTTGTGGCTGAAGATTGTCATATATTGTAGTCATGTTCGCAAAACTGAGAGTACTCAAGTCTTCCTCTCAAAACCTGTCATCTAACTGTGCAAAAGCAAAACTAGAAGTAAGAGTAAGCAACGGCTTCAAGGAACCAAAGTTCCTTGAGACAAGAAAAATAAACTAAAAATAAAGCAAACAGAATTACACCGTCTCCCCGGCAACGACGCCAAAATTTGATACCATCGTTTTGTATCAAAATTAAATTTATAAATCCGAACTAAAACTATAGCTAGTGATAGTAAGGGTCGAACCACAGAGAGACAAGATCAATTCTATTTGCTATTTTCGGTCTATAAAACTAACAATTAAATGGGGGGTTTGAATTTGTTTGATTCTAGTGACTAATTGCTAAAATAAGAAATTTCTCAAACGAGATAAAAAGAAGATCAGGAACTTCGGTTCACCATGGCTAAGGTCAGGTCAAAAGGGTAGCAGAGGTCCTGTAATACGGTCTCAGGAGATATGAGCAAGCCTTTCGATCAATGCTCAAAATTAACCTTACGGTCTTCTAATTCCCTAGAATTTCTCAAAGCTTTCGCTCAAAGGAAATTCCAAATCTAATGATAACCTAACTACTAATCTTTCAATCTAGCAAGATAGGTTTATCAAAAGAAAACAAGATCGATATGGAAGAAAATCATACTAATAAAATTGACCCTAATTTACGCCATGGCTCACCTAATTCCCAATCAAGATAATTAGCTATGCATATTAAAACTATAACAATTGCAAACTTAAAGGCATATAATGAAATTGACATGATTGAATTGAAAATTAAATAGAAGATTAAACTGAATTACTTGAAAATAAATTGGTAACAACAAGAATTAAAAGGACAAGAATAAAGGAAGATTGAAATTAAATTAAGGCTTACTAAGGAAATTGATGAACAAAGCAATTGAATTCGAATCCGTAGTCTACACTTTCTTGTTCCCAAAACTAGATCTAAAACTTCAGTTGTTGAATAATGAAAAAGCATAACCTAAATTATTGTCTTTCTTCTACTCATAAACGTCCTTCCAAAAGTTAATTACAATTGGGCTTTTAAAAGACTAAAGCATAAAATAAATCTCAGATTCGCGGCCTGGTCGATCGACCAGGTGGCACGGTCTATCGACCAGCCAGTACAGTACTTCCTTCTCTGCTGAACTTCCACGGTCGATCGACCGGAGATATTGGTCGATTGACCAACTGAGCTGTGCAGTAACTTCTTTTTCTCTTCCAATCAGCCTCTTCACTCCAATGCACGCATCCCAAGGTGAGCGAGTTTGAACTCCCATCTTCCAAGTTTCCATAAAGTTCCTTCCGGAGGGCGATTTAAGCTTGATTTAGCTTACTTCCACTCATTCCTACAATAAATCATAGAAATTCCAAAGTAAACCGTTTCGGGAGAAATAATAGCTTTAAGCTAACAAATACGCATAGAAATACGTGTCAAAACTGCAAATAAAGTGTATAGAATATGCACGTATCACAGAGTTATACATCTAGTAACGTATAAATAAAAGTCAAAACTTTTAACCTGTGTTTGGGCAAAAATTAGCACAACAAAGGAGGCCCACTTAATAAAATGAAAGCTATGGAAGGAGTGATAAGGAGGAAGGAAGCCCGCGGATGGAGAAAGGGGAAACGGGCTCAAGGAAGATTAGAAGCCCATCGTGGAAGGCGTCCGGATTAAGGAAAGAAGTGTCAGGGAGAAGATAGGGAGAAGATAGGGAGAAGTTAGGGAGATCAGGGAGAATTGGCAAGGGAGTCCGGGTTTGGAAAGAGTCCTTATGGAAATTATATTCCCTTTCCATATTCGAGGTAGGACATATCTAGGGTTCTTACCCTATAAATAGCCAAGGAAGCGAATCAAGAAGGCATTCATTGGACACACCACATTCACATCCACATTCAAGATCACACCTCGACATATCATACTCAAATATACGTTCGTCTTGGATCTTGCAGGCCTGACGCCTAGGGCCAGCAGGATTAGCTTTGTGCCACGATTATAATCATCCTCCTATTCATATAGTGCAATACTTGGCAGGGTACCGTCCCTCCCGCGGTTGTTCCCACATTGGGTTTTCCGCGTCACCAAATCTTACGTGTCAATTTACAATACGCACTTTTTTTTTCTATTTATTTGTTGACGTACGAACGAGCATACACACAACCAATGAGTAAGACTACATTGACCCTCATTAATCGACTTGGGTAAAAATACCTAAATAGTTTGGCGCCCACCGTGGGGAATTGTGGTCGTCAATCGTTGATATTCTACATATACAATGGAAAATCAAGCATCTGAAGCCGTGTCAGGGAGCAGGCAACCATCGCCACCACCACCGTCTACCCAAAATCCAACATCAACAGTGGCCACGCAGGCTCCCGGACACACCTCAAGAATCATACCGACAACAAAAGCCTCTCTACCTCCAAGGACTCCTGCTGTCGTGACCCAGGCCAGGTCAGATAAGGGAACAGCAAGTTCAGGCATCACTCCGCCACCAAGTCCCACACAAATCTTACTCACCGGCGTGGAAAATCATCAAAAAGCTATGGAAAACATGAGAGAAGACCAAAGGAGAGCAGATGCTAAAGCAAGAAGGAGAGACAGAGAGCTCTGGGCACAGATTGATATCCTAAAACAGCAGTCTGTCACTCCAGTAAGTGGGACAGGTGAAGGAAGGTCTCCTTTGGTAGATCTGACACGGGGAGCATCGGCGACAGGCGGATACCCGGGTGAACTAATAACAAGATTAGATTTGGCTACGACGTCGAGATGGAAGAATAACCCCACGAGGGTTAGGATACCTCACACCGATAGCCGGGCGTGGCTAATCGCATAGGGACACGCAGACAGGTGGCCTCCCCGTCAGCAGTGTCGCAACAATCGATCAGACACCGGTAGCAGGATCCGAGTCAAACCAGCAAGTGAACTGGCAGCAGGGGATAATCGTTACTACAACCCCCCTGGCTGCCGGAGCCTATCAGAACCTTCAAGAACCCAGATCAGGAGGAAATATGCAGACAGCTGACAGACGGACCCCGGATTCAACCAGTATAACCAATCAGCAGTACTTGGAACTAAAGGAGATACTGAGCAGGGTTCCAGGGCTACCACCCCCACTCGAGAAAGCGGACTCAGACAAGCGATTCGCCGATTCACCATTCGTGGACACCATATCCATCACAGCCATGCCAAAGGGATTCACAAATCAAAATATGCCTCTCTTCGACGGAACAGCAGATCCCTTTGATCATATCAGCCAGTATAAGCAGAAAATGATGACGGTAACAACTATAGGGCAAGTCAAGGAGGCCTGCATGTGCAAAGGATTCGGGTCCACCCTAACAGGACCGACACTTCGATGGTTTGTCAGCCTGCCCAACAGGTCGATATCTACATTTGCTGAATTGGTGAACGCATTTACTCAACAGTTCGCAAGCAGCAGAAAGCCACAGATACACGCAGGAGACCTGTACAGAATCGTCCAGGGGGTAGGAGAGAACATTGGAGAATATAATACTAGGTTCAACAATGAGAAGGTAGCAGTACGAGAATGTGATGTCTGAACAGCAGTAGAAGCCTTCAGAAGAGGCCTCCATCACGACTCCGACCTATACAACCAGTTAACCATGCATCCATGCCATCGTTTCGAAGTAGTACAGGAGAAGGCAGTTGCCGCAATCAGGTTGGAGGAAGATATCTTAGCCAGAGCCAGCTTGCTAAGCGCGCCTAGTATCTCTAGTACCTTAGCCGTGGAGAAATCAGGAAAAAAACAAACCACCAGCAAGAAAGATGAGAGGTACAGACCATACGGGAGGGGAGTCAACAGAATCGAGGAAAATCAGCTACTCCCCACTCTGGCGGAATACGGATTCACCACAGGAATCGGAGGAATCTTGAAGGCACTCAGGGAGATGGGAGATGGAGTCAGGTGGCCCAACCCACCAGTAGGAGAGCAAGCATGGAGGAAGGACAGCAAGAAGAAGTGCGAATTCCACCGGGATATTGGGCACAAAACTGAGGATTGCTATACATTACGAAGAGAGATCAAGCGCCTGTACGAACAAGGAAAGCTGAGCCACCTATTACCACGTGGGGGCAAGCAACAAGATAAAGTAGGCTCCGCAAAGCCGGCAGACCCACCCACATGCACCAAAATCATAAACGTGGTAACAGGCGGCTCAGACTTGAGCGGGCTGACATATTCAGCAGCTAAGAGACGTGCTACAGAGACTAAAGGAGATAGGCCAGCCAATTCGTGCAGAATTTCTCACAGTGACCTGCCAGCAGTCAGCTTTGATGAAGGAGATGCATACGATGAACGAGAACATCATGACGCACTTATTATCACCTTATCAATGGCCAATTGCACAGTTATAAAGGTCTTGGTAGATACAGGAAGCTCGGTCAACTTAATCATGCTGAAAATTATAGAAAACATGGGATTCGGCGAGAAGGATTTACAGAAGAAGACTATTCCGCTAGTAGGCTTCAGTGGAGAAACAGCCAGCTCGCTAGGGGAGATAGTAATCCCAAAAATGTGGGAGGAGTCAACAAGCAGGTCAGGTACCTGGTTATAGACGGCCCCTCTACTTACAATGTCATCTTGGGAAGACCATGGTTACACCAGATGAAGCCAGTCCCCTCAAAATACCACCAGTGCATCAAATTCCCCACACCATGGGGAGTAGAAACGATAAGAGGAGATCAGGAGGAAGCTAGAGGCTGCTATAAGAAGGCACTGAAGTGCACTGCCAGCCCCCCGCATACCAATTACAGAAACAGCCTATCCAGGACGAATAGATCGAACCTCCAGCAGAAGAGCTGGATCAAATAAACCTGGATAAGCTGCACCCAGAACGAACCGTGCTCATTGGAGCAGGATGCACATGAAGCTTATGACAGCAGCTAGTCAAGTTCTTACAGGATAACATGGATTGTTTTGCATGGTCGCACGGTGACATGATAGGAATAGATCCGTCCATCATAACACATAAGCTCAGTGTGGACCCAAAGTGCAAGCCCGTCCAGCAGAGAAGAAGGAAGTTTGCAGCAGAGAGAAATAAGGTAATCAACCAGGAAGTAGATAGCCTGCTGGCAGCGAAAAAAATAAGAGAAGTAAAATATCTAGAATGGCTGTCTAACGTAGTAGTGGTGCCTAAGAAGAATGGGAAGTGGAGAGTATGTGTGGACTTCACCGATCTCAACAAAGCATGCCCTAAAGATCCATTCCCGCTGCCTCATATTGATGCAATGGTGGACGCAACAGCTGGACATGAGATGTTAACATTCCTGGACGCATGGAGTGGATACTGATGCGTGTCTTTTATATGATGTTTTACATCCCATTTTACACGCATTTCAGAGCTCATTCATGTAGTTTATGCTACATTTCTCCCTATTTCCATCTACTTCCGTATTTTTGTATATTATTGCAGAAATGTGAAGAATCCAGCGGAAATTGAGCTAAATCCGTCCCCGAGTACCTTGCATCGCATTTGACGTGAAGTATTCACCCGAGGAACGAGCTTGGTGCGCAATTCAAGGCCCAAAAGACAAATCCACGAGATTATAGAAGTCAAGTAGCAGCTCAAGCAGTCGATCGACCACTGCCATCATTCGATCGACCAACCTGCGGGTTCTAGAAGCTACTGTATATTGAAGATCAGTCGATCGACCGCCATGATCAGTCGATCGACCAATCTGCTATCCCAGACGAGAATTAAAAGACCGAGGGAGCGCAAGCCCATTGAGTTTAGGTTTTGGAAATAAAAGTTACGTATGTTTGCTATATAACGTAACTGAGAACACCAGTTTTAGGGATCGGATTTTTATCAAGTTTTGACATTAAGTTTTACACAGTAACATTGAGTTTTATTAGGGTTTGGGATATTGTTTAGCATAGGAATTTTCACTCTTGTTCTTAATCTTTCCTCTGCAATCTCGGTATTCTTCTGCCCTATTTCAATTCACTTCTATTTCGTTATTAGTATAGAATTGCTAGTTAGATTCCCGAAACCATTTTATTATTGCATGTTAATTGTTTGTCCTACCGCTTTAATTATGAATTCAGTACTTTTATGCCCTAGTTTTATTGTTGTTATCACATTCAGCATGAGTAGCTAAATAGTTTGTGCTAGGATGTAGGGGATTTATGGCGTAGGCGGCGTAGTATTAAATTGGACTGAATCGCGTGTCAGTCGATCGACCGCCATACCTGGTCGATCGACTGACCACGTGAGGTTACCTTTCGTTTTAATTGATTTTAATGTTGTATTTAACGAATCGAATGCATGCGACCAGTTAGACGCTTAATTTATGACTGACCCATTAGATCGAAAGATAGGGAAAGTTGTTAGATCACCAATTAAGATGACTAAACTGTGCTGAGATCGAAAGATAGGTATAGTTTAGACCGTTAGTCACTTTTCAGGACGAGAGTCAGTATTAGTGATATTAGGGACTTATAGCGAGATCGAAAGATGTTATCTGTTAAGAGTGGACCGAGAGGACCTCTTGTTTCCCGCCTCACTTGTGTTCGATTTAGACCGACTTAGTATGCTGCCGCCGAAGCTGTAATGAACCAACCATCCTAGTACCCCTTCTTTATCTGTTTAATCCGTCTTTTTAGTTTATTGTCTTTATTTATTCTTAGCTATAGACCAATTAAACTCAACCCCTACACTCGTTATCTTAGACTAGAATTAGACAGCTAGAAATTACGTCTGCCTCCTTGTGGTTCGACCCTGTTACCACTAGCCTAGGTTAGTCTTAATAGGAAATTATAAATCTTATTTTTGATACTCACAACGACGGGTATCAAATTTTGGCGCCGTTGCCGGGGAGGCAATAGTTCTAATTTTTAGTTGTTTTATTTTTAGTCTTTCTTAGTTTAAGGGACTTCTGTTCCTTAACCTTTTCTTATATTCTTTTTTTAGTTTCCTCTTATGTGCAGGTCACAGGGTGGCGAACTAGTACCATTAAATCCTGAGATCGAGAAATCCCTGCGCGAGTTGAGATGATCACAAAGGGTATTACCGACAGAGGAAGAGCTGAGTACTCTGTCAAGCTATTACGAGAACGAGTTGTTCGAGGAAGACCCACATTCTTCACCCGTTTCCACTTCTTCAGCCGAGACAGTCACTTCTCCAGAAATTCCAGTCATGGCTGAGGAAGCGAGTATAGCTAGTCATTCTGAGCCGACAGCTGCAAACTTATATAAGGGGTTCGAATTACCAGGAGATGACAGGAAGTTCGAACCAAAGCCTTCATACATTAATATGGTTGAGAGAAACGATTCGGGGAGCTGCAAATGAAGATGCGGCTAAGCATATGGAGACATTTATTGACTCTCTTTGTTTCATACCCCCACCAACCGGCGTGACCCAAGACCAGATCAAGGAGACTATGTTTATCTTCTCCCTTCGTGATGCTGCAAGGGAGTGGTATAGGGATCTGGACCGAGCCGTTCATGGGATCACCGATTGGAATTCATTGGCTTTGGCATTCTACAAGAAATACTTTTCTGCCTCAAAGACCAATGCAATTAGAGCTCAAATCACGAGTTTTAAACAAGGGCCGGACGAGAACTTCCACGAAGCATGGGTCCGTTTTAAGAAGTTGGTGCGAACCATACCGCACCATGGGTTCGAAAAATAGAGCTTGTGCAATCAGTTCTATAATGGGCTGTATGACGATCGAGAGGGCTATTTTGGATCTGCGGCCAAGTGGCCGATTTTTGAGAATTTGGGAGAAACCAAGGGGTGGAAGATCATTGATGATCTAGCCACCCACAAGGCTGAGTATGGGAATTCCAGAGGGAATCAAAGGAGGAGCGCTGAATCTCCTTCTGTAGCTGCACTTGAAGCTCTCACTGCGAGATTTGACAAGTATGAACTAGGAGGAGCTTCAAAGAGGGGCATTTACCAAGTAAATCTTTGTGTCGACGGTCCTTTCGTGCTCGTGAAAGGTGCGGAGCCGAGGGACACGTTTCGAAGAATTGTCCTAGTCCCTTTGAGTCTTGTGCTGCCTTTCAACATTATAGGCAGACAAACACCTACTATGAGCCTAATGTTCATCTCAACCTGAGGTGGAGTAGCCAGAATGTCCTAAATCCAACTCCACCTCCGCAGCAGCAACCCTATGTACCCCCTCATCAAAAGCAACAACAATATCAAAAACCTTCTTATATGCCGCAAAGAACAACAACAATCCCATAGTTCGATTTTCTTTGAGTTCAAGAACTTGTTGTTGAAGGAGTCCCAAGCAAGAGAGGCCGGGATGAAGCTACTAGAGAGCCAAATTGCTCAATTGTCTAGTAAGAGTACCACTCGAGCTCCAGGACACTTACCGAATCAAACCGACCAAAAGGAGACCCTAAACGCCATCATGTTGAGGAGTGGGTCTACCCTGGAGGGGCCTGCCATGGTCGAGGACGTTGTTGAAAAGAATGAGGCGGATCCGAGTCAAAAGAAAGCTGTAACGAATAATTCAAAGAAAAAGGCGTTTACCAGGTATATCAGTCGATCGACTGATACACCCGGTCGATCGACTGATACGCGGGTTACAACAGCTTCTAGAACTGTACACCTCGGTCGATCGACTGAGGATAGTGGTCGATCGACCAATATCACTGCTGATAGCGAGATTTTTCGTCCTCCGATGCCCGATAACTTGAGGGACCATTTGTTTCGGGGTACGACAACTCCGAAAGTGTTAGGGCGGACCGAGTCTTTGATGGGTCCGTCCCGATTCAAGTTTGATCCAATGACGGTTAATGGCTCACATTTGAGACGGTCTGAGGAGGGTTCGAGCTTCAACAAGGAGAAAGCAGTGGACTTCCAGCCTAAGTCCACGGATGCCGGCATGCGCAACTTAGAGGAGAGGGCTAAGGTACTTCTTACGACCCCATATCCAGGAGAGACTAGTGCCGACAAAGGAACAGGTATCTTTCAGTAAGTTTGAAAAAGTTATTCGTAGCTTGAATGTACAAGTACCCTTCCTTGAGTTGGTCAATCAAGTGCCTGCCTACACTAAATTCATGAAACAACTCCTGTCTAAGAAAAAGTCACTTGAACATGTTCATACTGTCGCATTAACCAAAGAGTCATGCTCTTACTTGTCTCACACTGCACCCCATAAGCTAGAGGACCCGGGTAGCTTTTCTGTTCCTTGTAATATAGGTACCTTCTCTATTGAGAAGGCATTATGTGACTTAGGAGCTAGTATAAGCGTCATGCCTTTGAGTCTAGCTAGGAAGCTCAAATTGACTAGGTTCGCATGTGAGATATGACAAGATGAGATGGTGACCGATCTGCGGTCCAGCCAATAGGAGTCTTAGAGGACATCCCTGTCCAAATAGGGAAGTTCTTCTTCCCCGTCGACTTCGTGGTACTTGACATGCCTGAGGATGCCCATATTCCCGTTATTTTAGGTAGGCCATTTCTGCACACTGCTGGTGCAGTCATAGATGTCGGTCTAGGAACCTTGACTTTCAAAGTGGGAAAGCATTCTATTGTCTTTGCCCAACCTGCTAAGAAAAAGGACCCCATGTGGCCTGTGACTTGTAACACGGTTTCTGACAAGAAATCGTACTTTGTGCTTCCTGATTCACCTATCTCTATTCCTGTTGTAACCCCTCCGCCAGATTGGGAGCAAATTGGAGGAAGATTTGTCTATTTATGATAATGCAGGAGCTGGTTTGGGGAAGGAAGAGCTGCAGGTCACTCTAGCTGTAAAGAGGCCGATCATTCAAAGAGGAGGTCTTGGTTGCCTTAACTATGGCATTGATGAGGAAGTTGATGACGAACCGGTCAAGGCACGGAAGTCCGACTTGGACTTTGATAAGCAAGAAGAGGTCATTGACTGGGGAGATGATGAAAGTGTTGATCCGTTGAGCCATGCGGACGTGGAAGCTAAGAAGGGACGCTTGTTTGCTAAGATAAGCACTGTTGAGGCTACCTCTAGTAGCCAGAAGCCGACGAAGTGGGCCATACCGTGGCCATTATTGATCAACTATTAGTTGATCGAGCTCTTTATAAACTTCATTTTATTTGCTTTTGTTAGACACTTTTTATTGCTTTTGTGTGCGCGAAACTTCGCATTTTATTTTGCTTGCTTAGGATTTTATACATTTGAGACTTTATTTTGGGTTTTGCGCAATTTTGGGCGCGTATTATTGTGCACTTGCAGGTTTTTAGACCTCATTCGCTCAAGTTATTGAGCAAATACGAAAAAGTAAGGAATACAGCAGTATTTTCAGTCGATCGACTGGCTACATGGGTCGATCGACTGAGTTGCACTTTCCAGGAGCTACTGTTCCTGACATATTGGTCGATCGACTGCCGTCCTTAGTCGATCGACTAAGGACGCTGCTGTACCTATTCACGACCTCTCCCCTGCTGTGTTTGGTCGATATGCGGACTTAAGGGAGTTTTCTACTCCACTTTACTTTCCGTCAAATTATTTATTTCTTCTAACTTTTCTCATTTGTGCACAATTTTACCGCTTCAAAATTGTCTTCTCGATTTTATGCGTGGGTTTTATTTGTCTTTTAGGTACTTATTAGTAGCACTGCTGGCTACTGAAACCTCCTAGCTCACGCTGGTTTGGGGAGGTTTCCTTTGCTGCGCTTAAAGTCTTGTAAGTTCCCGATTTTCACTTCATGTCTTATGTATTTCATTTTCTCGCAAATTCCCATTTCTCTTTTCTTCATTATATGATTTTGCACAATGGGGACATTGTGTGATTTGGTTTGGGGAAGGGTTTTGCGTCGCATATCATTCGCTTGCATTCACGTTTACATTCTGTTTTGCATTGTTCATTCCATTTTATATATATACGAAATTCAAAAAAAATTGAAAAATTTCAAAAATTTCCATAAAATGCACGTTTATTTTAGCATATAGGTCGAGTCGGAATGGTAGTATTTCAAGGATGATATTGCATTTTGCACCTGTTTTGCCTGAGCCTTGCTTGATTAACATGTTATTAGTAGAATCGTATAAGTGCATATCTACGAGTTTTCGTTAATTATTTGCTGGACTTGAGACTTGACTTTGAAAATTGGCAATCTACATCATATTTCTGAGATTTAGAGCCTATAACTGGTGACATTTATGACCAGTTTATTTAGGAATGTGAGTAGTACTCCTTATAAGACATGTCATATCAATGTGCATAAATATGAACTTGATCTTCATAATACCTGTATGCATTCGGTCTGTGGTTAGTTGACACATGTGGTAGAGGTTTCCTTTTCTCATTTTTACCCATGAACTCCACACTGCCAAAAATATCCCTTTTTGTCCCATTTACTACATCCTACATTTAGCCTGTCCTTTGTCAAGCTAGTAGTCTGTGTTCTTGGGGTTGTTACTCATTCTTGGTGGCATATGCTCTGTTGAGATGTTATTGAGAAGATGAAATAAAGGAAGGAAAGAAACAAAGAGAAAAGAAATAGAAAAGAAAAAAAAAGATGGAAAAATGATTCGAAGAAAAAAAAGAGTTATGTACTGTTCGTGCAGTCGATCGACTGCCCCTTTTGGTCGATCGACTAAGGTTCGAGAAAAAGAGAAAGAATCAATTCGCATAATTCAAGCCTTTATCTTTTGGCGATTTTTGCTCCCATGTATTATTCATATTTTGTGGGGAGTTAGTTGATTACCTTTATACCTGGAGATTGTGAGATTTGTGCTTGCTATAGCACCGTTCCATTTGTTTTTGAGCAAGAAGTTGGATGTTGCCATATGGTCCCGTTACGGTACTAGCTTGATCACCTGTACCTCCACTTTTCCATAAATGTTTTGCCTCTTCTTACCCATAACTCACATATCCACATATATACCTCGGCATGTGTCATGGTCTTTTGTTGGTTGGAATGCGTATGTACGGTTGTAGAGATTGCTTTCATATTATATTGCAGGCATGTTCTTATAGGTCGTAGTTAGGTGAGCGTCATTACATTTACTTCTTTCTATCTTACATATAATCACCTGTGTTTATTGAGTGGTATGAGCGACCCGTGAGAGTCCAATTTGATAAGTCTCTACAGTTGACGGTTCAGTAGTTTTAATGGCTCCATAACTCGTTTGCATGATTCATTTGCTAATTGTAGTTGGTTGTGCATTAAATTGGTTTAGGCTTTACATGTTGCATTTCGCTCTGAGATTGAACTCGTTCCATTAGGTAATTAGATCGAGTCTAGTTCTTGCTTGGGGACAAGCAAGGGTTTGGTTTGGGGAAGTTTGATGCGTGTCTTTTATATGATGTTTTACATCCCATTTTACACGCATTTCAGAGCTCATTCATGTAGTTTATGCTACATTTCTCCCTATTTCCGTCTACTTCCGTATTTTTGTACATTATTGCAGAAATGTGAAGAATCCAGCGGAAATCGAGCTAAATCCGTCCCCGAGTATCTTGCATCGCATTTGACGTGAAGTATTCACCCGAGGAACGAGCTTGGTGCGCAATTCAAGGCCCAAAAGACAAATCCACGAGATTATAGAAGTCAAGTAGCAGCTCAAGCAGTCGATCGACCACTGCCATCAGTCGATCGACCAACCTGCGGGTTCCAGAAGCTACTTTATACTGAAGATCAGTCGATCGACCGCCATGCTCAGTCGATCGACCAATCTGCTATCCCAGACGAGAATTAAAAGACCGAGGGAGCGCAAGCCCATTGAGTTTAGGTTTTGGAAATAAAAGTTACGTATGTTTGCTATATAACGTAACTGAGAACACCAGTTTCAGGGATCGGATTTTTATCAAGTTTTGACATTAAGTTTTACACAGTAACATTGAGTTTTATTAGGGTTTGGGATATTGTTTAGCATTGGAATTTTCACTCTTGTTCTTAATCTTTCCTCTGCAATCTCGGTATTCTTCTGCCCTATTTCAATTCACTTCTATTTCGTTATTAGTATAGAATTGCTAGTTAGATTCCCGAAACCATTTTATTATTGCATGTTAATTGTTTGTCCTACCGCTTTAATTATGAATTCAGTACTTTTATGCCCTAGTTTTATTGTTGTTATCACCTTCAGCATGAGTAGCTAAATAGTTTGTGCTAGGATGTAGGGGATTTATGACGTAGGCGGCGTAGTATTAAATTGATCGAATCGCGTGTCGTCGATCGACCGCCATACCTGGTCGATCGACCGACCACGTGAGGTTACCTTTCGTTTTAATTGATTTTAATGTTGTATTTAACGAATCGAATGCATGCGACCGATTAGACGCTTAATTTATGGTGACCCATTAGATCGAAAGATAGGGAAAGTTGTTAGATCACCAATTAAGATGACTAAACTGTGCTGAGATCGAAAGATAGGTATAGTTTAGACCGTTAGTCACTTTTCAGGACGAGAGTCAGTATTAGTGATATTAGGGACTTATAGCGAGATTGAAAGATGCGATCTGTTAAGAGTGGACCGAGAGGACCTCTTGTTTCCCGCCTCACTTGTGTTCGATTTAGACCGACTTAGTATGCTGCCGCCGAAGCTGTAATGAACCAACCATCCTAGTACCCCTTCTTTATCTGTTTAATCCGTCTTTTTAGTTTATTGTCTTTATTTATTTTTAGCTATAGACCAATTCAACTCAACCTCTACACTCGTTACCTTAGACTAGAATTAGACAGCTAGAAATTACGTCTGCCTCCTTGTGGTTCGACCCTGTTACCACTAGCCTAGGTTAGTCTTAATAGGAAATTATAAATCTTATTTTTGATACTCACAACGACGGGTATCAGATACAATCAGATCAAGATGGATCCTGCAGACCAAGAGAAGACGACATTCATGTCTGAAAGAGGAATATATTGCTACAACGTCATGCCATTCGGCCTAAAGAATGTTGGCTCCATATATCAAAGGTTGGTTAACAGAATGTTCAAAGAGCAGATAGGAAGGACAATGGAGGTGTATATCGATTACATGGTGGTGAAATCAGAGAAGGCCAAAGATCACATGCGGCATCTAGCAGAAACATTCAGTACCCTCAGGGAATACAAAATGAAGCTAAACCCATCTAAATGCACCTTCGGAGTATCTTCTGGCAAATTCTTGGGCTATATCGTAACTCAAAGAGGGATAGAGGCCAGCATCGAGCAGATCAAAGCCATCTTACAGCTGGAGTCACCTAAGAAGCCTAAGGATGTTGAAAGACTAGCCGGGAAGGTAGCGGCCCTGAACAGGTTTATTTCAAGATCTTCAGATAAATGCAGGCTGTTTTACGACATACTAAGGAAAAGCCAGAAGTTTGAATGGACCACTGAGCACGAACAAGCCTTCAGAGAGCTGAAGCATTACCTCAGCAGCCCACCGCTGCTGTCAAAGCCAAAGCCAGGAGAACCATTATTCCTATACCTAGCCGTCACAGAAGTGGCAGTGAGTGTTGTCCTGGTCAGAAAGCAAGAAAAGGAACAGAAGCCAGTATACTACATAAGCAAGTCTCTGCTGCCGGCAGAGACCAGGTACACATCTCTTCAAAAGTTAGTACTAGCATTGGTAGTAGCATCTCGCAAACTGCGCCCCTATTTTAAGTCTCACATTATACATGTCGTGACCAATTACCCGCTAAAAGCTATCATGAGGAAGCCTGAACTGTCAGGCAGAATGTCGAAATGGTATGTACACCTCAGTGGGTACGACATTCAATATGACCCCAGAACAGCAATCAAATCACAAGCACTGGCCGACTTCGTATCAGACTTCAGTCCTGTCATCCAGAATCTGGCAGATACAGAGATCCTCACCTTAGAAGGAAGCAATCAGACAGAAGTCTGGCAGATGCATATTGACGGAGCCTCCAACCAAAGGGGAGCAGGCGTAGGACTAATCCTGCGGTCACCACAGGGAGACCTGATAGCACAAGCAGTAAGATGTGAATTCAAGGCAACCAACAATGAAACAGAGTATGAGGCCTTGATATTAGGAATGAAGCTAGCCTTGGAGTTAGGGGTCGGGCACCTGCTCATATCCAGTGACTCTCTATTAATAATCAACCACGTGAATGAAAAGTTTATAGCCAGAGATTCGAAGATGATTGCATACCTAAAAGTAGCAAAGGAACTAAAACAGAAATTCGAAACTTTCAAGCTTAAACAGATCCCCAGAGATCAGAACGTGGAGGCAGACGCCTTAGCAACTTTGGGGGCAACATTTAAACCAACAGAGCTATCTAGCATTCCAATAGTACACATGCTGGAACCATCTATTCAGAAGGCGGACGAAATAGACAGAGGTGAACTGGAGGATCCACAGAGCGAGAAAGAAATCCAGGCAGTTACAGAGGAAGGTGAGAACTCCCAGCCAAACAGGCAGGCACCTGACCAAACAACCGATCAAGCAGATGACTGGCGCACACCTTACCTAGACTGGCTGCGCCATAACAAGCTACCAGATGACAAGAAGGAAGTGAGAGCTTTCAGAGTGAAGGCCTCCAGATTCCTACTTATTGATGATACATTGTTCAGAAAATCGCTAGCAGGCCCCTACCTACGGTGCCTGGACAAGGAAGAAGCACAGACTGTGTTGCATGCTCTCCACAGTGGCGAATGTGGAAACCATGCAGGGGCAGGAGTCTGGCAAATAAAGCCCTCATACAGGGATACTGTTAGGCCCAGTTTAGCCTGGTCTGACTCTAACCTAGCCTGACCTTACTAGGCTGATTAAGGCAACCAGGGACCGGACAAATCTAACTACTATTTGGCAGATGAAGAGTATTACAGGATAAGCAGGTTACTAAATCCTGGAAGAAGAGCCTGGTAGTAAGTACAAAAATAGCCTGGTAAGGCATCCAAACAAACTGGATTAAGAAGATAAATAAGAAATGCAGTTGTATGAACTAATAATCACGTCATATTCTCAAGGAAGACCGAGTATAACTATAAGACTATATCATCCATGAATCAAGACGAGTAAAAGAAGAAAAGCTGAAGATTGGTTAAGAGTAGAACAAGTCAACCGGATTAATAGGGAGTGTCCCCTATTAATCCGGTAATAGCTCCAACAATGGGAAAGGACGTTGAGATCAATGCAACGTTAATATTTGTAAAACTATAAATAGCATAATCGAGTATTTGTAAATTCATTCATTATTCATTGATTATTATTTAGCTATTACACTATTTACCTTTCATTATTTCCCGAATATTCAATTATATACACAAATTTGTATTCAGCTTATCCAAATAATACAAGTGATATTCTCTGTACTTAGTCTTTCCTTATTATTCACTCACAATATTTTTCCAAACTTATAGAACTAGATACCCAAATTACTCTTTAGTCAAGCCGGATCCATACAGGGAAAATCCTGCTAAAACAATTGGCGCCCACCGTGGGGCATCTAGTTCTTTAATCAAAAATTTCCTTTTACCATTTTCCATTTAATATTCACATACAAAAATGGTGGAACTCACCTCAGAACAACAATTAGCGGCTGCCCTGGCCAAGATCAAAGAATTGGAGACAATTCAAGAGAAGGACCACAGCAGTTTTGAAATCGTAGGCTTAAGGAATCTGAGTTTAACCTGAAAAAGAAATTGGACAATCAGGCTTTAGGCTCCAAGACCAGATTCGAGCCAGGAACCCCATTCTCATCCATTATCAAAAACATTGACTTTTCCAATTTTGGAACTCCGGAGAAGGATACTTTATCCGATACCCGGACTATTCCCAATGATGAAACAAACAAAACTGAAGCAGCAATAATGATGGCCATGCTTCAGGAAATTCAAAAACTCCACAACAAAATTGAAAATATACCTGGAGTGCCAGACCCTGTGGCTGAAGTAGAAGTTGACAGCTTTGCGGATTCACCTTTTGCAGATGAAATTGCAAAGATTGATCTCCCCAAGAAATTTACCGTCCCATCCATGAGAACCTATGATGGGACCTCAGATTCACAAAATCACGTTGCCATATTCAAACAGAAAATGTTAGCCGCCTCAATACCCAGTGAACTCAGGCAGGTTTGCATGTGTAAAGGCTTTGGTACAACCCTGACCGGAGCAGCATTATAATGGTTCATCAATCTCCCAAATGGAGGTATCAAGAATTTTGCAGAACTGATCAATGCCTTCAATCAACAATTCGCAAGCAGCAGAGACATGGCCAAGAGACCCAGTAACCTGTTCAGGGTAAAGCAACTCCCTGAAGAATCTCTCAAAGAATTCCTGAAAAGATTTGTCAAAGAGAAGGTGGCCATTCCCAGGTGTGACGAAGAAACAGCAGTAGAAGCCTTCAGGCAAGGAGTCCTGCTTGACAGTGACATCTATGCAGACTTAACCAAAAAAGCTTGCCCAACCTTTGTCACTGTTCAGTCCATCGCCTTAGAACATGTCAGATTGGAAGAAGATCTCAACTTCAGAACAAACTCATCCGGAGGAAAACAAGGCTATGGTCACACGAACAGGAAAAGCTTTTACCAGAAAGGAGGCAACACCAGATCAGCACCTTACTCCAGGCCTGAACGATCTGAAGTCAATATGGCACAAGAACACAAAGGTAACCTTTCTAGCCTACCAACTATTCCTGAATGTAACTTCTCTATAAATACTGCAGGATTAATCAAACGCCTGGAAAGCTTGGGAGATATGGTCAGATGGCCCAAAAAATCCGACAACCCCAGGAAAGATCCAACGAGATGGTGTGACTTCCATCAGGACATCGGGCACACCACAGAAGAATGCATCCAACTCAGAAAACAAGTGGCATATCTCCTAAACAAAGGCTATCTGAAGGACTTAATCCAACAGCCAAAGAACAAAGATGAAGGACAAAACAAGAGAGATTCAGGGAACAACAGAGATCTTCCTCCTCCTCCCCCCATCTATGAAGTCAAGTTCATAAATGGAGGATCAGAAATCTGTGGTCTGACCAGCTCGGCTGCCAAAAGAATATCCAAGGAGTCTAGACTTCATCCCCCTCTTAGATCTAAGTCATTGCCTGCTATTACTTTTGATGACTCAGACTTGCAGGGAATATCAGATCTACACCATGACAGCTTGGTAATTACCATGCAAATTGGCACAGCTAAGGTATCAAGAATCCTGATAGACGGAGGCAGTTCAATCAATTTGGTGATGCTTGACGTCCTCAAAGCTATGAAGATAGATGAAGGAAAGATCATCAAGAAATCCAGCATCCTGGTTGGGTTCAGCGGAGAAACAAAGAACACCCTGGGAGAAATTAGCCTACCAACCTATGTGGAAGGCGTGGCTTCATATGAAAGATTCGGGGTAATGGATTGCCTATCCTCATACAACGTAATCCTGGGCAGACCATGGATCCACAATGTCAAAGCAATCCCATCAACATACCATCAATGTGTGAAAATACCAACCGAATGGGGGATAACCACCATCAGGGGAGAACAAAGAACGGCTCAGGAATGCTACACCCAGGCTTTGAAACCCTCAAAATCGGGTAAGTCCCTTGCATAGCAATTAAAGTCACCTGTAAGGGAAGAATATATTGCACAATCACAGATGGAAATAGGAGAGGTCATTTTGGACCCAGAATTCCCTGACAGGAAGGTACTTGTAGGGTCAGATGCACCAGACTCGGTCAGACCCAATCTGGTCAGCTTTCTCAAAACTAAAATGTCCTGTTTTGCTTGGCCACTTTTTGATATGACTGGTATAGATGCTGATATTATAACCCATAAGTTAAATATTGACAAATCATTTAAGCCTGTACAGGAAAAGAGAAGAAAATTTGCTGCAGAGAGGCATGAAATCATCAACCAAGAAGTTGACAAGCTATTAGACATTGGAATGATCAGAGAAGTAATGTACCCTGTCTGGCTTGCAAATGTAGTAGTCGTCCAAAAGAAAAACGGCAAATGGAGAGTCTGTGTAAACTACACAGACCTAAACAAGGCCTGCCCCAAAGATCCATTTCCCCTGCCACACATCGATGCAATGGTGGATGCCACTGCAGGCCACGAGATGTTAACATTTATGAATGCCTCCAGTGGATTCAACCAAATAAAGATGCACCATGCAGATCAGGAAAGTACAGCTTTCATCACTGAAAGAGGAATATATTGTTATACTGCTATGCCCTTTGGATTAAAGAATGCAGGTGCGACCTATAAAAGGTTAGTCAACATGATGTTCAAAGACCAAAAAGGAGATACCATGGAAGTCTACATAGACGACATGGTAGTCAAGTCAAAAAAGGTAGAAGACCACGTCAAAGACCTAGAAGTAGCCTTCCAAATACTGGAGAAATTCAATATGAAGCTCAATCCACAAAAATGCCATTTTGGAGTCTCGGCAGGCAAATTCTTGGGCTATATGGTGACAAAAAGAGGAATAGAAGCCAGCCTTGAACGGATCAAAGCTATCCTGGAGCTAGAACCACCAAAGACAGTCAAAGACATACAAAAGCTAACTGGAAGAATAGCGGCCCTGAACAGGTTCATTTCAAGATCGTCAGAGAGGTGTAAATCATTCTATAACCTGCTAAGGAAGAACAAAGACTTTCAATGGACCCCTGATCATCAGGCTGCCTTTGAGGACCTGAAAACATATTTATCCTCTCCTCCCCTGCTGGCAAAACCAGTCAAAGACGAACCCCTGACAGTATACATGTCAGTCACAGAAACTGCTGTCAGTGCAGTCTTGGTCAAAGAAGCAGACGGACAACAACACCCTGTCTATTACGTAAGTAAAAGTCTACTGGATGCAGAGATCAGGTATGGCCTACTTGAAAAATATGTTCTAGCTTTAATTTGAGTTGCACAAAATTAAGACTATACTTTGAAAGCCACCCTATAATAGTCAAAACCAATCTTCCTATCAAGTCTGTACTTAGGAAGCCAGAGTTGTCCGGACGAATGTGCAAATGGTCAGTCCAGTTAAGCACATACAACATAACATTTGAACCTAGGACAGCAATTAAGTCACAAGCACTAGCTGACTTTGTGGCTGATTTTAGTCCAGCCCTAGAACCCGACCTAATAAAAGAAGTAAATAAACTGACCAGCGACCAAGCAGACCTAGAATGGACCCTATTTGTCGATGGTACAGCCAACATGAGGGGCACAGGCCTGGGGGTAGTACTAAAATCGCCACATGGGGATAAGATAGTACAAGCTATAAGCTGTGCATTTGAAGCTACCAACAATGAGGCAGAATATGAAGCCTTAATAGCTGGATTAAAGGTATGTATTGACCTTGGTGTGCAAAACCTAAAGGTACGTACTGATTCCCTCCTTATTTCAAACCAAGTAAATGGAATATATACTGCAAAAGACTCAAAAATGATGCTTTATTTAGAAGCTGACCAGAATTTAAAATCAAAATTCCGCAATTTTAATATTGACAAAATTCCCAGGGACTTGAATACCCAGGCCGATGCCTTAGCCGGCCTAGGATCCAACTTCAGTCCCCTCGACTTTGACAAAATACCCATCGTACATTTATTAGAACCTGCAATAAATAAGCAAGATGAAAGTTTCCCAATATATGTTGCCAACTCTTGGACAAAACCTTACTACGATTGGCTACAACAGGGAATCCTTCCCCTAAATAAACAAGATGCCAGGGCACTAAAAATAAAAGTTGCTTCGTATACTATTATTAACAACGTGCTTTTTAAGAAATCGCAGGCAGGGTCATACCTCAGATGCCTGGAACCACAATAAGCTGAACAGATATTATCAGAAATACATGAAGGATACTGTAGAAATCATAAAGGCGGAAGGAGCCTGGCAAGAAAGGTACTCAAAACAGGTTATTATTGGCCCACTTTGAGAGCCGATTGCCTGGAATTCAGCTCTAAATGCGAAGCTTGCCAGATTCATGGACCATATATCCATCTGCCATCTGAGGAACTACATTCCATATCCGCACCTTGGCCATTTATGAAGTGGGGCATGGACATATTAGGGAAACTACCTCTAGCACCCGGACAAAAAGTTTTCATGCTAGCAATGACTGACTACTTCTCCAAGTGGATAGAAGCTGATTCATACAGGCAAGTCAAAGAAAAGGATGTCATAGCATTTATCAAACACAACATCATATGTAGATATGGCATCCCCTCTGAAATAGTATGCGACAATGGCACGCAATTCGTGGGAAAAAGAACAGCAGCCTTCTGTGCTCAATGGAACATCAACCTGGTAACCTCCACGCTAGGATACCCAAAAGCTAATGGCCAGGCAGAATCCAGTAACAAAGTAATAATCAGCTGCAAAAAGAAGAAGCTAGAAAGAAAGAAAGGCAGATGGGCTGAAGAGCTCCCCTTGGTCCTCTGGGCTGATAGAACCACGCCAAAAACATCCACAGGCCAAACCCCCTACTCCTTGGTCTATAGATGTGAAGCAGTAATCCCAGCTGAGGTCGACATCCCATCAGCCAGATGCAGCCTGAACACAATAACGAGCAATATACCTCTGATGGAGGATAACCTTGACTTAACGGAAGAGCTAAGAGATGCGGCCAAAGATCAGATTAGCAAAGCATATCAGCAAAGAGTTGCAAAAAGCTACAACAAAACCGTCAAAGCTAGAGTATTCAGGGTAGGAGACCTTGTCCTCAGAAAAATCTTTCAAAACACAAAAGAGAAGAATGCTGGCAAATTGGCCCCAACCTGGGAAGGTCCCTACCTGATTGACTCAATAGTTGGTCAGGGAGCTTATAGACTACAAACCCTGGACGGCGAAATGATCCCAAGAGCTTGGAATATTGCACACTTAAAACTTTTTCACATATAAAATATATCTCCCAGTCCAGGTATAATTTTCATCTTCACATTTCTTGTCTGGTCTGATATGAAACTAAGTGTATGATACTTGCCATTATATGAATAAATGCCTTATATTATTTCGTCCATTATATGCCCAAGTACTTGTCAGTATTTTCATGTTTCCTTTTACCGAGTAGAATCTTCAATATTCGTTTTACATACTGCACTTTACTTAAAACAAATCTTAAAGATTGGGGGCCACCCCACTAATATACAACTGATATCCAACTTTCAGTTGCAAAATCAGGCCTTAAAATATTGAGCTCAAAATTAATATACAAGCCAGGAAAACCCTTTCCTAGCTTGCATAACATAAATGGGTCATAAGCCCTCCAGACAGGCAAGGGACATAAGCCCTCCAGACAGGCAATAACCCCACCCATGACATAAAAGAGCTGGCCAGATCCAGTACAAAAAACTGGCCCGATCCAGTCGAATAACTGGCCAGATCCAGTACACATCCAACACCACAAATATACCTCATCAAAAAGAAACAAAGACCAAATATTTATTCAAAACCGAAAAAAAAATATCCATTCAAAAAAGCTAGCCCTACCACATACCTAATAATGATTCATTCCAGGGACAACCCCCCTGGATGGGCCAAAACAAAAAGGAAAAACAAAAATCTAAGCAGGCTTTGAGCCAGTAACCGACTCACAACCATCCACCATTTCCTGGTCACCAGATTTCTCCTTGGAAGGAGGAGAGTCCACTTCTTCTTCTTGACCCATATTGGCCAAATCAGGATACTGGGTGTCCAGAGCTATCTCATCCCGGTCCGGATCCCAATTAGCCCGGTCAGATTCCGGATCCCTCATGGCATCAACCCGGCCTTTCCCGAAGAATTACTGAGCGGCATCAGCAAGCCGCGCCTCCACTAGTTCCTTTTCAGCACCAAGCTCTTCATTTTTTCTCAGCTGATCCTGCATTGCCTGCTTCTCGGCAGCCAGCTCTTCCTTGTGATCCTCGTTCTTCCCTTACAGCCTCCAACTCTTGCCTGACAACCTTCTCAGCGTTTTTTGCAGCCACCTCACAAACTATAGCAGCCCTGGATGCCTCTCTAGCTGTCCCCAGTTGAGATTGAAGTACTACTTCATTACCCCTGGATGTGTGCAGCTCACGATTAACTTTATCCACTTTCTCTTCCAAGCTAGAAACCCTAGCCTGGGCATCCCTGAGCTGACAAGCAGTGGCCAACCCGGCATCCAATCCCTACAAGAAACAAAAGAAAGTCGATCAGCCAAATATAAAGCAACACAAAGAACACATACCAATAAAAAAATATAAATCCCTTTACAACCAACCTCCTTAGCTTGAGAAGCAAGTTCAGCAGCCTTTGTCACAAGAGAAGACAGGATAGAAACCACTTTAGTAGAAGACTCAAGGGTATTAGCAGATAAAAGCTGACCGCTCATACTAGCAGAAAATTCATTTATCCGTGCCCGGGCAGCATCCATATCGTCAATCCTAGCAGACACTAGCCTGATACTCCTGATTGGTTGAGCCTGAATAGGCTCTTTCTCTCCCCCTTCCTCCTCAGGAATAACATCTTCCCTTTTCCTTTTAGAAGCCTGAACGACCTCTGGTGATACTAGCCTGGGCGGTTCCTGGGGAAGCTGGACATCAGAAACCAAAATGTCAAGCGTCTTGTCACTCCCACTAGCCTCCTGGCTCTTGGACTGTTCAGCAATTCTAGCAACCCCAGCCTTTAAATCTTTCGCAGTAAAACTGGCCAACCGAGCAGAAGACCTGAATACTGAACGTATAGAGAATATACATAAATATCAGAAGAGAAGCAATAAGAAGACAACAATTGACATAAAGACATATAGAAGACATACAGGAAAGAGCAGTGGAGCTAGGCTTGCCTTTGGGTACTTTGACCACACTCAGCTTGGTCTTCATATACCGGGGCAATAAATCCCTGCCCAGACTAGCAGGCCAGGCCCTCTCTTCCTCAGGAATAGAAAGGAAAGCCTATATCCTGGAAATAGCTTCCTCGTCAAGAGGTTCAAAGTTCCAATCAGGAGCTGCAAGAATCACCAAAAATATACAGGTGAAACTCAACATCCTAATTTCGTGTAAAATATATTACAAACTAAGAATACAGGAAACCTACCACTCTCCAAAGGAGGGTATCTCAGATAATCAAAGCCTGATCCCAGAGTCTCAGTCCGGATGAACAGGAAAGTCTTTGCCCAACTTTTATCATCTCCAGAGTCCAGGTTAGTAATTAATGGAGACATTTTCGACTTGATTCTCAAATTAAAACGACCAGTAGAAGGATTTTTCATATGATATATTGCCTTGATGTCATTAATAGTTACAAGTTTATGCTTAGCACATAAATTTTCAATAGAATGGACAAGTTTCCAAACCATTGGCATAATTTAAAAAGGTGATACTTCCATAGCACGAATAGTATCAATCATTAAAGGAGTAAAAGGTAACTTACAACCCGCCTTGAACGCCCATTCATAAATATAGAACCAACCCGGAGACACCCAATTAGCTCTGACTGGACAAGACTCAGGAATCCATACCTCAGTCGAATCAGGAATTAATTTTTTCTCCCTTAAAACCCTATCATAGTTTGTTTTCAATAAGTTTTCTTCAGGAAAATAGGGATCCAGAGATTGAAGAGCAGAAAAAATAGAATCTTGATATTTAAAAGCTATAGCACGAGCGAGGGGATCAACTTCAATCACCTCCTCCTCCTGGACGTCTTTGGGTTCAGGCTCAGCAGTAGCTTTCTGGGGTGCAGGACGCTGTCCAGACTAGCAGGCCAGGCTCCCATATCCTTTATTATTTAGATTATTGTGATGAAATTTATTGAAAAATTATAAGTTAGCAGAATGAAACTCCTGGGAAATAGGGGAGAATTTTAGAGAAAATTTAGCAAGGAAAGTGGAAGAAATTTTGTGAAAAACAAACTCATCGCAAATACCATATTTATAGGAGGGGAGTAACGGTGCAAAAACCCTAGAAAATGCAAAACTGTCAGCATGACATCATACAGTTAGCCGTTGTAGTATTTAACGGTAACTAGGAGTCTAAGAGTCATTGAGCAAATATAATTCTTTTTATTGTTTAACCCGGTAAAATTGACATCTCACCCCTGGCCTGATCCAGCACGGGTAAAATGTCAAGGGGCAATTGTTAGGCCCAGTTTAGCCTGGTCTGACTCTAACCTGGCCTGACCTTACTAGGCTGATTAAGGCAACCAGGGACCGGACAAATCTAACTACTATTTGGCAGATGAAGAGTATTACAGGATAAGCAGGTTACTAAATCCTGGAAGAAGAGCCTGGTAGTAAGTACAGAATAGCCTGGCAGGGCATCCAAACAAACTGGATTAAGAAGATAAACAAGAAATGCAGTTGTATGAACTAATAATCACGTCCTATTCTCAAGGAAGACCGAGTCTAACTATAAGACTATATCATCCATGAATCAAGACGAGTAAAAGAAGAAAAGCTGAAGATTGGTTAAGAGTAGAACAAGTCAACCGGATTAATAGGGAGTGTGCCCTATTAATCCGGTAACAGCTCCGACAATGGGGAAGGACGTTGAGATCAATGCAACGTTAATATTTGTAAAACTAAAAATAGTATAATCGAGTATTTGTAAATTCATTCATTATTCATTGATTATTATTTAGCTATTACACTATTTACCTTTCATTATTTCCCGAATATTCAATTATATACACAAATTTGTATTCAGCTTATCCAAATAATACAAGTGATATTCTCTGTACTTAGTCTTTCCTTATTATTCACTCACAATATTTTTCCAAACTTATAGAACTAGATACCCAAATTACTCTTTAGTCAAGCCGGATCCATACAGGGAAAATCCTTCTAAAACAGATACTATTGGCCTACAATGAAGGCAGATGCAGCAGAATACGCACGAAAATGTGACGCCTGCCAGCGCTCAGCACCAATGATCCATCAGCCAGCGGAGCCCCTGCACCCTATTATTTCCCCCTGGCCATTCATGGCATGGGGCATGGATATAGTAGGCCCTCTACCACGGGCCACAGGAAATAGAACCTGGATAATAGCAATGACAGATTACTTCTTCAAGCGGATATAGGCAGAAGCATTCACGGAGATAAAGGACAAACAGGTCATTTCATTCATAAAACGAAACATCATTTGCAGATTTGGTATCCCATCAGAAATCATATGTGACAATGGCTCACAATTCATCTCAAACGATACCGAGGGATACTGTGCCAGGTGGAACATCACCTTAAAAAAGTTAGCACCTAGGACTCCAAAGTCCAACGGGCAAGCTGAATCCAGCAACAAAATCATCATGGACAATATAAGGAGGTTACAGGAGTTAGGAGGAAAGTGGGCAGATGAATTGCCACTAGTGTTATGGTCAAACAGAACGACACCAAAGATAGCAACAGGCCAAACACCCTTCAGCTTGGTGTTTGGCGCAGAAGCAGTCATTCCGTCAGAAGTTCTAGTTCCCACTCACAGGTATGAAAATATGACAGGGGAACTAAACAATGCAGAGATGACCAGGAGCCTGGACACAATTGACGAGCTGCGAGCAAGCGTAAAAATCCGTCTGGCTGCCTACAAACAGTCTGTGGCCAGGAGTTATAACAAGAATGTGAAAGTCAGGCTCCTAGAGGTAGGAGACCTGGTCCTCCGAGAGGTGTTTCAAAACACCAAGAATCGTAAGGCAGACAAATTCGCCTATAAATGGAAAGGACCGTACCAGGTAGAAGGAGTTGTTGGCCATGGCGCATACAGACTGATGACTATGGACAGTCAAATCATACAACGCCCATGGAACATACTTCATCTGAAGAGATATTACTTTTAATAATAAGTAGACTCTAGCTTTTAGAATGATGTACTATGAAAAGCCAAACCGTCTTTTAAAAAATTAAAATAAAAATCCGGTAGTAGGCATACTGCCAATTTCACTTTTATTTCTGGTGTCTCTAGTTATTTTAAGATTTTAAACTACTATTAGATGGTGTGGTGCAGCGTCTGGGACCATAATTGCTCTCGGTACCCCATGAGATGGCGCAGTACTTCACATCATTTTAATAGATTCTCTTATTTTCAGGCTTCTCTAAGTACACCACTTTGAATTTCGGTATCTATGGTACTTTGAAAGGATGTCTAGCAGATCCAACCGCCAATGCGGGGTGACAAGGCACATGGCACTCCAACATGCCTAACCTATTTTCTCCACAAGGAGCACCCTCACCAGGCGGACTGTGGAACATACGAAAGAGAGCCTGGTTGACAGCTGAATACGCTTACCTAGCTACCCCTGATACCACCCCTTGGACGTAGCTCGCACTAATCGCAATTAATCAAGGCCCCAGCATGCATGCACACGAACATGGAACGTAGGGATATCTGCGCTACCAGAATCCTGCAGCGTCTCCATAGGTCCTAGAATGACGATAAACTTGCCTCAATGACGCCCCTGTCGGCTTTAAACGAGATGAACACACCTTGCGACATGAACAAGGTTAAGTAGTCCAAAACTGCGGCATACGCCTAAATCAGCCATCAGGCTGACACGGCAGCTAGCTTAGTCTGGATCAGCCTTTTCAGGCTGATCGGGCTGGTCTAAATCAGCCTCCTAGGTTGACACGGACACTCCTCCTTACATTGCGGCATACGCCTAAATCAGCCACCAGGCTGACACGGCAGCTAGCTGAGTCATAACGTCAACCTTCTCAGGATGACAGGACTCGCCTAAATCAGTCAAACAGGCTGACACGACAAATTTCCTAAAAATAGGGAAAATAAACAACAAGCACACAATATGTAAGCTAAAACCTTGCCAAACTAGGACAAGGGGCATTCCAAATATGGCCAAAGTACGGCCCAAAGTTTAACCACCACCTTGGCGGAGCAACCACAGAAAGAGTTTTAAAAATTACAAAGTCTGCCACCTCTGGGCCAGACCACCAAAAAGTTCATCGAAACATAAAAATATTTAATTATCGGTCACATTAATGACCTCAACCTCTGGCATCTCCTCTGCATGCTGACCTCCCGTTTCAGGTACCGCACCAGCCTGTGCATCCTCAGCCGCCATAGCTCCCTGAGCTCCGTCAGCAGCATCCTGGGACATCCCAGCTCCATCCTCAGCAGCTTGCTCAGCCAGTGCAGGAGAATTCACCTCCCCAACTTCAGGCATCAGCACACTCAGATCAGGTTGGGTGGGGTAGAGCATCTCCAGCTGCTTCTCCTCTTCCTCTATAGCATGCTGGGTAGGAGCCTCCTCGAGGGCATAACGCATCCCGCTGATCTTTCCCCGCCAGGTAGCATAGGCAACAACGTTGGTGGCCAGGGAGATCAGCTCACTGATCTTATCATCAGAGCGCTTGAGGGAGTCAGAGAAAGTATTGTATACCGCCTGAGTACGCGCCAGCTGATCAGCCCCCTCTTTCAGCTTCTTCTTGGTGACAGCGAGCTCAGTCTTCAGCTCCACCACACGCTCCTTCAGATCGATCCGTTGTTGTGCCAAATCAGCAACAGTCTCCTTCCGCTCCTGGTTCTTGGCGCTGGTAGCACGGCTGGTCGTCTGCACTATGTTGATCATCTTCCTGTTGTAGAGTGTAGACTGGAGGGTCTGGGGCAGGAAAAATCAAGAGTCAGCAAGGAAGTCAGGAGGCAGAATCTAAGTAAAGCAGACAGACAGGTAGAAAACGAAGAATAATTACCATGAAGGCATTGTGCACGTCATTTTCAGCCATCTCCTCTGGGGAGAACTCCGAAAACGTTTCCTCAACAGGAGGAAAGAACAGCTGGTCAATCTCCGGCCAGTAGGGCACCTTGTCCACATTCCCAAAGCCCTCTGGGAAATGAGCAATAATGCCTCCGCTAGATGAAGCCCGAGGACTGGCAGGAGGAGTAGGCGGATGGCGAGATAACGGGTTGACCTCCAAGGGCTCATGTGCAGCAGAACTGGAAACTGTGGGAGGAGGCAGCAGGAGCACTCCTCTTGGAGGCAGAGGCCACGTCAGGGCTAGCAGAAGGTCTCTTTCTTTTGGCACTTTGGAGGATGATTTCCAACTGATCAACTTTTGAACTCGCAAGCACATATAGCCTCGCACGACGAGAATGCTTAAAACGTCGGCGAAAAAAGATGCAAATGAAAAGTGGTTGTGGAAGTCTTACGGAAGATATCTTGTGAGTGGCGAGGAGGATTGGAGGAGGAAGCGGTGAAAAACAAGGAAGCGGATCCGGAAACTTTCTCTCGATTCGGAGATTTCGAACGGTTTCTTTTGCGAGCGGGGATCTTGGCGCCAATACGGGTAAGGTCACAGGGGCCTGCACGAAGACGATGAAGTAAGCTAGTAAGCAGTGAGATAAAACAAATCAGGTGACAGGAAGACTACTTACTCGAAGTTAGAACCCATTTCTCAAAAATGTATTCAGTAGGAGGCTGGATGGAGTCCTTCCTCACGTAAAAGAAGTCCTCAAACCATTTCTCATCACCGGGATTTTGACACGTGTCTGAAGGGAGCCTCTCCACGGCCCCGGAATGAGAATTGACCCCGCCCGAGGGGATCGATGTTGTACATATGGGCTAGGTCGCCCAGAGTGACAGATTTACCAATATTCTGACCGACGGCAAGAGAATAGAGAAGAACTCTCCAAATGGCAGCAGAAATTTGTGCCATGGCAAAATTATTGGTGAAGATGAAGTCTTGAATGAGTTTAGGGAAAGGAAAACGGAGGCCATATCTAAATGGGTACAGATAAAAACTAACCCACCCTGGACGGAGGGCGTCAGCTTTTTGCCCCGGTTCAGGGATGGCGATATCCACCCCATCACCAAAACCAAGCAGATTCTTGATCGTGGGAATGTCGGCCGGAGTTAAAGCAGAATCACAGTCGTGGGGGTGCTTAAAAAGTCCCCGAGAAGGAAAAGTGGGGTCGAGATTACGATCAGAAGGTGTGGAGGATTGACGAGTTTTGCCCATGGTGGAGGGAGAAAGCGAAAATTAAAAAAGAAAAGAGGGTGGATTACCTGATGAAGAAGACGAGGAAGATGAAAAGTGAAGCCGGCAAAGGATGAAAAGAAGGAAGGTTGAGGGTTTAAGAAAGAAGAAGTATTTTTGAAATGATTTGAAATGATTAATGAAAAGTGGAAGGTGGAGGTTGGAGTTATAAAGAGGAGAGAGGGAGTCGGGTGCGAGAAAAGAGGAGTAGGGCGGCTGACATGATGGATTCCATGGGAAGGAGTGTAAAAGACGGCTTAGGGTTTTTAGCATTCGATTACGTAAATTCTTTGCTCAATATCTAGAAGCGTACTTCACAAGAAATTTGGGGCAAACTGTTTGGGCTAAAATTAGCACAACAAAGGAGGCCCACTTAATAAAATGAAAGCTATGGAAGGAGTGATAAGGAGGAAGGAAGCCCGCGGATGGAGAAAGGGGAAACGGGCTCAAGGAAGATTAGAAGCCCATCTTGGAAGGCGTCCGGATTAAGGAAAGAAGTGTCAGGGAGAAGATAGGGAGAAGATAGGAAGAAGTTAGGGAGATCAGGGAGAATTGGCAAGGGAGTCCGGGTTTGGAAAGAGTCCTTATGGAAATTATATTCCCTTTCCATATTCGAGGTAGGACATATCTAGGGTTCTTACCCTATAAATAGCCAAGGAAGCGAATCAAGAAGGCATTCATTGGACACACCACATTCACATCCACATTCAAGATCACACCTCGACATATCATACTCAAATATACGTTCGTCTTGGATCTTGTAGGCCTGACGCCTAGGGCCAGCAGGATTAGCTTTGCGCCACGATTATAATCATCCTCCTATTCATATAGTGCAATACTTGGCAGGGTACCGTCCCTCCCGCGGTTGTTCCCACATTGGGTTTTCCGCGTCACCAAATCTTACGTGTCAATTTACATTACGTACTTTATTTTTCTATTTATTTGTTGACGTACGAACGAGCATACACACAACCAAAGAGTAAGACTACATTGACCCTCATTAATCGACTTGGGTAAAAATACCTAAACAACCTGGATATCAAGTCCCTTGTCAATACTTTCTACAACGTCCATCTGTAGATGACAAACAATTGGGATTAAAATTATGCATATATTTAATTGAAGTTATACATCATTATATAAGAGTTATACCAACAAGACGAGATTTTTTTACCTTTGATTCAGATTTCTTGGAAGTTTTCTTGACATTTTTCTTAGCAAAAACCATTGTTAATTATCAAATGAACTCGTATTTGATCTGCACAACCATAATTAACAATTGAACAAATCAACATCAGCAAACCCATAATTGAAAATTGAAAAATCAAATGAACTCTTTTTATGATAGTTTAACAAAGGCAATAATTAACAAAAAAACAAAGTACAAATCACTAAATAAGGAATGGAAAAAATACCTTATAAAAAAATGGAGACAAGCGAGTTTGCAGGCGAGTTGGAATTAATTGGTAGTGATGAAAATGGCGTCTGTTGAGTTGGAACTAATTGGTAGTGATGAAAATGGAGTTATCAGCAATGTGAAGAAAGAAAAGGAAGACGAAATGACAGGAAATAGAGGGAAAAAAACCGCAAGTTGTTTTGAATTATGTGGAAAATGAGGAGGGAAATGATGACGGACTGATGGACATAACAATATAGCATGCATAGGTTAGTGGGTAAGAGGAGAGAGGTAAATCTAAAATATTAGTTGAGTGGGGTTTTACTGCGCAATCTTGGCCGTTGGTTTGCTTGATCCAACAGCCCACATTAGGACTTATGGACTTATATGATATAATGGCCTTAGTTGATCTCTTCTCTATCTCTCTCTCTCTCTCTCTCTCTCTCTATATATATATATATATATATATATATATATATATAGAGAGAGAGAGAGAGAGAGAGAGAGGCGGGATCTCGTGAGTTTGGTTCTTACGGTGAGTTGTGAGCTTGTGTGTGCTCACAAATATCAGCCATCAGATCAAGCAAAACTAACGGCTGGGATTGAATTACAAAAATAAAACAAAGCGCAATATTCTTCTCTGCAAGCCTCTGACATAAAAACAAAGTCACCAATTAAACAAAACCCATTTTTGGTCAAGCACCTCACAAGACCGTCGCATGCCCTTAATCTTCTCCCCTACCCTCTTCCTCCTCCCTTCAACCACCGCATCTTTGGCCACCATATCATCACCAAACTCGTGCCGTCGCCACCAGACCCACTCCTCCTTTTCAGATCTCTTACCAAAATTCAAAAAATTAATTCCCTCAAATTCTAGTGTTCTCGAATAATTGAATCAAATCATATGTTAGTTTTAATGGTCGGATCAAGGAGAATCATTGGCGAAGTTAACGGCGATGATGATAATTTCTCATCAACCGACTCAATTAGCGTTTAATCGGGTCAACCCGATTTGACCCGAATCGATGCAAATTTGGTGGTGATCGGATCTGTGCTCGAACATGAAGAAAGGAGGAGAGTAGTGACCGTGGCAGCTCGGCGTCGCTCCGGACTTGTGGTGAACTGCTGCGGTGATCTGAGCTCGACAATCAGAGGTGAGAAAATTTGGTGTCGCGTCGCTGTTGAGTGGCGCGGTGTATGGTGATTATATCCACGGGTGTGACCCATTTCATAGCAGACGGGTCTTATCACCTTGGGTATGGCTTGAATTTCCTTCTGCCTAGCTGGATTGCATCATTTGATGGTACATATAGAGTTAGAGGAGTGATGGTGGTGTCGTGGTGATGTGGTGGTTCAAAATCGACCTAGATAATGGGTTTGCTGATGGTTTTGGGTTATGTATGAGGTAGGTGGTGTTTATGGCTCCTGGATGTAGCTGGATGCGATGGACTGAACTCGGGTATGTCGAATCACTGCTCGTTTTGTGTTGAATTGAGAGATTGGTAGTCATGACTGCTGGTGCGTATTAGTCCAATTGATGGAGTCGGGTTCGAAATTGAGCCTTGTTAGTTGCTCGTTGCGGGTTGGCTGAAAGATTGCTGGTTTTTTCAGGTTTTTTTAGCTAATTTGATGCTTGTAAGAGATGTCTCAACCAATTTTATGGTTTTATTTTCTTTTAGCTAATTTGATGCTATCTGGACGAAGAAGACCTCGAGTATTCTATGATTGCACAGTTGCACTTAAAAAGCTTGGCATCTGCGTTTTGTCGGTAATAATCTAACATTATTTGATTTCAAAAAATCTCGTGTATAACTGTTGAATTTGCAGTATTTGGTTTAATGATAGTTATATGATAATAATTGTATAATACGGTCTATACTAAGCAGAAAATTCTGTCAACCAGGCTGAAATAGGGCGGTTCTCAGCATCAGGCCGTGAATGGTAGGTAGTCGGATCACAATAACCGCAGAATAACAGTAGAATAACAGCACAATAACACGGGCTAAAAAAAGGAAAAAAAATCAAAGTCGTAAAAAAAATCAAAGTGGCACCGCAATAACATCACAATAACAGCACAATAACATGCGGTAAAAAAAAGAGTAAAAAAATCGAAGTAGTAAAAAAATCAAAGTAGTAAAAAATCAAAGTGATACCGGAATAACATCACAATAACAGCAGAATAACAGTAGAATAACAGCACAATAACACGTGGTAAAAAAAAATGAAAGTCGTAAAAAAAATCAAAGTAACAGCAGAATAACAGTAGAATAACAGCACAATAACACGTGGTAAAAAAAATCAAAGTCGTTAAGAAAATCAAAGTAACAGCAGAATAACATCACAATAACAACGGAATAACAGTAGAATAACAACACAATAACACGTGGTAAAAAAAAGAAAAAAATGAAAGTCGAAAAAAAATCAAAGTAACAGTAGAATAACAGCACAATAACACGTGGTAAAAAAATCAAAGTCATAAAAAAAATCAAAGTAACAGCAGAATAACAGCGGAATAACAATAAGATCACAATAACATGTGGTAAAAAAAAAGAGAAAAAAAAAATCAAAGTCGTAAAAAAACAAAGTAAAAAAAGCACAATAACATCATAATACACGAGGTAAAAAAAATAAGAGTAAAAAAAATTCAAGTAAAAAAAATCTGGTACAAAAAGAAAAAGAAAAAAAGGTAACATAATGAGAAAATTAGAGAAAAACATAAGAGAAAAAAAAAATCAAAGTTGTAAAAAAAAAGCATAATAACACGAGGTAAAAAAAAAGAAGATAAAAAAATTAAAGTAAAAAAAAAAGTAGCACTAGAAAAAAGAGAAAATAAACTAAATAACAATGTTTTTATATGACAACTAACATTAATCTTGGCCACTCATCTCTAATTTAATCTAATGGCTGAGATTCACCCAACTCACAACTCACCATAAGAACTAAAATCACCAAATCCAATCTCTATCTCTCTCTCTCTCTCTCTCTCTCTCTCTCTCTCTCTCTCTCTCTCTGAGAGAGAGAGAGAGAGAGAGTTGAGATTATGTGAGTTTGGTTTCTTATGGTGAGTTTGTGGTCACAAATCTCAACCATACGATTATATTAGAAATCAATGGCCGAGATCCAATCTCACGGATCATATATAAACACCGTTTCTTTCATTTTCCCACCATCTTATTTTATTTTGTTTCTCTCTCTTGATCAAATTCTTAACCATTTTTCTCACTTGGCTCTCTTCTGTTATTCGACTATTACTCTACAAATTTTATTTGTTTTCTCTTCCAAATTCATCATATTTTCTGGAGTTTAAGGTACTCTTATGACTACTTTTCCCTCTTATTCTTCTTTTATGCTGTTTATTTTATGTTTTAACATAATCTTCGAATTTTCTCTTCAATTATCTCGATTTTTACATTGTGCACTATTTTTATGTGTCCTTTTTGCGCATTTTTTACCGTGTTTCGAATTTTCTATTCACTTGATATTTTACTTTGTTGTTCACGTATCCTGTAGGAAATGTAATTGTATTGATCAAATGTGATAGTTACAGCTTAGGAATTACAAGCATATATAGTACAAAACTAGGCGTGAAAGGGTTAGAGAATATCTACAAACTAGGGAGAGAAATATTCACATAATAATTTGTTAACTAAGATATAGGAGAATAATTAGTTCCCTAATTATTCTTAGTTGACTATTCTACACCCCCCGCAAGATGGACGGCCTTTGGGAAAGACCAATCTTGGACATGAGCATTTGAAATCGAGGACGGTGTAGAGGTTTTGTGAGAGCGTCGGCCAGCTGATCGTCATTTGCAATAGGAACAACACGTAAGGAGCTAGCTTGAACTTTCTCGCGAACAAAGTGATAGTCAAGAGCGAGATGCTTCATGCGAGAATGAAAGACAGGATTGGCGCTGAGACTTGTTGTACCAATATTGTCGTAGTAAACAACATGAGGAGCTGCAATTGGAATTCGAAGTTCAGTGAGGAGATTAGTGAGCCAATAACTTCAGCCGTGACATTAGCAACTGAGCGATACTCAGCTTCTGTCGATGAACGGGCTACGGTACGTTGCTTCTTCGAGCTCCAGGAAATAATATTGCGGCCAAGGTAGACGACATATGCAGCTGTGGAGGTGAGATCATTCGTATTACCACCCCAATAGGAGTCAGAGTAGGCATGGAGAATGAGCGGGGAATCACGCTGAATTGTGATGCCGTGAGAGGTAGTTCCTGCAAGATAACGAAACAACCGTTTTAAGGCATTCCAGTGACACACCGTGGGAGCATGCATAAATGGGGAGAGCTTGTTGACGGCATAGGCAATATCCAGGCGAGTTAGGGAGAGATATTGGAGACCACCAACGAAGGTCCGGTATTGCGTGGGATTATCATAAGCTGGGCCATCAAGAAGGTGAAGAGTGGCCGAGGCATCCATGGGAGTCGTGGCTGGTTTAGCATCAGCCATTGAGGCACGAGCAAGGAGATCAAGTGTATATTTTTGTTGATTGAGGAACAGGCCGCGAGAGCAAGGCTGGACTTCAACACCAATAAAATAGTTTAAGGGGTCGATGTCCTTGAGGGAGAACTTAGCCGAAAGAGCAGTGATAAAGGCATCGACTTTGGAGGAGCAGGCACCTGTAACAATGATATCATCAACATACACAAGAACAAATAAGGGGTGAGCGCCGTGAAGAATAAATAGGGAGGTATCACAAATCGAGTTTGTGAAACCCGAGCCTTGGAGGTACGTCCTTAATTCAGTATACCACACCCGGGGGGCCTATTTCAGTCCATAGAGAGCTTTGTGTAGCTTGCACACATGGGTCGGTTTCGTTGGATCAACAAAACCTTGTGGTTGCGCCATATAGACGGTGTCAGTCAAGGTGCCTTGGAGAAAGGCGTCGTTAACATCAAGTTGACAAAGGGACCAACCATTGGTGACAGCAAGGCTAAGTAATAGGCGGACCGTGACAGGTTTGATGACGGGGCTAAAGGTTTCCGAGTAATCGAGACCGGGTCGTTGATGAAAACCTTTCGCGACAAGGCGAACTTTGTGTTTGTGAATGGTACCATCAGGGTTGTACTTGGTTCGAAAGACCCATTTGCAACCGACGATGTTTTGGGATGGGGAGGAGGGAACAAGTTCCCATGTTTTGTTGTCTTGAAGGGCTCGAAACGGGGTTTCCATGGCAGAACGCCATATGGGATCAAGAAAGGCTTGTTTGGCCGTGGTGGGTTCGGGTGAATGTAGGTGAGCACTGAGGTTAAGTTTGTTGATGGGCTTGAAGATGTTGTGGGAGGCACGGGTTCCATGAGGGTGAGAGGGAGATGGGGGAGGGGGGGAGGAGAGGGTGGTGGAGCAGGGGAGGTGGTAGAAGGGCAAGGCGAGGAGGGAGGGGAGTAGGGGTGTTAGGTTGAGCAGGGGAGATTGGGGTTGCTGGGGTGTTCGGGTTCGGTGTGGAGGGGGTCGTGGCAGTGGGTGTTGGGGTAATATGAGGGGTTTGTGTTGTGGGTGAGGGTGTGGCAGCGGGTGAGAGGAGTGGGATGGAGACATTACACCATTCAGTGGAGGTGGAAAGGGGCAGAGTGGAGGTCGATTTGGTGGCGAAGGGGTACGTGGTTTCTACAAACCGGACATGACGAGAGCTATAGACCCGGTTTGTAGATGGGTCAAGGCAAAGGTAGGAGTGTTAGGAGGGCGAGTATATAGTTACAACTTAGGAATTACAAGCATATATAGTACAAAACTAGGTGTGAAAGGGTTAGAAAATATCTACAAAATAGGAATTTTTTTCGAAAATGGGGCTCAAACACAAACTAATTAACGAAATGGGTTGAGTTTCAAAGTATTTACTCAAAATGGGTCCACGTCATCACCGAAACTAGGCTCGGATTGAAGTCGCTCTCCCGCTCAACGACCTTACCGAAAGTGTCACACCCAAACCGCAGTATACTACTTCAAGGCAAGTCGCTCGGGGGGTGAGCGATTTGAGTTCAAATCGTCTTCCCCCACAGCGTCTTGGGTCTTTGCAAAAAAAAAAAAAAAAAAAAAAAAAAAAAAAAAAAAAAACAACGCTGTTAAACAAATTCGAACTCAAGACCATCCACAAAAATGACACTTATTCTACACTAGATAACCACCAAAGCAATCAAAGTTATACGTTAAATCTAAGTGCTCAAATAAAATATTGAGTAATTGTTGTTAAAGTCCCAAAATGCATTTATTGCTATTAATATTAAATATGTAATTTTAATCTCCCTAATAAGTCATAACATTATCCTAGGTGTTATGGTTATGGGGTGTGAAGTGATTGTTTTAGTTTGCGGGTTCGATTCCCATCAGTTACGTTTTTTTTTTTTTTTTTTAAAAAAAAACTGCTAAGTCGCTTAGCGGCCGAGCGTTTTGGCTTCAAGTCGCTCTCTCGCTGAGCGACCTTAATCTAACCCTAGCATCGCTAAAACCGAGCCTACGTGGACCCATTTTGGGTAATTAGTTTCAAAGTCACCTCATTTTATTAAATTGTTTGTTATAAAACCCCATTTTGGAAAAACACAGAAATATTCCCATAATAATTTGTTAAGAGCATCCCAAAGGAGAGAAATCACCTCCCCATTTGCCTTCTCTTTCCTCAAATGAGCAACCCCATTGTTGCACCAACCTCCCCATAAAATGGGGCTCCACTGTTTTTAGGGAAGGTCCCCAAAACAAAACGTAAAGTAATTTGTGTTACTTTTGGGAAGGTTCCCAAAATTTTGTGTGTGAGTTGGGGAACCCCATTATTGCATAAATGTAGTTATGAAATGGGGAGGGTAAATGGAAAAGTTAGTGGAAAATGAGGTGGACGAATAAGAAAAGGAAAGAGAACATATGAGGAGCCTCACCTTTACGGATGCTCTAAGATATAGGAGACCTAATTATTCTTACTTGACTCTTCTACATATCCTTCCTCAACTCTACTTTCTCTCCTAAAATTGACCTCAATCTCTCCGAGTCGACACACCGAGTCTCTGAACTCGACTCTGGCTGTTCTGAATTGACTCACAAGGTCGCTGATCTGACTCGCCGCCTCAAAGGTATAGCTTCTTTGTTATGCTTCTTATGATTAAATTAATGGCGATTTTCGACATATTCGGCATCGATTGAATGATCTTAAGTCCGCATCCTCCAGTTTCCACTCGAATTCAGGTCATTTTATAAATTGTTGTGTAAATTGATGTTATTGATTCTTTAATTACTTAATTGTTTGACTTAGGTTAAATTTGGTGCTTTTGTTGCGTTTTTAGGTGGAGGAGGGGAGCACATGGCGGAAGAGTTGCTGGTGCTTGCGAATCACGTTGCTAGGGTTGAGATGGTTAGGGATTATGCTGGTAAGTTGATAAATGTTATCTTGAGTTTTTAGAGAAGCGCCATTTTTCGTGTTCTTTTATATGATACTAGTTTTCTTGCCCGTGCGTTGCACGGATGTTAAAATAATGTGTGATAAATTTCATAATAAAATGGAATATAGACATATAGTACATCGTTCATGTCTAAGATTTTATGTATGCCACCTGACCAACAAATAATTCCCGTTAACATAATATTGACATAAGAATAAAAGATTGTTTGATTAATAAATACTTTTTTTTAGGAAAATAAAACCAATATGAAGTTTATATATATGATACTTGGACTGATAGTTTTTAGAATTTGTTCATTAATACCTGTTTGTTTTTCAATTGGTCAAGAAAAACAATAATATCTACTCTGCATAATCAACTCAATGATGCAACAAATCTCCTTCTTTCGAATAACAACCATAATTTAATCATTGCCGGATCAAAATGTAATTATGTAAATCATTTAGAGGTAGTTAGAATGTTATATCTCCCGGTCAAACTATAGAAATACGTTTGAATGTGAACCAAATTCCAACACAATACTACATGGCTTGGGCTGCTTATGACTCACCCCCCACCCCTTTTCTATAGCAATAGTCTTGGCCCCCATCTTCTCATTTGAAACAAAATCTTTCACGCAGATCTCTATTTTTATTCCCTATTCACACACATGATCTAAAACAATCTCATCACTTGAAAGATCGATCCTTGTCTCTGAAACTTATCTCAAATTTATCCAACCAAGTGAAAAACTAAACCCCTACTTATAGAAAAATCCACAGTCCAATGGAAACTAACCCTTGCTCTCGACAATGTTGTTAGGATTAAGATTTTACTTTAATTTGGATTGATGAGGTCAAGATTAAGTTTATCAGTATGATGTTTTGAGGTTGTTTCTTATTATTCATGTTACCTATATGTTTTAATGCAAATGATATTTTGCTGATAAATAACCTTATTTATTATCATTGTCCTCGCTAAACTCATCACCCTCCACAAATGCACCCTCCCTCCTTCCCACTAATTTACATAAAAAAAAACATTAGCCACTTGTGATTAGTTCTTACTACTTGAAACAACCTCCAATCCACTACCACCATCACTACCTTTTCGCCACGTTTTACATCTAAGAAGTCATAAATCACATTCAGCTCCATGAAACACCAATCTTTACTCTAGATGATATGGATCCTCGTCTCCCTTATCGAAGACAATTTATTTCTCCTTCAACAAAGAAAAGTTTAAGAAGCAATCTTCTCTCTTATCTCTCTCCCTTTCCCTTCCTAGTCTTTTTCTCGTCCCCTCCCCTACCTCCATTCCAGATACTCAAACAAAGTATTTTGGTACTATGTTTGTAAACTGAATAAGTTTGAATATTATATATATACACACGAACTTTGCTATTTATTTCATTTTGCATAAATAAATCTTACTACCTCCATCTCATTTTTATTGTCCTTTTTTCTTCAAATGTTATTATCTCATAATTATTATCCCCTTTCTAGATCTAGTAAGGAAAACCTTTAGTCAACCAACTCGTCGCAATCAACCTCATTCCCACTCGAAACAACCTTTAGCCCACTACTTAATCCTTTCGGTTCATACATAAAACGGTCTAATATGCAAAGCTTTCATCTCTCTCTTGAAAAGTCCATCTAACTAACAGAAAACTAACCGCTACTTTCTAAACTTCATCATTTTTACATCCCGTAAAGATCAAGTTGAACATGACAAAAAAAAATGTAGAAACTTAGGTTTTCTTTGATAACGACATATTGAACATTTTTTTTTTAGCATTTTGAGAGTTTTTACACTATTTAAATAACAAATGTGATATTTCGAGTGTTGATCATCGACATATTGAAATAGTAGATTGTGGTGTAATTTCCTGTTTTACATTATGACCTTTAATTAAAATATATTATAAGAAAATAAAAATTGAGTTTTTTTTTTTATCTGTGAGGAAATTAAAGATCAAACTTTATCTTTATCATATTTATAATTAATATTCTTCACTTAAAATATATAAATTTAAGCAAGTTCAAATAAGTTAGCTAAAAGTTATAAATCACGAATTGTACGAAGCAGTATAATCATTTTTTTTATTAATATGAAATAAATGTCATAAACTTCATGAAAATATTAATGCAGTAGAGAACTATAGAAGAGTTGGCAAGTACGTGACCCCCTTTTAGGTTTAAATTTTTTTCATTTATTTTAAATTTTTTGCCTAAAGGTGGTTAAATCATCGTATTATGCATGACGAATATGCCTCACCCTTCCCCAATTCGTATCTCTCCCTAAATTATAGTGATGATGGGCCCAATTTACACAAAAAAAAAAATGATAGCATCAACAATATAATTAGTTTGCTCCATATAATTGAATAGTACCGTTTTTTATGCATGTAAATTTTTCAGAAGAAAAGCTTGAAAGAGACGGTCTTCACTATGTTAGGGAAAGACTACTCTTACCCTTTTATGTGTTTATCATGACTTTTTTTTTTTTTTAATGTTGATCGTTACTTGAATTGAACCTTAACCTTATACATATTTCTATAATAAGTGTATCTAATTTATCTTCAAGCCTCATTCAAATCTATTTTATTACTCATGGTACCATTTTTACTTTAAATTGTAAAACAATCGCACAATAAAGTTTTTCAAAATATTTACTCATTTGTCATAATATGATATTTCGATTTGCATATTAGCAGCAACTTTCTTTATCTTTTAATACTCCTTGAAAAATAGATATCAAACTTTGTACTTATCAATAATTTGTGAATATCTTATTTAAATTTTCATTAATATACTTTTATATAATGGCAAATGAATGTAAATAATATAACAATAAATTATCAATAGAAGTTGAAGTGTATTGTGAGGGAAATAACTTTAAAATTAGTAGGAGAAATACATATGACATTTGAAAAATAAACTTCGTATTATGTATAATTAAATATGACATTAACAATAACAAAAGACGTAGGGGCATATTTCAGCGTTCATTTTACTCTTTACATGAGTAAATTCCATGTAGTACGTATTATGCATGCACATTTGTCACAATCCAGTTCAGCCTAGGGCCTTTTAGCCTCATAATACCTCATTTTTTTAATCGGAAGTTGTCATAAA